>NW_026588368.1:3122312-3203146 GCF_907164565.1 Psammomys obesus | reverse complement strand
AAGAAAGAAAGAAAGAAAGAAAGAAAGAAAGAAAGAAAGAAAGAAAGAAAGAAAGAAAGAAAAGTACTCAAGGGGGTAAAAGTTGTACATTTCCCATATTTGGAAGAGATGTCAGCATGTAGGTTCAAGACATTGAGTAAACAGTAAGCAGAATAAAATCAGATAAATACATGTCAAGACACACTGAAATTAAATTGATGAAATATGAAGGCAGAGGAAAACTCATAAAAAAGCAGCAAGACAGAAATTACCCTTCAACGACAACAGATTTTTCTTTGGAATTATGTGCCAGAGAAGCGGTACAGTGTTTTTCAAACCCTGAAAGTAAAAATTTGTCAAGTTAAAATTGGTACCCAAAGATACTCAGTGTGACTATCCTTCTTATCTTCATCCTTACTTGAAGGAAAATTAGGAGAATCTGTTGCTCAGTACTATGCTAAAAATAAATAAATAAATAAATAAAAATGGCTGGAAGAATTTCTCCAGACAGAAAGGGAACAATAAGCCTCATATCAGGAAGGAAAGAATGAAGTAAGAAAAAGAAAAGGGAATTATAACCATTTTTCCTTTCCTCCCGGTTTTACTAAATCTGGTTTGACGATTAGAACAAAACTCTAACACTGATTGTGCCCAGCATTTGAGAGGAAATATTAAGACAATTACATTGCATTAAAAAAAAAAAAAAAAAAAAAAAGAGCTAAGATTTCCAAACCGGAAACCATTCAACTTCCTTATACTATGCCCCACCCCCTAATAGTTCCACTACCTCCCAACACCATCACAAACTGCCAATCGTCAACACATGGGCCTTGTCAGGGAAAGTCCCAATCACAGCAAGAGCTATGATGAAAGTGAACATTAAAGCCCCAGAGATGTCAGGATTAGAATAGCTAAACTCGGCACCCCCAAATGCAGAGGAGGATGTAGAAATGCTGGGTTGCTCATATATTGTCAGCTGGGCTGGAAAATGGCTAATTAACTCTGCAGTATAGTTCGATAGTTGCATTTAAAAAATTAAGGGGAAGATATATATATATATATATATATATATATATATATACACACACATTCTGCCGCACTCATTAAGCGCTGACATGACCAGGCTTGCACACTGACACTGCTTAGAATAATCTACTCAACACAAACAACAACAACATTAAAACCCACCACGGCATCTACCATACACCGTCTCTTACTAAGGGTATGTTGAAAATGATGTGTCACATTCAAGAGCATGAATTATTAAGAGATAAGAAACGATTTATAGAAAGTGCATATAATCTTGTCTTTTATACTTAAAAATAAAATATGTGTGGCACATAGGTGGGTGTGTTTATACAGACAACCTTACGTTCTATAAGCATGTCACTATATGGGGGAAAGCCTTGGCAGATGCACTCAGATCTCTTAATGCCATTTTTCTGAGTTGTTTGGAGTGGGTTGGGGAGAGGGTTATGATGCAGAGTTTGAAAATATCAAAACAAAAATTGCAGTTTTATTTTATATGCTTTCTGTTTTCCTAATGTTAGTTTCCCCCCTTTTTTGAAAATAAATTATTTTCTTATACAATATATCCTGGTGACAGTTTCTCTTCCCTCTGCTCCTCCTCCCTACATCCCCTCCCATCCAGATTCACTTTCCTTCTGTCTCTCATTAGAAAAAGAACAGGCTTCTAAGAGATAACAACAAAACATAACAAAATAAAATGTGTAAGATAAAACAAGTAATAAGATATCACATTGTTGGAAAAGAGCTCAAAAGAAAGCACAAGCATCAGAGACCGGCTTGTTCACACACTCAGAAGTCCCATAAAAACGACAAACTTGAAGCCATAATATAGGCAGAGGACCATGCAGGCCCTGTGGTTGCTGCTTTAGTCTCTGTGAGTTCATCTGAGCGTTCCTCAGATGATTTAGAGGGCCTTGTTCGTCCTCCATCCCCTCTGGCTCTTACACTCTTCCTGCCTCCTTTTCTGCAGGGTTCCAATCTCTAAGGGTGGGGGTGGATATAATGGAGACATCCCATTTAGAGCTGAATGTCCTAAGTGGTGTGGTTCTCTCTCTGCTTCCTCCCTTCCTCCATCCCCCCATCTCTCTTTTGTCCCCCCTCCCGTGTAATGTCTGGTGGTTGTTCTCTGTGTTCTGTCTGCCGCAGGAGGAAGCTTCTCTGATGACGGCTGAATAAGGCACTGATCTATGAGAATAGCAAAATATCATTAGGAGTCATTTTATCTCTACTTTTTTTAAACCAATAGTATTTGGGTTTACTTTACGTCTCTGAACTATCTAGTCTCTGGCTCTTGGTCAACTACTCCAGTGTAGGGTATGGGTTCCATCTCATGGAGTAGACGTTAAGTCAAATCAGATGTTGGTTGGTTTCTCCCACAAGCCTTGTGCCCTAGCATTGTGTTCTACCATTCTCCTAGCATATTCTGCAGGCAGGACAGGTTGCAGTTCAGAGGTTTTGTGGTTGGGTTGGTGTTTACATTTCTCTTTTGGTACCCTGCAGAGAACCTTCCCTTACCAAAGACACTAGAACATAGGGATGAAGGTTCTATCTACATAGACACCAGTTCAACCCCTCCATTTTCAATGAGTTGTGTGGTGTTGTCTTCAGCAATGGGGCCTTGCTGCCAGTTTCTGGAGAGCAACATATTGTCTTGGCCACAACCTGGGTTGTTTGGAGATTTCTATGAGACCCCCTTTGGCCAAAAACACAATTGGATCTAACCCAGTCCCAGTACTAGAAGCTTCATATGGTGACAAGAGACGGCCAGTTGCCACTCTGTCTCCCCCATTACTTGGAGACTTCATTTTCATACCACCCCCCAAATGCCCCTCAATTCCCTCTTCCTCCTCACCTGATCTTCCTGTTCAGTCCCCTGTCCTCGGTCCACCCACAAAATTTATTCTATTTCCCCTTCCCAGGGAGATCCAAGTGTCACTGTTTTGTCCCTTTTCTATACCTAACCTCTCTGGGTCTAAAGATTATAGCTTGGTTGCCATTTATTCAACAGCTAATACCATCATATAAGCAAATAAATACCATATTTATCTTTCTGGGTCTGGGTTAACTAACTCAGAATGATTTTTTTTTCTATTTGAAAATTGCATAACAGCTGTCTACTTCCTCTATAATTTTTTTTAAATAAGAAGAGATAATAAGTCAAAAGAGGTAACCAACTCACCCAGCTCACACAATTACCTAGTCCTGTTGAAATACTAAAGTAGTATTAAATGTGAAAAAAAATGTGTTTATCAGAAACAGATAAGTCCCACTTCATAATAAAGCAAAACCTGAAGGCAGAGAGTGTTTTGGCCATGTTCACCAGAGATGTCCTGAGCAGATGTAATAGTGATTTGCCTATGGTCCCTGCTGTCCAGATGGCCTGCAGGGTCCTCCCAACCTTTCAAAATCACTCTCTGCTTTTATCCTGGCTTCCCCTGAGTGGTCCATGGGGGTTGGCGGGGGAGAGTGTGATAGCCATGAGATGCAGGACAAGATGCCCAGGTGTGTCCAGACTGTACTTTACTGCCTCCTAACCTCATAGGTTTGTGTTGATCAGAAGGAGCATTTGTGGTGTAGACCATCCGAAACTGAATCTGCCCCACAACTCTTCAACCTGGACTGCATCCCCAACTCCTCCATGACTCATTTCCAGCATAAATAAGGCATCCACCATGGTTTTAATGGTAAGAGCAGACAAGTAATATACCAAGTGCACAGGGCAGTGTTTGGAGGCTTACGTTCTGTAGTAGTAGCCAGCATACTGTCTTCTTGTCTCAGGATATAATGGGAATGAAGCCAGGGTTTCCCTTGCCTGTCTGAAGCTGGCAGACAATTTGCTGTGGTGGGATGCCTTGGCGGGGAACGCTTTCGGCTGCAAGAGTTCCAAGGAAAGCAGATTAAACAAAGAAGTCTTTGCTGCCGACCTTCTCAGGATTACAAGCGAGCAGACTTGCCGTAGGACTGGAGCCTGCAGTTCGGCCAGTCAGAGCATCCTCTCAGAAAGTACTCTTGCATCTGTTCTGCCTCATTCTTGCCGTGTGGGCGACCCAGCTCCTGCTACCATCACATCCACCTTCAATGCAGAAAGAAAAGACATGGGCACCTGGAAATACTAGCTATATTTGGTTCTTTGTCAAGAGAATGGGCCTTCCCAAAATCTCTCAGCAAACGGGCAGCTAACTACTATTAGGTCTTGTTTACCGAATTTGTATAATTTGCCTACAGTCGACTTAAGACAAGCTAGGAATATGGACACCCCTTGGCTTCAACAGTGCAGATTGCAAGGCAAAGGAGACTGGGAACACCGCTGTGGAGCGCGCTCCTATTTTCTTCATCCCATTAAGAAAATCTGTGTGACTGGTAGTCTTATGAGCTGGGGGTGCGGGGGTAAAAAGTTCTCCCAACACTTCTCAGCCCTCAGTCCATCAATATGCCCCTGCTCACTCTTTGGGAGGGGGTCCATTCATAAAGAAACCCACCTGCTGAGAAACCATTAGGGATCTGAACAGCCAGCTGTGGGGCCGGCTGGGAGTTCACGCTTCGAGGCAGGACGCAGCAAGCCTAATAGCCGTGCAGCCCAAATGAGAGGATGGGAGATTCAACTTCCAGTTGTCTCCCTGTCAGCCCTGCTCATAGCCGACCGCTGAGGTTGGTAGAAGTTGCTTGAGGCCACCAGACTGCTCATTTCCTCCCGGGTCATTCAACCTGTTCTCCATCTTCTCTGCCCCCTCCCCCCGGGAGGCCTGGGTGGGCCGCTTGAGATCAGGGGCCCAGAGGGTGTAGCCACTGCCTCCTTTCACATCCGCCAGGCAGCTGAGCTGATGGTATCTAGTTCCTGAGACCCTGCAGTGAACTCAGATCCCAGATAGCCTCTCTTGATAACAGCCTGGCCCTTTTTCATCTCTTAACAAACATCAAAACCTGGCTGAGGCTCAAACTTGTGGCTGGGGACCAACTCCTGGCTCAAAATCTGGGCTGCTTTCCTGAAGCAACGTGATCTGCAGTGAATGGTGAGAGAGAAGAGCAGACCAAGTTCAGTGCCCACACCAGGTCCTGGGGCTCCTTAGTAAACTCAGATACAGACCGGATACAGACCGGAAGCCTCTGCTCTCTTCTGTTCAGGGATGTGCCCAGGTCTGGCTAGCATTTGGCAGACACTCCTCGTGCGTGGCATTTCCTTCATGGCACATGTTGCACGCTGTCCTCAACCTTCAGAAAGGGTAGTTCATTCTTCCCAAGTTCGTAGGAAAATGCCCCTTTAACACGTTTGCGTCAGTGGAGAAAACAACGCCTTCCCCAGGAGGCACAAAGGAAAAAGAAAAGAGGAAGAACATTCACTCTGCCCAGATGTTCAGGCCTGGATGCTCTGGATTCTCCCAGCCATAACAAGTCAGGCATTGTCCTTGGCTTCATGGGACACTGTTCCAATCTTGCCCCCTCAGTTCTGTACTCTGGGTATTCTCCTGTCCCATAAAGTCTTTCTTTCAGCCTTCAAAGATGCTGCTATTCCCCACCTTTGAAACACTAGGTGTTTGACTGTCTCTTCCCTTCATCGACACCTCATTTTGTCTCTCCTCTTGATGGTACAACTGCTCCAAATATGAGAGTCTGTGTGTTTGGGTTCAACCCTTGCACCTTCGGCAAGGCTCCATCATACCCCCAGAGCATCTGATTTGCACCTGAATCTATGATGGCCGGCACTGGTCAACAGTTAGTCCTCTTTTTTGAGTTAGCATCCTCCCCTGAATTCTAGGTACCAAGCCCCTCACCTTCCTTCTCCCTTCTGGCATCTCCTCATGTCTTCCCCTTAGCTTCCCTTTAGCCACAGTCTAAAAACTCCAGGTTTTCTGCTTCCTTGTCTTCTACCTCAAGGCTAAATAGGCTTCCGGGACTTTCCTGCGAACCCCAATATCCAGGACTTCCCTAAACCTGCCTGCCATCACTTTCTCCTTTGATGTAAAATGGCCCTCTTCCTTCACACCCCTGTGGTCTACTTTTAAGGTAAATCTCATTTCTCTGCCACTTCCACTGCTACCCACTCCCCACTTGGCCAGCCTGGATGTCTGAACTGTGCATGTGCCCAGACTCTTCAAGATTCCAACTTCAAGGTGAAGCACAAATGCTAATGTTCCTCTCCTTCTTCCTCTCCCTTATTCATCCCTCTCTCCAGCCACCCTGGTCTCCTCAGCTCCCTCCAAAATGCACCTCCAAATCAAATATGTCCTAAGGCCCCATGGTTCCCTCTCTCCCTTATTCAATCATCTTTTCAATAACCCATCTCTGCCACTCTCTCAAACTGGGATTCTCTAGCTTCCTTGCATAGGTTATCCATTACTGGGTAACAAAAACAGAAAGCAAACAAAACTTAGGTACTTACAATATTTATTATTCCGATTTCCATGGGGCAACAAATCTGGGCCTAACTTAGCTGCACCTTAACTGGTCAAGGTGAACTTTGACAACCAGGACCCATCAATTGTAAATATGGCATGGACAAGTGGGAAGCCAATATAAGCATGCACAAGTAGGAATACAGAAAATTGCCAAGAGGGCCTGGGGAGGTGGATCAGCGGGTAAAGAGCTGGCTCAGCCAGCATGAGGATGACCAGCATGGGCACTCAGCGCTCACGTAATCCCTGCACAAGTGTACATGCCTGTAACCTCAGCACTAGAGCCAAAACAGTGAGCTCAAGACCAACCACAGAGAGACCCTGTCTCAAAAACAAGGTGGAGAATAATCAAGGAAGACATCTAGGGTTGACCTTTGACCTCCACCTATGCTTGCATAGACACGTATGCCCATACAAACCAATTCACATACCATACCACACCCTACACACACACACACACACAGAGAGAGAGAGAGAGAGAGAGAGAGAGAGAGAGAGAGAGAGAAGAGGAGGAGGGGGAGGGAGAAGAGAATTAGAAGATGTCAGGACTTAGGGAGATTTTGCCTAAACCAATCTGGCAGGGCATTACTAAAGACAGGCCTCAGTGATCCAATATCACTTGGGAGATGACCGAAGGTGACAAACCCAATTAGATCTCAAGATTGGAGAGTTTTATTGCCCAGACTGTGTCACATAAGAAAGTACAGAAGGTCTAGGAAAAGTCTGAGCAGGCTGCCTGAAATTTGGCCAAGCAGAGAAGATAGTCGTCTTCAAAGAGGACAGAAACATATTGTTCCAGGGCTGGGATGGCCAGTCACTGTAAAAGGTGGCAGGGTGCAGGCAGAGAATGAGGTAGCAGGCATCTCTTGTCACCAAATGAGGCTTCCAGTACTGGGGCTGGCTTACATTCAATTGTGTTGTTGGACCCCCAGGTAGGTTCTACTAAATGAGCATATACTGCTTTGAGCCATCTTAGGGCTGAGCTCTGGAATGTGATGCTTATGAGGCAAGGTGAGGTAAGGAGAAACTCAGTAAGTGGGCCAAAGAAGGGATGCTCGTGCAAGGGGAAGGCCAGGGAGAGTGATGGGAGTGCTGTGAGATGCCTAGGACCCATACATTCCAAAAGCCTCCTAGGCACAGGACTTCAGAGTGAAGGAGTGAAGGAGTTGGTCTTTAAAGGCCTTGGAGAGAGGGGAGTCAAGCCCACGGTGTCTACCACGTAGACAGTGGTAGGAAAGGTCATCCAGACACGAGGACACACCACCCACTTGCTGGGGTCCTCACAATGCCTACTCTGGCCTCAGTGCCAGGTCCCCAAGTCCTGGCCAGTCATAGGTCAGTCTCCATTCTGAGAATGGTCAGGATCACAGAAAGACCTCACCCCTGTGACCATGGGGTCCTAACCAAGGGTCCCTCAAGAACCTAGCACAGTACTTATCCTCCTAGGAAAAGCAAGGCCCATTGAACGCACATCCCTGAGCCCTCGTCCCTTAACATGCCTTACAGGGAGGTGGGAGCCATTTTTATGGCAGGGGAGGCAACAGCCTCAGGTGGACGCACTGGGTGTTACCAAAAGAAGAGGAGGACCCAGGTCCGGCTCTTCCCCATCACTTCTGTATACCGACTAGTGCCCTTCCTCCATACGCTTGTTCCTCCTTGTTGAGACTGGAGGGAACCTAGATCAGGGAGTTCTGCCAATTCCACAGGCATGGAAGACCATGATGAACAATCAGACCGTGCTCAACCCCAGCTAAGTGTCCTGGCTAATGGACCAATCATTCAGGTTGCCCTGATGAAGGTGGGCTCAAAGCCCTGTGGGATGAATGGCCAAGCCCAGTCCAGACATCCCTCTCCATGTGTCCTTGATCAGGGTGTCTGCCCTGATGACATCACCTCGTGCTAGCTATGCTATTACTCACAGAATTACTCTCTTAGGCAGTTTGATAAGATTTATAAAATGCCCCAGGCATGACGAATCCTCCTTGTGAGTGGGTCATTTCCTGAAGGAGACTCCAGGGATGGTTCACAGCATAGACAGAAGAGTGCTGGCATTGCAAGCAATTGGTGCTTGAGATATTTGTAATTGTTTTCTGTGAATGGCCTCCAGGTCAAAGAGAACACTGATGTCTCTGTGAATGATTTGTACACACTTGAGTGAAATGTGGAGTTATTTTGAAAGACTTTGTCTCTAATGCCTAGCAGATATTTGGGAGCAGGCCCTTGGAGACTCCTTGAAGAGATCCCTAGCCCATACATGATATGATAGATGGCAGTTTCTAAAAATGACTGAAATGGGCTGTTTTTCTTTGTTTGAGGCCAAGCCAGGCTTTCTGGCTGCCAAAATGGCTGTGGAAACTCCTGAGGTCGTATCTTAGAAGGTAACATGTTTTGTTTTGTTTTGTTTTTTAATAATATCCTTAGGTTAATTGAATTTTAGTTACATTCTCTTTTAGCTCTTTTCTTTGACAGTTTTATAAATGCATTTAATTACTTTAGTTGTTTTTAAACCCTTTCTCCTCCTCCTCCTCCTCCTCCTCCTCCTCCTCCTCCTCCTCCTCCTTCTCCTCCTCCTCCTCAGATTTGTGTGTGTCTCGCTGAGTTTGATTAGAATTGACACATGTACATGGGTGGTAGATTATTTACAGGAACACAGGCAACTTACCAGTGAATATACCATTGAAGAAAGTGGCAGCCCACGTCCAACAACTATTAACTGTCATGAGGAAATGTTAATGTGTCAGTTTTGTGTGGGTCTTTTGTGATAACCACAATGGCAGCACATTTCCCCACTCTTCAGCTTTCTCTGCCCCATCTTCCTAGTTATTCTCTGAGCCTTGGAAGAGGTGATAGAGTTGTCTCATGTAGGGCTCAGCACCCCACCAAGATAACATGCTTTTGATTGCCAGGTTCTAAGAAAGCTCAGAGCCTCCTGGAGAGTCCAGGCAGTGTCCAGTGAAGGTTCCAGTTGATGGCCAGCACCAAACACTAGTTATCAGATACCAGCCATGTAAGAAGGATTCCAATGCTTCAAGCCCCAGATATCAAGCCACCAGCTCTAAGCAAGGCGAAGCCTAGAACAGTCAAACAACCCTTATGAGTGATGCCAAATTGCCCGTCCTTCAGCAAAGGAAACCCTGGTGCTATTTTCAGGCAGTCCTCCTGGGGATGATTTGATACGAAGCAATAAATGAACAGAGCAATGCCCTTGGGTGAATTCAGGCTTCACTGAGAGTCCAACGCTTGGACATAACTGTGAGTAAATCCTGGGTGGACACAGGGCTAGATCCTGACGGAATCTCTGGCTCTGCATTCTGATGAGCTCAGACTGGTCACAGTGGCTTCTGGATCTCTGGGAAGGACTCTGGGAGGAAATGTAAGTTCCTCATTTACAGTAATAAGAGCCCAGTCAGTGGCTTTGGTATTGGGAGGGGACATGCTACCTATGAAGTGCTCTGACTGGCATTTTCTGTTTAATGACAAAGGTCTTCATGGCAGCAGAAAGCTATGAATTCACGTCCAGAATTGCATATCTCTAAGGAGAGACAATAAAGTCAAAGTTACTCCCAGGCAAGGAGAAGTGAGATTCCCAGAGCCTTCTCCGTCTGAGGGTAGCCTGCACACATCCAAAATCTGATTCCGTCAAGTTACTCCTGTAAACGGAAGTATGTGTGGTTGTTAGGGATGAATGGACCCACCCCGAACTGCAAAATATCCAGCCGTATCTACAAGGCACATGGCCATCAGCACAGGTTCTGCTGTGACTGACTGACCATTGTGTCTAGGAATGCATTGTATCTTAACATTTGTAGTATCAATAGCAACATAGTAATCCAACTATGGACCCAGCTAACCCTATTTCATTTTTCTTAGTCAGATATTTCATTGTCTTTGCTTTAGAAGTTTTGGATTAAAAAAAAAAAAAAGTGTCCCTCAAATGGAATTCTCTTTGAAAGATTTAAAAATAGGCATGAGCAAGAATTTATCTTTTGCATTTTATGGTCAGGTGATCATAGAATTTCTAGGCTGATAGGACAAGGCTGTGGTAAGCAGAAAATACACACACATACACACACACACACACACACACACACACAAAATCAGAGTTAGATGATGGAGGAATGGCACAGGGCAGGCTAGCAAGCAAATGCTCTGAGGCAGCCTTACTAGGCCACAGAGGAAGACAATGCAGACAGTCCTGATGAGACCTGATAGGCTAGGGTCAGAGGGAAGGGGAGGAGGACCTTCCCTATCAGTGGACTGGGGAAGGGGTATGGGAGGAGATGAAGGAGGGAGGGCTGGATTGGGAGGGGATGAAGGAGGGGGCTACAGCTGGGATGCAAGGTGAATAAATTGTAATAAATTTTAAAAAAAAATTAAAAAAAAGAAATCCAATCAGCAGTTCAGAACAAACCAACAGACTGTCAAGCAAATCAAAAGGGACTCCTGGACCCAGAAAGAACTCAAAAACAGTCATCCAAGGAAGCAGCAGGACGATCAGGCATAAGGAGCCATGCTGATACCTGATCCCAGGGCCGATCCAGAAGACTACTGTGGTGAAAATAACCATCCTGGGGGAAAGGGGCGCTTACACTGAATTGCCAAATTGTTGATGCAACCACCCTCACACTGAAGGAGATAAGATTATTTATCCTGAACCAAGCTTGAGACTATGGCCTGAAAACCCAGATTTGAGACAACCAAATGACAAGTTCCTTATAGATATGGAACAAGTACAGTGATAGCTCGGTGCATGAGCTGAACACATCCGTGGGAGAAGCAGGTGGTAGGTTACAAAGCTGGGGAATCTTTGCTACAGGCCTCATACGTTGTCTGATGACCTTCTTCACTTTTGAATTGGTAGACGTTGGGGAGTCTGACTAAAATTCATTCAAAATGTTTATCCAGTCATAAAAGGGAGATTTGGTCAGATACTGCAGCGGGCAGTAATCAGATGCTGTTAAAGGGACTAAACATGGCCTTGGCTAATCTGGCTCTCAGCTTGCAACATCCAGCCCTCCACACTGAGGAAGCTGGAGCAGTCAGCCGGCAGAATCTTCAACATAAGCATGGCTTTCTTAACTCCAATTCAGAAAAATACATCCAGAGAAAGAGATAAAGGGATTTGAGGAGAGAAATAAACCAAATTACTGATATTTGAAAATGGTACAATTCTATACTTTAAAGACTCAATTAGAAAGCTCTTAGGAATGATAAACACCTTCAGCAAAGTGGCAAAAAACAAAGCCAGCATATACAAATCAGCACTTTTCCTCTGTATCAATAATGAACCAGCCAGGAAAGAAATCAGGGGGAAATCTCTTTCAGAACAGCCAAACAAACAAACAAAACCACCTAAGAATAAACCCTCTCATCCATCCCATCCAAGGAGGTGAAAGACCTCTATGAGAAATTTAAAGCACTTAAGGAAGAAAGTAGAGAGTACAGAAGATGAAAGGATCTCCAATGATCAAGGATTAGCAGAACTAATATTGTGAAAATAATCTGTATTATTAAAAAGCAATATATGGAGTCAACATAAAATGTCCATTAAAAATCAACATTTTCACAGAATTAGAAAAAAAACACAAAGTTTGTTTGCAAGCACAAAAATTCAAAAAACCCAATATATTCATAAGCAGAAAGAGCTGGAGTTTTCACAACTCTGGATCTCAAATTCTACTACAAAGCTATAGTAACCAAAACAGCATGGTAATGGCACAGAAATACATGGATCAGAACAAAGAGCCCAGATATAAACACACACAGATACAGCCATTTAATGCAACAAAGATGTCAAAAATATACACTGGAGGAAAAAAAAGCCACAAAGAACACTGGGAAAACTGGATTTCCACATACAGAAAAATAAAACTAGGTCCATATCCATCTACACACACACACACACACACACACACACACACACACACACACACATCAATTCAAAACAGACCAAAGAATTCAGTATAAAACTTGACCCTGAAACTTTCAGGGGAAAGCACAGGGAGATACCTCCAGATATAGTCCTAAGTGAGGACTTTCTGCAAAGGTTTCTAATAGCACAGGAAATAATCCTAAGAAGGGGGATCATGGGTTCAAGGTGGGGATGGAGAGATGGCTCAGCAGCTAAGACCCCTTGCTGCTCTTGCAGAGGACTCAGCTTCAATTTCTGGCACACACATGACAGTTCCAGGAGAGCCAACGTCTCTTCTTATCTCCGTAGGCAACAGGCTTGCACACAGCACACATACATACATGCAGGCAGACACTCATACACATAAAATAAATAAACCTATTTTAGAGAGTTCCAAGCAATCTCTCTCTCTCTCTCTCTCACATGCACATGGGCACACACACACACACACACACACACACACACACAGACACACACACACACACACACCATGAAAGCACAAGGAAACTATGAGGAAGGAAAACCAGGTCTAAAGAAAGGGATGGAAGAACAAGAGAGGACAGGCGTGAGACAAAGCAGTGTGTGTTCTCTGTCATGTATAGAACTTATATTCAACTATATACATGTATCCTGGTGTGTGTGTGTGTGTGTGTGTGTGTGTGTGTGTGTGTGCTTTTAACATGAAAGCTGAGGAGTTTGGGGGCAAGGAGGAGACTAGTAAGGCAGGGGAAGAGGGGGACAGCATATGCTTAAACAGGAGCAAAATGCTCTATACTTGTAATTTAAGCATCACAATGAAACCCATTACTTTGTGCACCAACTAAAAGAAAAAAAAAAAAAAAACAACTAAAGGCCTGATCCTCCATGTAACAGCTTGCTCTGTAGGAGTTGTGCATGGGGCGTCATGATCAGAGACTTGAGGGCTGATGGGACAGTCCCTAGGTCTATCTATATAGGAGCAGTAGTGTTGAGAGTGGGAGGGAGGACCTGCTGTACATGGTAAAAAGCTGGCACCTCTGCGCTGCAGGTATGGCTGAAGGAAGAGGATCCGTAGCAGAGCCTGTGCCTTGGAGCCGAGGACAGACACCTATGCCCATCTATGCCTCTCCCCCTGCTTCAGTGTAACCCTTAATACTGAGGATCATGGGGAATCCCACCCTGGCCCTGCCCCGCAGGACAACCAGAGTCACCCCTGCTCTGCTGTGAGGTGCATCTGCTTGGGAGCTGGAGCCCAACCTAAAGCTCCTTTACCGGAGAAGGAGAGGCTGAGAAGCATCCCAGAGCCGGGTCAGGGAAAGCAGGGACTCATCCGTGTGCAGCCTGGTCTGGATGCAGGCGATTAGGACTCTGCTGCAGCTCAAGCAAGCTTCGTCACAGCCAGCATGTTTAGGTGATGGAAGAACTAACGGCCTGATTTGACGATCATACATGTACTGATACATTATAATTACTCCAAATATACATACGGTCCCAATGTGCCAACAAAACTTTGTCAATAAATAAGACTGCACAGGCAGATCTGAGTGGAGGCCTGCTCTGACCCCAGGTCCTGTAGGAAGGCTGTCTGTACCAGGCAGCACTGGGGAGCCTGGCCTGGGTGCCTTCCACAGCCTCTGGAAAGGCTTATCAAGAAGGTTCACAGGCCGGGGCACCTGTCGTCCTTCAACCAGAGCTCTCCAGAGAGGCGGGAGTGGGGGCAGGGATTAGATAGGACCACTGTTCCCACTGGCCTCTGAGCAGAATGCCTGTCCCTTCTGTCCCAACGTGGGAGGCAGGCCCAGCTGGCCCCATTTCTCATCCCTATCGATTATTGTGGCAGAAGCCCTACGAGCAGAATGTAAATCAGCGTCCCTGGGGTATTTAACCAAGGAGGGTTAGTTGGAGGTGGTGTCCCTGATAAGTCCCTCATCTGATGTTTTTATATTAATTCCTATAGCAGCCAGATTAATTTTTATTCCGCTGACTGTTATCTCTTCTTCATTGACTAGGAGACATTTCTCAGAAGTGCGTATCTCAATGAGTATCAGTCATTTAATGGGGTGCTGCCCCTGGCTTCGAGGTTTTCATTAAAGAATGAACACTCCTTTGATCCAAAGGCTTGAGGTCTTTGGAAATAACAATGCACAGGGCAGTCACCACTGTCACTGTCGCAGTCATCGCCACCTGTGGGGGGAGGGTGGAAGCTGCCTAGGAACCCACAACCCTGGGTGCAGGGTGCCCTTCCCCCACCTCCACCTCCCCCCATCTGTTTCACCCTTGCCGAATCTGAGTCATCACAGAAGACTCAAGTGACCAAGTGACCACACTTAGCAGAGGGATCGCACCCACATCCCAGAGATGGACATATGGTCACCAGCCCTTTGCTTTGCTCTAGATACCTTCTCCCATCTCCGTAGATCAGCACCCCTTTCTTTGAAAACATGGTGAAAATGTCGCTATAGCCTTTTGAAGGCAAAAGGAATTCACGAGCCAGAGACTCCCTAAAGTCCAGTGCTGTACAGAACCACAGATCACAGGCTCAGATCACGAAAATGATTTGCATCTTTGCTGGCGTGGCACAGCACTAGGCTGGGAAGTGTCGAGGAACCTGGGTCTGGGTCTGGGTAGGTAAGTGGGGAACTGGTAGAGATCTGGCAAATATGGGTGCCTACAGGTGCCTACGGAGGGCAAGGCAGGCAGGTTTGGGGAACCTAGCTGCAGCCAGCACTGTAGACACCAAGTCAGAGAGGCAGAAGCTGAAACCAACGATGCTGCAGGGGCGGGGACACTCAGCATTGCAGGGATAGCTGGTGGGCCTGACACAAGGGAGCCACACTTCCCTCTCCTGTCTTCCCTTGCATTACAGCAGTTGGACCCCACATGCCTGTGACAAGGGCAGACCCTCTCCCATCTGATATTTGCAGACCAGCCCTCCACTAGCTTGAGAGGACAAGCAGTATGGACCAAGCAAGTGTGGCAGTTTGGATGAGAAATATTCTCCACAGGCTCAACTATGTGAGCCCTTGGCCCCCAGTTGTTTGGTGCTGTTAAGGGAGGTCATGAAGCCTTGCTGGAGAATGCATTTCACTGGAGGGAGGCTTTCAGAGTTTATAGCCTCACCCCAACTTCCATTTTTTTCTCTCTCTTTCTCTACTTCCAGCGTGCTGAGGAAAATGTGGTCCAGCAGCTTCCTGCTCCTGCAGCTATGCCTGCCGCCTGCTGCCATGCCTTCTCTACCGTTGTGGACTCTCCCTCTGAAGCTAATAAATGCTTCCTTCTATAAGGAAGGGGGCTGCTTCAGATTGTCAGCGTCAGCCACCTAGGATTTGCCTTGTGCTCTGGCAGGGGTGTGATTTTGCCAGCTTCAGATAGTTAAGTGTGTGTCATTTGGAATTCTGGGAAGTCTTCAGGGGGGTTAATAAATGAGAGAGCCCCAAGAGGGGCTGTGGTGGCTGCTACTTCCTCCTTCTTCTCTTTCTCCTTCTTCTTCTCCTCCTCCTCTTCTTTTCCTCCTCCTCCTGCTGCTGCTGCTGCTGGTGGTTGCTGGTTCTTGGTTGCTGGTTGCTGCTGCTGTGGTGGTGGTCTGTTTTGTTTTATTAAGTGGTCATGAGCAAAACAAGAAGAAATTGAATATCCTGATGTGTTGTATGTAATGATTACTATTTACTATTGAGATATCTTCTGGTAAAGCTGCTGTTAATCCTAAACAGCTGTATACCCAAATCACCGCACAGACACTGGGATTTATTTAATTAACCTAAAACACAATGCTGGGCAATAGTTGTTCCATCCTAAACTTCCAAGCCCACATAGTTTCTACCATCAGATTTCCCACATTATACTTGCTTTTTGTGATATATTAGGTCCAGTCCATCTCTCCATGTTGTTCCAAGACCCTTCTCTCCTGCCTCTGTTCTCCCAGCCTCTGCCCTTCTCCCTCCTCTGCCTCCCACCTTCTGTCCTCTGGCTCCTCCCTCTCTTCCTGCTTCCTTTCCCTTGCTCAACATTGTGGCTAGTTGCTTTATTTTGGCATGTTTACACAAAGTTGAGACAGGTGATGCTTAGAAAAAGTATCACAATGCAACATCCAGATTGAAACCAGAGTAGGGGGAGAGAAATCAGCATTTGAATGAACAAGGGTAAAGTGTATACATTCCAAAAGAACATTATACCAACAGTGATGGCAAAAATCAAACTTGCCCTGAGGAACTAGTCACCCCTCATCAGCAGGAAGTAGTGTAACAATAACGATGCTCCCTTTCCCCTCTAACTTCCTTTTTCTCCTACCTTAGGGTTCGAAGGATGGAGGAGAGTAAGGAACTCACAAAGCAGCAGGCTACAGCGGGACACTTGGCATATGCCTTTGATGGGAGATACTGAGACACCCACCATCAGGTGAGAGCGGTCTCCTCTGTCCCACACCTGCTGCTGTGATGTTCTTCCTCACTGTAGGTCCCAAAGCAGCGGGGCCCGCCACAGACCATAGCTTCTCAAACCATGAGCCAAAGTAGAACCTTCAGGTATTTCAGGTATTTTGCAAATAGCAGAGAAAGCAGACTAGCACACCTGAGCTTGTGCTTCGGCGACCTTCCCTGTAAAACAGAGACCCTGTCACCGCCCAGAGGTGCCTCCATCCTGGCTGGGTCAGAGGCTTCATGCAGTTTGTATGGTCTCACAGCCCAGGCTGCTGCCTTTTCTAGAGGACACGATTCCCAAAGATTTACCTCTCAAGAATGAGCTCACTCAGCTCTTTCAGAGTCAGACATGCGTAATTAGACCCCAGGCCTTTGGGATTTGGAGAATGTTGATAAATGACAAACGAGAGCAAGTAAGCAAGCGACTGCTCCCTCCCAAGGCTGTGTATGAGCTCCAACAGAGCAGCCCATTCTCTCAATCTGCACACTATTCCTAAAAGTCCAGAAGATGAATGCATTGCTTAGAGAGCTGTTTCCAAGACACAGTTGGGATGAGGTGTTGCTGTGAATAGTGTCTAAAGCGCCAGCTGCATTCATGGGTCCGAATTCTGCAAGGAAGTCCATGATGAGGTGGGGTCAGTGAGGAACAAGGCAGACTTGAGGATAGGAAGAGCCAGGTCTGGTTCAGTTCCAGCCCTTCAGCATCCACCTAATCCCCATCTATTGCCCCCCAAAAGCCAGATGGTTGGTCGAAATGATGTCATTAATGAATAATCTCTGGAGATCCTCTGTGGGGAGTGGAAGACTGGGGCAGAGTGTGGACCTGAGGTAGCCCTTGAGAGGTAGGCTGGGGGCAGCAAAATACCCACAGAGACGGAAAACTGGAGACAGGTTTTTCTCAGTTCCAACTGCTGGAGATGCTGAAAAAATGGCTTCCGGTATAAAAGAAAATACCTGAAGAAGATGAGCTTTGTGAAGCTCCTCGCTGCCATCAACATGGAGTCTCTGAATAAATGGTCCCCTAGCCCTCAGGAAGGGGTCCCAGGAAATAGTAGCAAAACATTTGACCTTCTCTCCTGCTCCTCACCAATGACCTGCTAAGAGCCCCCACTTCCGTCCTCCCCCAACACATCCCTGGGCTTCCCTCTCCTCTCACACTCCCATCTGTATGTTCTCTGCCAGGCAGATCCTGGAGCCATGGCGCCCACCTCCTTCCAGGCTCTATCATATTCACTGTGCTGCAAGACAAATTTGATAGGACCCTTGATAGAAAGTGGCTACCGCACAGGTCACCTGGTGGCTCTTTCTTTGGTGCTTGAGAAAATGCAATCTTGGATGCAACTCAGAAAGAGCACCTTCCCCCTTATGCATGGCCCCCGTCATGGAGGACCTTCAGAGAGCAGTACCTAAGCTGGGGAGAAGGCAGCTCAGGACCTGACCGAGCCCAGGATGGGCAGGTAGAGGCCCATGTCTAAGCCACAGCGGCAACTTCCAGACATGATTGCATCTGACCTTCTCCTTGAGTCTCCTGTCTCTGGCGCAGGGCCCATGGTGAGCTCAGCTCCTTCGTACTTCTGGGCTTCGTTATGGAGAAGTTTGTAAAGTGTCCAATCTACAGAAAATTGCCAACTTCTGGAATCATCGGGAGGGCCCGCATCCTTTGTGTAGAGCCCTTTTCATCCCTGGTGACCATTGTCCAGCCTCCTCTCTGGGGATTCAGTAGGCTGGGAAGGGGAGCTTCCTTTAGCCAAGAAGATACTTCCAGCCTTCTAACTCAGGTTTCCAAGAGCCCTCCCAGCCTAGTCCTGCTGGCCTGAAGCACTGAGGCCTCCAGAACCTTCCTGAACATTCCTCAGTTGAGCAATCCCAGCCCAAGCCAAATCTCAAGGGAACCTGGAGCAGGCAGGCCCCTCCTCTCTCTGAGGTGGCTCTGAAAGTTTAAAGGGCCAGGGGGAAGAGCATTCCTGAGCTTTTTAGAGTCTCCACAAAACACTTCCTGATGTTTGCCTGACACTAAAAACCTATTAAAGTCGTAAACTTCTCCTGCAGAAGGCTTCTCAAAAATGTATTTATCTAAAGGGCATCTGTGTTTGGTCTCTTAACACGAATGCTCCAAATGTCGGGCCCCAGGTGATTTATTTGGAGCGCTTTGTTCTCTCTCTGCTCCAGCTCTTTCAGCTTCAGGCCCTGGTGGCTTGGCCCCTTGCTCCTTCCGCTGATGTTCACGTTTCGATCTTCTCTTAGGGGCAGCACAGAGGAAGAGGGGCACAGAGGAGCGCGTGAGCATTCAGTGGGAACTGCAGAGGATGGGGCAGGGGCTGCTGCTACAGAGGTTGCTCACAGAGTGCACCTACCAGCCTGGTCACATTCCTCCATGTCCAGTCAAGTTAGCCTCTCCACCAAGAATGCCAGTCACATTTAGATGTGGGACCATTAGCTATGAGTCCCTATTAGGTTCCCAACTACATGAGATGCTACTACATCAACAAGCTACTGACCCCACAACATGCAAAGGGAGACCGGAGAATGTGCACAGCAATGAACGATCGTGGTGTGTGAAACACTGAGAATCAGGTGCCCACGGTCGGTCCAAGACTGCTTCCCAGGGACTGCAGATCAACCCAGCACTTTCAGACCAGGCTGCTTCATGGGGCCTCCTGCAGTCACCACAGGGTATCTGAGCAATGAACAGTTGGACATAGAGAGGAAGAATAGACAGATGGGAGGCAGGGTCAGTGCTGTGGAGCCCCTGGTAAGTCTGAGCACTGAGGGGACAGAAGAGCTTTCCTGGGAGGGTAGGAGGGCTAAGATCCCAGCTTTGGTGAGCAGGCCTTTAGGCCCCAGGCTTCAGCACAGAGTCCCCTGACAATCCTTCATTACAGCATCTTAATATGCATGAACTCATCAGCCCCTGCGCAAAGAGGCCCTGGAGAGCAGGCCCTGCTGGGGCTGCAGTATGTCTGCTGGCAGTGGGAGAGGTTTCAGGAGGCCTGGGAGGCTGGGGACTCTGCCTGGAGGGAAATAGTGAGTAGATGCCTAGAGTGTACTCCCGTGATGCTATCCTTCTCTCTGGGGCTTTGGCATCTTCAAGCTACGAGAAAGTGAGTCCACAGAGCCAAAGCTGCCAGGGCAGCCCGTCAGAGCCACTACAGCGTTCCACAGCACCATGCTGCTTCTCTGTCACTCCACCAGCAGAGATCCATCCTTCCTTCCTCCAGGAATGTGAGGGGAGAGGCTGAGAAGGTGCTTGGTGGTTTTTGTTTTGTTTTAGAGCCGTGCCATCTGATAAGCATGCTAGCCACACATGGCTATTCAACCTTATGTCATTTTCAACTCAACACAGCTGATGCAGTTCTTCTGTCCCTCTGCGGCCACAGTTCGAAGGTGCAGGAAGCACGGAGTGGAAAGCAGCCATCTCGGCTCCACCATGTTTCATTGGACAATGCTCTTTCCGGCTGTAGGTGGGATTGGCCACTTCTGGTGAGCAGGGAGGGCAGCGTCTGCTCTAGGGGAGGAATTGGTGGCATGATCAGAAGCCCGGAGCAAACCTCCCTGCAAGTAGAGCTGGTGCAGAGAGGTAGGTGATGAATGGGAGCTCCTGAGGTGCATCTGTGGCTGGCTTCACAGCTGAATCCCAGAGGAACCTAGAGGTTGTAGGCCAGTCAAGACAGTCCCTGGTCCTGTCTACAAACAAAGGGCTAGGAGTCACAGGGGGCTACAAACTGCTTGGATCATGGCCCCCTGACCAGCACCCCTGGGCTTGCAGCACTCCTGCCTCTGGCTCATGCCTATTACCATGCGTGCGGCAGGCAGGCAGGCAGGCAGTGACCGTGTCAGTGCCCACAGACCTGAGCTGACTGTGGACAAATTTTCCCACACCTAGAACTGCAGCCCACAGAGATGCTGGGCAAAGGCATCCCGCAGAGGCCATTACGGGGCATTAAGTCAATGGACTTCCTATTTGTCAACGGTCCAAAAACATAGCAGGTGTTTTCCACTCTGAAGGCAGAAACTCACTCAGAGGCCAGAGAGAATGCTGGAGACTCCAGAGAGTGGGGACAAAGGTTGCAGAGGGGAAGATTCGAGTGGTCCTATCCCCTCCAGGCAGTGTGGAACCTCCTGGAAGGAAGTCCATAGGTGTTTACACCTCCTGGTGTCTGCCGGGCAGAAGTGAACCCCAGCTCTGGTCTCTTTGCCCAAAGTCAGTTACCTTGGCATGTAAGACACATGCTCCTTGGCCACAGGAAGACGGCCTGACAGCCATCTTCCTGTGGCCAAGGAGCATGTGTCTGCCAGTTCAGGGGATGTCATAGCATGAAGAGAGAATATTTGTTTTCTTCACTGCAGTGTCTCTGTTTTTAGAAATAGCACCTCAAATATTGTACCCAGTAAATAAATGCGTTTTTTTTTTTTAAGGTCAAGTGGAAAATGTACAGACTGGGTGAAATATAGTTCCATACTGCCTGCAGACGAATTAAGACTCCTTGTCCATTCTAAGAGACCTAGCCAGTGCTGCCAGGTCTAGGCTGTGCTTCTGGACTTTTGACTCCTGAAGACCCCGAGGGTCAGGTTCCTGGTCCTGAACTGAACTTTTTTGACATCTCTAGAAACTCCCACTCCATGGTCCTAGAGGATACCACAACACGATCTCTATGTTTATCTCCAGTTTATCACTGTAGGGTCCATGATAGGATAAGACAAATAGTCAGGACATTAGCAACCTGAGTGGGACATTAAGACCACTGAATCCTGCTAAATGGCCTTTTCCTTCTGCCTCAGCATCCTGGCACAGAGTCAGTGTCTCTGGAGGGCCTAGCATAGAACCCTTGTCTCTACCCTCCTACGGAACACTACTACCCAGTCTCTCTCTCTCTCTCTCTCTCTCTCTCTCTCTCTCTCTCTCTCACACACACACACACACACACACACACACACACACACACTGCCACTGCACTATAGACCAAATCTAGAAGCATCATCCATCTTTCCTGAAGGTTTAGCTATTTTAGCCTGAAACTTGAGAAGTTGGCGATAGATAGGTTTTGCTATGATAAAGGTAAGCTTAATTTTTCATTTACCTCCAGCTAATAACTGAATATAATGACTGAAATAGGTCCTCCTTTGCTTCCAGAAGCCAAGAGTAAGGGAAATGCTTCCTGGTGACAGGATAATTTGTCAGAAAGTTACGAGTGAGTTTAGCAGAGCTGTATAGGAAGCGTATATTGAACAATATGACACACTGGCTTCTAATTGCTTCTTTCTTTCTGATCAATAATACATGTTTTCAAAAAGCCTTCTGTTTGCATTTACACAATGGACGGTAACTACTGCAAAGGATCCATTAAGACCTATTTTAAAAAGTGCATTCTTAAAAAAGTTGTCTAAATCTGCATTACAAGGCAGATTATGAAACTGCCTTGGGAGACGTTTTTCTAAAAGGCATTCAGGCCGTTTCTGCCGGACTTGCCAACTATGCTCACTGCCCTCTCCATGGCTTGCTTAGGAGCCGGAAAGCTTTCTCTACTGCTCTACATGATGCATTGAGACACAGTCGAGCCCAGCAATGGCCTCCACCATGACAGAGGATGAGCAAATGCCCAGGAGCCCAGGTAGGTGCAGTCATGAATCCACCTACCACTCTTGAAACTCCACTGAAGAGTTTGAAGCAGCAAGGGGTGGGCTCTGAGGTTCTGGGACTCTTTTCCTTCCAACACACCTGTGGGTTAGGAGGCCTGGCACTTATGGCCAAGCCAGGAGGCTGCGGAACAGGAGTTAGCTCTGGCAGGGCTTGCATTTGACACAATGGGGCTCTTACCTGGGCAAGTGAAAAACCAGGAGCAGAGGAAAACAGACAAGTTTGTAGGAGGGGCCATCAGGCGTCATATGCTATCTTAGCAATAGCTTCTGATATCTTTGTCTTTTATACTTCTATAGGTGATGGGAATAGTCATAGTAACAAGGACTGCTCAGAGGGACTATGGTGGTCCCTGACTGTGGGCTCTCTCTCAAGGAAGACAGGGAGAAGGGACAGCTTCCTAGAGGCCCCAGACTTGAGACAGAGAACAGATGAAGATGAAGAAAAGCACACCTGTCCACTGAGCCCATCCATATACTACTGCTTAAGCTCAAAACAACACTGCTGGGCAGTTGTCTCCACATACCAGTGTTAAAGAAGAACTTTCTGGAAGGTATCGATCGATGTAGTTAGCCTGGTTTTTAGGCTGGGTGAAAAGAATGAGAGAGAATTTCTCCAGAGGAAAAGGTGCTACAGGGGGAAAAGGGGAGGGTCGACGGGGGTAGGGGAGGGAGGAACTTGGAAGACCCCACAGGAGAAGCCTGAGGAAAGCTCGGGCAAGAACCAAAGACAAGGCAGTCATGTGAAGGTGGGCTCTGTCCAGGCTCGGGTAGGTAGGTCTGTCCCTGTTGCTTGCCTTCATGAGGCAGGGCCTCAGGCTTCCTCTGGTATCTAGTCAGGCCCCAAGAAGGTATAAGAGGAGTGTCTTCTCACAGACAAGCTGAAGTCCCACCTCCAAGTGTCTTCAATGGGTGCTGAGGCAGGCGGACAGGCAGGATCTCCAGAGGCCATAAGGCACATCCTTTGAGGCTGTATCCTGCCAGCCCAAGCCACATAGCTTGTGAATATGCTAATGACGTATTTGATGAGGAGGCACACCTACTTGCCTCCACCGTGGTGGCCTCAGAGGTAGCTGTTGGCCATGTTTTTTTTTTTTGTTGTTTTTAGCTCCCTGGAGGGCAGCCAACAGCAGATAGGGAGGCACACCATGGAGAAGCAATAGGCCCACCCCCACTCACCCTAACACCCCATCGGAGTAGCAGAGGGAGTGAAGTGTCCCCCTCAGGGTTGCGGACTCTGTGTTTTCATCTATTGTGTCACACTGCCTGCAGGAGAAGAGCTCATGTCCACTCTGGTGGACCTCGCATTCCTGTGCTTCCCAGTCTGGGCTGTACTTCCGGACGCCTCTCTGAGGACCCCAAATGCCACGTACCTGGCCCTGCATTGAGCTTTCTTGATACTTCCGGGCATCCCTAGACCTACGCCTCTGTGTTCCTAGGGCACCTTTCCCAGTGTCCCATCCAGAAGTAGCCCTTTTCTACTGGAGCAAGCCTGGGATCGGTGTCGATGCTGAACCTGGCCTCCTCACCCTCTCGTCCTTGGGTTGTGTTTTGGGGACAGACCCAAGGGGCCTTCCATACTCAAGAGGCCACATACAACCTTTACAGTCCAGCTTTCTGCAAGGACACCACATGAGCCGCCTACCCGTTAACTCCTTGAGACCATCAGTCGGCTTCCCCTGGGCAGGAGACAAAACAGGCTGGGGGAGGTAGACAGCACAGGTGCTAACAAACTCAAGTTAAATCCACTCCAGAGCAGCAGCCCGCACCACAAGCTCTTGGGGAGAGTCTTCTTTAGAGTATGTATGAGTAGTGGCTTGGTGGTAGAGCATTTGCCTAGCACACTAGAGGCTCTGCGTTCAATCCCCGGTGTCATTATTTCTTAAAGAAAGAAAGAAAGAAAGAATAAAGCGTCTCTATGGGTGAAGCTTAGCACCTACCAGACTGTGCCCAAATCTAGCTCCCAGAGCACTAACGACCTTCACTGGGGGAAGGTCAGGGTCAAGTTCTGGGGGAACCCTGGCAAGACAGCGGTTATGGCTTACTGAGCATGTACCCGGTGCTGTCACTGAGTTCCATCTACACATATACTCCTTTAAAAAAAAAGGGGGGAGGGGAGTCCTTTCTCTGAGAGGAAGAGGTTTACAGCCTGGGGTGGAGGGTGGGTGGGGAATGAGGCTCAGAGTAAGAAGATTAGGAAGAGTAGAGCCTCATACAGACCCTCCTTTCATACAGGCAAAAAGAAAGGAGCAAAGGATGGGGCTTCCTAAGTGACCTCTGAGGCTGGCCTCAGACCTGCCTTAGGGACAGGGAGGTAGCCACCGTTTCCACTCCCCTAGAGGAAGCTCCCTCCTACTGGGCTCAGACTCTGAACACTGAGTTAATATCTTGGACCCAGGTAGAGCTAAGTTTGGACCTTCCACAAGGCCCTCAATGCCAGCAGCTCCAGGACTTCCCTAAGATCTAGGTGCTGATGTCCCTGTCCCACTCGCCGGGCGTACACAGGGAGGAGGAGCTATGCACTCAAGTACATAGCTATCCATGGATCTGGACACTGGTGCATTCGTGTATATGGGGTTCACACAAGAGTCCACTCAGGGTCTTCTGAGGAGAGGGAAATGTCCTCACCGAGGTATCTGGACACTCAAGGGTGCAAAGGCTTGCGGTGCAGACAGGAGGGTGTTCTTGCGTGGGTGCTCAGAATGGCCAGAGGGAGTCCGTTCCAGTGTGGTGTCAGTGAGGGAAGTGTGAGGGGGAAGCTGACTGGGAGAGTGGGCCAGATTCTCTTCTCTCTCCGCACTCTGTTGGAAAACAGCCACAGGAACCTGTTTGCAGCCAAAAAGTAGCTTCCCTTGCATTTTCTGAGACAGGTCCCTTCCGGAGGCACAGACCCAAGTGACAGCTCGGGGATCGGGTGTATTAGCAACCCTGTGACTAACTCCAGCTCCGCAGACCCAAAAGCCAGTGGTCTGAAGGCACCTCTCCGGGGCTGGACGGCTAGTGGTCTGGATACCCCCCTTCCAGCAGGCAGGCTCCGAAGAACATCTCAGCTGGCCCGGCCCCAAGTCAGCCTATGTCTTGGCAGCTTCTGCTCCTGCCTGTAAGGGTGACTTCACTTTGACTTCATATCTGCAGAGTGATGTTCACATCGCTTATTCAAGCCCTGAGCTCAGCCAGGCAGGAGGGTGGGGCTCTGCGTACTGCAGAAGGGGAGGGGCTCAAGGCTCAGGTTCCGGGACCCGGTTTGTACACCCCGAGGTCCTACAGGCGTCTGTTTTCCTTTCCTTCCTCTATCAGGTGCAAGCCTGGCTTCAAATAGCAGCCGGGAGTGGGGAAAGCTGGGCTACATCTGACCTTCCATTTCCTGTCCAGAGGCTCCCCACCCATATCGTGGGTAAATATATTTAGGCATATTGGTGGGAGCCTTCTGGTAAACTTCTCTGTTTTCACCGTCCCCACCACAGTCCTGTAGCAGCAACCTCTTCTAATTGCACCAGGCTACATCAGCAGGTCTCTTTGAAAGATGCGCAGTTAGCCAGTTTCCTGGTCCCATTGGTCGTACAGGTCCCAGCCATCACAAACAAACCCAACAGGAACCCCCACCCTCTCGACCACACGATAGATTTGTACCCTGAAAGCAGGCTCTCTGGCTCTCTTTCTCCTGGTCAGGGCTCCTCCCCTATTCCCGCCTCTAGCCCCAGAAGAGGCTGCTGGCTCCAAATGCACTTCCCCCTGATAAATGGCGGAGGATGCTCTCCGCGTCCAGAGGCCGGGAGGGACAGCAGTCTAGCGTCTGGTCTCTTTGCGAGTGTAGGGAACAGCCGGCCCAGTCCCCTGAATCTTCTGCGTTGCTCTTTCTGGGCGGCGGGAAAGAACAAACGCAGAAACAGCGAGCAGGCGCCCAGGGTGAGAAAGTGGCTTCGACAGCTAGACGATCAGGGACCCACGCTACCTTCAGCCGACCCGCAACCCGCGCCACAAGCCAAGGGCACCCAGCTCCGACCCGCCCTCTCGCCAGGGAGGAAAGAGCAGTTCCAGAAGCGGCTGGTGCAGCCCCACCTTGCCCCAGGCGGGTACCTGGAGCCCCGCCCCTCCACACACACCACACACACACACCCGCACCCCTGGTCCCGCCCCTCCCGGTGCCCCTCCCTCTGCTCCCTGCCCTGCCCCAGTCCGCTCCCCCGGGCGCAGGCAGCGCAGGTCTCCTCCAACGTCAGTACCGCCAGCGGAGCCCGTGCAGGAGGCTGCGGGGAGCGGCTCGTGGGAGTCCGCAGCTGGGATCCGCGCCCGGACGCAGGGCGCCCGCAGTGCCCGCTGCGCCCGGGCTGGCATGGGGAGGCCCGGCTGAGCGCCGCATCCCACCGCCCACAGACCCGCCCGCTCTTCGGCCGCGGCTCGCGCGCGCACGGGCGATGGCGAAGGCGACGTCCGGCGGCGCCGCGGGGCTGGGGCTGAAGCTGTTTCTGCTGCTGCCGCTGCTGGGCGAAGGTGAGTCCTGCGGGACGGCGGGGACGGTGGCGGCCGGGGAGAAGTTAAGCACCGCGGACCGAGCCGGGGGGCCGATGCGCGCACGGGCGCGCTTACCTTGGCTGGCGTCGGCCGGCTGCGCGGCCGGCGGCCTCCGGGCCTGGGAACCCGGTTGCCTGCTGTGAGCTGCTGCGTCCCGGAGCGCTCCGGCCGCCGGCTGGGCGGGGCTCGGCCCGCGCCCTGGTCCCTGCTCCTACCAGAACCGCAGCCGCGCATCTGAAGCTGCTCGCTCCTCCAGCCAAGGAGGGCTCCGTGCCCGGACGAGGCGGACAGATCTTGTCGCCTTTGGGGGAGCAGCTGCGAGCGGACGGGTTAGGGCAGCCCTGGGGAGCCCGCGACTTGCGCCAGCGCTTGAAGACCGCTGCTGCGCCCTGGTTTTTCTTTTCGCCTTTCACTCCCGCACTCTCCGGGGCTCTGCTCTTCTGGCTGAAGGGTGCTGAGGCTCTTTAGTAACGGTTATTTTTTTCCCCTGGTATGTTTTTGCTGCCCTGGTCTCTAAAAACCTAAAAGCCAGTGTTTTTCTGGCGTCTCATCGCCCGAGAGTACAGCATGGTCTGAGCCCTGCCTGGCAACCGGGAGTCCTGTGCCTCTCTCTCTCTGTTCGGCGGGAGCGCCTGATAGTGTGGCTTTTGGAGGCTTACTAGGGTCCAAATGGGGTTCAGGGATGACGTTTATAAAGTGCTTTGGCACGGCCACTCTGGAGTCCAGTGCAGTGATATGCTACCAGCATCCTTCGCACGTAGGAGTTCCTTCTTAGGTGTGGCCTTTCAAAGGCTGGTCACTGCCCTCACTCTTATACCCTGACCAAATGAACCCTAAGGATGCAGGATGTTGACCCGTTCGGCTACACATTTTAGTGTCCTTCCAGCCTACCCTAACTTGGTTCCCTCTGGAAATGCATATATAGTACCAAGTTTGCCTCTGACATCAGAACGGAGCCCAGGCCACCCTCTTCCCGTTCCTTACAGCGGGCTTTCTCTCTTTGCAACCTTTGAAAACAGAAAAGGCTGGGATCACTTGGCCTCTAGCTCCAAGTCTTGCGAAGACTGGGCTCACAGACCAGCCCTGGGTTGCCTTTGTGGACACCACAGAGAGAGTATATGCTAAAGACCTCCCCGTTCCTAAGGAAAAAAAAAAAAAAATAGATTGAAGAGTCTGATCCTAGATGCTGGGGCCCCAGTGTTGCTGGGGGTCATAGGCATGAGGCCATGTAACAAAATACAGAGCTTCTCCTGTGTCTCTGGGTTTAAACTTACGAGTCACAGGTGTGTGGTCCTGTGGTCGGGGCGAACTAGGAAAACGTGCTGGGCAACTTCCCTGAACCCTCCTAGCCTTGAATTTAGTCTCTGCCGCACCTCTCACCCCCCTTTTCAGGGACCCAGCTCAAGGGTCTGGCCTGTGGCATTAGGCAGAGACAGAAAGAGCTTTCTATGTGAGACCTCTGGCCAGTAGAATCAGGTGGCCACAGACAGCTTATAGAATCCAGGGACTATGAGCCCCTGTCGTAGACCCACCGGTTTCTGGATGGTCAAGAAACCGCGATAGAGGTACAGAGAAGGCAGTGGCCGTAGACCCAGGAAGAAGAAATTGTTTATTGTTTGAGAAGCTCTCTAGCCCAGACTTGACAGTAGCAGTTGTGACACTCATGGGCTCGACTGCCACCAGAGAGCTCGGGTGCGGTTCCTCAGGAGGACAGGGCGCAGCGTGGCCTCCGGCGCCCTCTTGTGGATACAGAGTTCTAGCGGCTGGGCTTGCTGACCACAGTTTTGGAGTGGGTCTGAAGAGGTGAGGGAGGGAACCTTGCTCATGAGACTGATACAGAACTCTCATTTCAAGTTATCATCAAAACATGCTCCTCCGACCTCTTTCCCCTTTCCCATGAGCTCATCATTCTCAAGAGAGCTGTAGGTACATAGGTACTACCAACAGATCCCAACAGCCTGGAACCCTTCTCTCCACCCCCCTTCAAAGATCCCACAGTACTGTGCCACACACTTGGTCCTATCCTCACGACTGTTGGGCCCAGGGTCCTGGAACTAGAGGTAACAACCTTCTGTAGGTTGTTAAATTCTTCTGGACGGGAGGATGCTAAATCTCCGAATCTCCGTCTCCCTTACTTGGACATGCTCCCTCCCCCCAAACAATTCGGCAAGACTCTTGTCCCTCATCTTCTTGGCTTGGCATCTTGATTAGCACCTCTAGCTGCACGAACCAAAAGATCTGGTGCCATGTCATGGGGGGGGGTCCCTTTCTGGATAGCTCTTCTGTAAGTGTGTGGGGACCATACTTTGTCTACAGCAGCAGCATCCTTGGGAGCCTGGGGCACACAACTTCACCCCTTTGTTCCTTCCCTCACTGAGCTGTGGATCCTGGAAACTTGTCCTGATTCTCCAGGCTCGCCTGGACCCTTCAGTGGCTCTTCCCTCCAGCTGCTGAGCGTCAGCACCCATTCTCAGGGCTGGGCCAGCCGGGGGCTCCTGAGGGTGGGGCCTGAGAGCAGACAGCAAGTGAGGGAGTGACTGAGCCCATTCACTAGATTGCCTTTATTTTGCAGAATTGCTTTAGGAATGGGCTAAGTAAATCACTGTTTCCTTGGTGTAGTGTGAAGAAAATGGCATCGTTCACCTAATGGGGTACTAATGGCCTCTTAGCCAGGGGAGGAGAAAACTAATTAAAAATTACAGGATCTGTTGAAATGGACCTGGGGATAGGAAGGGAAAGGGTAGCTGGAAGCTGCTGCCTCCCTCAGGATCTTCTTCTCCACAGCCTGGCAGAGGACTCCGTTGGTCCCCTTTCCAGCCGACACACAACAATAGCAACCCCTGCCCTGTTGGGTTTGTGGTCTTCTTTTCCCATTTTACAGGCGAACAAACCGAGGCTCTCCCAATCTGTAGATTGGCCAGGTCCAGGGCTCTTGTTGTTAGCAAGGCCAGTAGAGCTTGGTACCAGTAGTGATGACGAGGGCCCTGGGAGAAGAAAATGCCCCTGGCTGTCATACCACAAGTCACTCACACATACGCTGGGGAAAAACAGACTGGACCAGATCTAAAAATGGTCATGTGACACGTAGCATCACCCAGACAGGAGGCCTTGGCCTCTCTGGGTTTGAGCTGAGGTCTCGGCAAGATCTTCCCCCCTCTTACTGGCTGGTGGACGGTGGGAGTTTCATGGGCTAGGAATGAGTGCTGGGCTAGGCCTGGAGCTGTGTTGAAGCCCTGCTGTCCTGAAGAGGGGGCCCCTGTGCTCCAGGCATGGTAAGAAAGCATGTTAGTGTGTAGCCAGAGGGCTGCTAGGGACAGGACACTCAAGGCTTGTCCTTTTGCACAGTGTCAGCTGAGGCACCTGGTGTCGTAGCCACGGTGCCGTGCTGGGGGAGGGGTGCAGCTGTGTACCCTGCTCCACGGGGAATCCATTTCCCTGGGGCTGATAAAAGAAAACGCCCACTGCGTGCCCAGAAGAAAAAAAAAAAAAAAAAAAAAGCAAAGTTGGCTAGGAGTCCAGCCTCCACTCACTAATTCTTTCCTTCGAGCTGAGTGGCCGTAATTACATTACGGAGGGTTGTGTTGTGTACGTGTGTGTGTGTGTGTGGGGGGGTGCTTCTGGGGTAAGGGCTGAGGCCTGCTTGGCTGATGATCTCTTACCTCAGTCCTTTTCGGTCAGCACTGTGCCTTCCTCCTTCCCCGTTCTATGAATGACTTGATAGTACTAATCAAACAGCCTTGAGTGTTGCTTCCCAAGGAGTAACTAACAGCAGAAGACACACACTTAGCAGCAAGACAAGGTGACAAGGACTGGGCATCCTGACAGGGAGCCCTGGGCATGGGCCACAGAGGAGGCGCTGTCAGTGGGGGCCCCTGTCTGTCTGGTCTGTGTTCTCTGTGCCCTCTGTTACGGGGTGTTTCGTCCTAGGAAGCTGTGGGTTGGTGCAGCCAACTCCAGGCTGTCCCCTCTCATAAGAGCAGCCAGGGCCTGTGTCCTGGGAATCAGGAGAGGCTGTGCCTCCTTCAGCAGGACTCCCAACCCCTCTCAGAGGTCACAGATCCTTTCCCTGACAGGTTCCAGGACCCTAAAGAGCTCTTATAGATGGTACCTTCTTCCTCCTCCTTTCTTTCCCTAGCTGCTGCCTTCCCCATCACCTACCTTCCTGCTCTTCACAGCTGTGTGAGGGGCCTTCAGGGACCATCCCCCTTTGCATCCGATAGACCCCCCTGAGCCATCCTGTGAAACCCTGACCTAGTCAGACGGGGTGAGAAGAGGCAGCAGAGTGCTGTTGTATCCTGCCAGCTCCTGGTGCCTCTGAGAAGGTGGCTGGTGAGAGCTTGAGGGCTGCCATGGAGGCAGACACCACCTGGGCTCCGGGGAGAGCAGGTGGCCTGCCACAAGCAAACACTTGTGTTTGCTTTTTGTCTCATGGGTAGCTCCACTAAGCAGAGCGGCCCAGATGCTACAGCAGGTTGACTGTTCGCCTGACCAGGTGTGTGCTGGCAGCGGAGTCTCTTCTCCTTGGTGTCATTGGTACACAGTGGGCTCTGCAGCAAGAGGGGCCAGCGGCCCTGCGGCCTAGATCTCGGCAAATGGAGCTCCTTCTTCCAAACACAGGAGCTAGCAGATGCCCTTTCCTGTGCTCCCGAGTCTTCCCTCCTCTGTGACGGAGTGCTGGTGGCTGTCTTCTTCAGGGCTGTCTGAGGGGCAAGCGTGACCCTGGAGCAGGAGACAAGGGATGCTTCTTCCTCTCCGCCCCTCTTACCTGGAGGCATGTACAGCATGGTGGAAGTCGGGAATCCATTCCAGCCCACCTTCAATCCAAGCAGCGAATGGTTCTGGGAGCCACCCTCCTCCCGTGCAAGACAGGTTTACTGTCTCTTGGGAGTGTGCTCTTGCCCTACTGAGGGCTCCACCTGGCCTGTGACTCAGCACTGTGGTCAGCTGAAGGTCACATGGGCAAAAGACTGATCCAGGAGGTCCACAGCCGCAGTGCCTTAGAAAGTCTGGACTGAGGTGCATTTCAAATGTTTTCTTTCCTAGCCAGGCCACCCTTTGTTTACAGTCCTGAGCAACAGATGCCAGCCAAGTCTCCATGGCTTAACCTAGGTGCTCTACCTGTGCCTTGCTTTTTATGGCTAATCCAGGACCGTATCTCTAAGGATGGCACACAGTGAAATGGGCCCTCTCTCGGCAATCATCAGTCAAGAAAATTCCCCCACAGACTTGCATACAGGGCCATATGATGGGGACATTTTCTCAGTTGAGTTCTTCTCTGCCTAGATGACTCTAGCCTGTGCCAAATTGACAAGCAAACAAAACTAAACTGACCAGCTCAGACACTCTGCTAGCTTTTCCAAGTGGGCCTTTCTGCCCGTTTTCCTGGGTGGCACTGCAGGGGCCTGTGCTGGGCCCAACAGCTGTGGGTAACTTTTTTTAAGAGAAAAGTGAAGTGGCATTTAGGCTACCTCAGGATGTCCAGATGGCACCTCTGTAGTTCCATCGCATCCTCATTACTCCCAAAGGATATCATATACCCATTAAACATTGTTCCCCGTGCTCCAAGCCCCTACCTCTGGTTCCCACCAATCAGCTTCTATCAAGATTTGCCTGTTCTGGGCATTTGCTGTAAACAGTGCAATGCTTGTAGTAGTTTGCATTAGAGCTTATCTTCATTGTAGCGCAAGTCAGGATGCCCGTTCTTCAAGAGTGAATAACATTCCTGTTGTTTGGATACGCTGCATTTTTTTATCCATTCTCTCAATCTGGAGGTGGGCTTTTTTTTTTTCTTCTTCTTCTATTGTGAACAATGTTTCCTCCATGGCCTCTGGACCTGGCTGTTTATAAGACTTGTTTTCAGTTTTCCTAGCAGTGAAACTGCTTCAGGCTTTGGTCTTCGAGCAGCTGTTGATCTGCTCTTTCCCCGGGCATCGTCAGTTTCAGCAACTGTGTGCAAAGGTTACATTTTACCCACATCCTCTCCAACTCTTACTAGTTCCTGTTGTTGTTTTTACATCCTAGCCTTCCCAGTGGGCTCTATGTGGTATTTCATTGTGGTTTTGGTTTTGAGTTTCTCCTAAAGATAAGTGACTAGACGGGCGTCTATTTACACACTCACTGGCCAGTTGCACACATTACTGGACAAGAGTCTTTTTAGAGCCTTTGACCATTGTTGGTATTAAATTTTACTTTGATAATTCATATGTGTATCTAGTGATTTCTGTTCACTAACTGACCCCAGTCACCACAAACCTCCGCAGGCTCCATTCCCATATTCTTGTCTTTGTGTGTGTGTGTGTGTGTGTGTGTGTGTGTGTGTGATGCAGTGATTTTTAACCAAGAGCTTCTGAGGCCATGGGTTTAGAAACTACCGCATTGGAGCTTGTGGGCTTAACCACAGGAACGTTGCCTCTCTGAGAACCTATCAGTAGCCAATAATTATTCAACAGAGAGGGCCAGGGCTCCTCAAGCCCACTGCATGGTTGGCTGTTTGACATGTAGGCTTGTGCAGTCCCAGTGTGGGCATGCGCAGCTGCAGTGAGATGCTGTTTACAACAATTGTGTCATGCCTTGAGGATAACATTCCTGGGCCCTTCTCCTTTTCTTCCAGCTCGTAACATTCTTTGTGTTCCCTCTTCCACAGTGTTCCCTGAACCTTGGAGATGGTAAAATAAATAATCTTACTCGGGGTTGAACACCTTTGGCCATTTTTAAATTGGGTGCTTTTGACCTGTCATCCCTGCCAGGCTCGACTGAGAAGCTACTTCATCCAGTAGCACCAGTCCGTTAAAAGAAGTCTCTTGAGAAGACATTGATGTCCTTGTATGGATGGACGCTGAGTCTCCACTGCCCACCGAGTGTGTGCATTTCTCAGGAGACTGGAGCTTTTGAGCACGTCACAGTGAGAACACACGTTGCAGAAACAAAGGCATCACAGAAGGAGAAGCAGACGCCTGAAACCTTACTGGGAAAGGGGAAGATGGTAGAGAGCATGACCCGCCCCACACCCAACAAGGGAACTGGCAGCCTGGAAAGCCAGGGCTGCCCCTCTCACTCTGCCTCTATCTAGACTAAAAATAACTGGGCAGATTGGTCTAAGTTGATTACAGTAATTGCTACTGTGATGTCATGCTGCCAGCAAGAGCTGTGTTGCAGAGGCAGTGGCCTCCCTTCTGCATTCCTACTTGGGGTTTCGACCACAGATTCCAAGGTCCAGGTACAAGTGATGGACGTCCATCACTGCCCTGTTCTGCCTTACTAGAGACCCCGGGATTCCAGTGTGTGGCTCTGGGTCCTTCTGGAGCCAGAAATGGCTCCTGTGAGGTTCCCAGCTTCTGTCGCTCCACTCTCCTCCAGAGCAGATGCTTGGGACTTCTTTATCTGCCACCCCGTCTTAGTCGGGATTTCTACTGCTGTGATGAAACACCATGAAACAAAAAGGTTGGGGAGGAGAGAGTTTATTCAGCTTAACACTTCAACATCATAGTCCATCATTGGAGGAAGTCATGACAGGAACTCAAGCAGGGCTGGAACCTGGAGGCAGGAGCTGATGCAGAGGCCATGGAGGGTGCTGCTTACTAACTTGCTTCCCATGGCTTGCCCAGCCTGCTTTTCTTCTAGAACCCAGGACCACCAGCCCAGGGGATGGCACCGTCCATAGTGAGCTAGGCCCTCCCCCATCAATCACTAACTAAGAAAATGCCTTACAGGTGGATCTCATGGAGGCATTTTCTCAACTTAGGCTCCTTTCTTTCTGATGACTATGGCTTGGGTCAAGTTGACACACAAAAGCAGCCAGTCACACCCCCATCCAGAGAAGAGGTGCACATGTGCACAAGGAAACAGAAATCGCTCCCTATCTGACTACAGCCTCCACCATCCGACATGTTCAGTGGGACACGGACCTTGTGGCCCTGAGAGGAGGACTCCACGATACTCAGGCAAAGCTCCAATGTCTAGTGAGTTGGAGTCATGAGAGCCTAATATGGGCTTCTGTGCCTGTGGTTTCTCTTTCCATGTAGGAATCCCTGGTGGGATGGGACACGCACGCACACACACAACACCTCCAAGCAAACTCCACCTGGACTCACCTTCCTGAGCCCTCACTTTGTTTTGGGACTCCTGCCCTGACTCCATCCCACCGAAATATTAAAGAGCCAGTTATTAAATGCCAAGGAAATTTGTAGGAGCACCGGCCTTTTGGAGGAGAAACTGGGAAGACGTGGGTGGATCTCTACAGTGGCATTTTTCAGGCTGGTACGACAGCTGCCATATAACTGGATGGCCCTTGATGCTGGGACTCTGTGACCTCGTTTCCCAAAAGCACTATGTGAACAGCTGTCACTGGACAAAGGAGCCTGGGCCAGACTCTGGCTGAGTCCTAAATCACTCTGTGTGGCCTGGGGCCATTTTCTGTCTTGGTTTATTGCTCAATGAGACAGGAATTCTAATATTCATTAAGTATTTGGATGTGCTTAAAACAGCACTGTGGAAATCCCACTGCTGAGTATTGAATGGGTGTTGGGATGGAGTGTCAAAAAGGAGCTTCTGAGGTGTATGGGGTGGTCTCTCAGCACGGGGGACATTTTCTGAGTCATAGTGCTCTGCTGGCTATGTGGGGACAGCTGCACAGTTGGGAGTCGTCAGGGTCAAAGCCAGTAGAGCCTCCTCGGCCCAGCTGCAAGAGCAGCAGTCAGTTAACTGGTGCTGCAAAGCACTAGAGAGAGCCCTGGAGCCAGAGGGGCCTCGTCACTCACACATGCTCATCCACAAGCCACTTGGGTGGCCAGGCCTTGCTTTAGGAAAGAAATTAATTGTAACCTAATTGGCAGTTTCCTTTGAATAGAAGCCGGAAGGAACTGCCAGCAAGGCCCGCCATTAAGTCAGTAGCAGCTGGGAAGTCACATTTGGGTGAGAGCGTCCTTCATCTCATCGAGGTCACTGCAGCTGGTCTGGGTGGGCATGGAAATGCAGGTGCTAGCTGCAATGCAGTCTGGGTAAAGCCTGGTGCCCACGTTCCTTGGAGAAGAAGTGCCCCGTCTAGCTCTGGGGTCTGGCTAGCCCAGTGCCCAATTGATCCCTAGCCTCAGCTTTGCAGTAGATCCTCATTCAACCCAAAGGAGAGTGCTGTGAGACTTGGAGGGCTCAGCGCTGGGAGCAGACTAACATGATCGTGAGAGATGATTCCCACAGCACCAGCTTGGGAGATGGGACATGTGAGTCCCACGCCTGGAAGCGCAGGGAAACCAGAGTCTCTGAGACCAGGAGCAGCCCCATCCCCATACCGTGACTCCTCTTCTGTCAACCGCTCTTCCAGGCTACAGCCACCCTACTGTGGAGGCCCAGTAAGACAGGTGACCAAGGAGGTGCCACATACTGAGTCCTCTGCTCTACATCAGCGGAGATCCAGACTTGAAGCTGTGTGTGGACTCTGAACCACGGGTCTGGAGGTGATGCTGATGGTTGTAGGAAAAAGATGGATGTGATGATTATGATTGTGGTGGTGGTTACGGTTCTGACGGTGGTGATAGGCGATGGAGATACAGGTGTGGGGATGGAGATGCTAGGAATGGCAGCGGGCAGCTGCCATTGTTCTTAGAACTTCCAAGTCCATCAACTAAATTATGCTCCCAACAACCGTTCGGAGAGGAAGGGCTTAATCTCCTTGGGAGCCAAGACAAAGAATGTAAAGTCCTTGCCCAAGCCAGTGCCCCACCCTACCAGACACGGCGTACTTTGTCACCTCAGATTTGGTTCCTGGTCTTCGCCTAGAATCTGCAAGCTGATTCAGCCTGTCATTTCTGGCAGGCGTTCTGAGGTGGCGATCTCTTAGCCCTGAGAAGCTATACTTCTTGCTGGCATCTGCCTCTCCCGGCTCTCTCTTTCCTGAACTTACCATCTTCTTCAGTCCTCTCTGCCTTCCAGGCCAGGCTGCCCCTGTCCTGGCTGACACTGTCTCCTGTTCCATGCTCCCTAGGAAAACCTCCCTGGCCTCCACCTGTGGCTCAGATAAGCAGCTTAGGTCTGTGTCGTCTTCTTGTTGCTGGGAATAAACGCCTGACAAGAAGCAACCCTTAACGGCCGAGCCACATCTCCAGCAAATGGCGTTTGTCCTAGTGAGGGTTAGTGTCACCATGATGAAACACCATGGCCAAAATGCACAGCTCTGCATCGGACTCCGTCACTGAATGTGACGTCAGGGCGGGAACCTGGGGGCAGGAGCTGCTGCAGAGCCCCTGGGAGGGGTGCTGCTTACTGGCCTGCCCCTGATGGCTTGTTCACCCTGCTCTCTTAGAGGACCCAGGACCTCCAGCCCAGGGATGGTGCCCACAATGGGCTGGGCCCTCCCCCCATCAATCACTAATTTAAAAAATGCCCTCCAGGCTTGCCTCCAGCCTGATCTTATGGAGGCATTTCCTCCGTTGATGTTGCCTCCTCTCAGGTGACTGTTGTTGGTTCATCCCGACATAAAAGCAGCCAGCACAGGATCAGAATCTTTCTCACTTTAGATTAAGGCTGAATGACCTGTGTGCCCATCCGTGGGCAGTAGCACTCATCTCCCTTTGGCTGTTGTGATTAATGCTGCCGTGAAAAGGCTGTGTAAACCTCTAGGATTTAAGTTCTTTGGCATGATTCTGAGACAAAGCTTCTGGATCATGTGGGGTGTGTGTGTTAAGTAGTTTGAGAGGCCCGAATGTTTTCTGTAGCACCTGTACCATCTCAAATTCTGACCAACAGTGTGCACAAGGCTTTTTAAGAGCTCTTCCTATTTAAAACACTGTCATGAAAGTTATCGGACATAGACAAAAATCAGCAGTACAACCCAATCAATTAATTACCTGAAACCCACTGAGAATCCATCCAGTTCTGCCTGACTGCTTCAGCTGGACTGGATGTGTGTGAGACCCACCTGGGAAGCCATGGGTAGCAATGGTCCATCCCTTTTCATTGCTGCCGTGGGGTTCTGTGGTATGGCCGTGCCAATTTGCATATCTAAATACCCACTGAAGGACATCCGTGTTTCCAGATCTTGGTTGCCATGAGTAGTTCCGCCGTTTAATACTAGGTTAGTCGATGGATTGGATGGGTGGTTTAAGTTCTGCTCGATAACTGGAGTGGACTTGCTGGGTCATGTATAAGAGCATAGTGTGATAACGATCAGTTGCTTTTTTACACAGTGCTCTCTTTGATGCTGGTGACTGCTGCCTGCCCTGCTTATCTGGCAGTATCCCGTATCTTGGAAATGTCCTCTGGTTCCAGGTGGTTTGTTGAACTCCCTGACGAGCCCCTGGATCATGTACGATTCCCAGGGCTTCTCACACTTGGGTGGCTCAGAACTATTTTGCGACTGTTTTGTACTTTCTCTCCTTTTCCCTTCTTTTTCTTTCTTTGCTTTAATGTGGTGCGACTATCAGCCATGTTAGCTGTGTTCACGTTCTTTGGAGAAATTCTTGCCAAGATTAGGACTTTAAATTAATTCCTGTTGTTTTTTATTTTGTCCATGAAGAAGCTGTTTCTCCCACCCCCGCTCACACCCTCGTGTCTCCTGCAGCCCCGCTGGGCCTGTACTTCTCAAGGGATGCTTACTGGGAGAGACTGTATGTGGACCAGCCAGCTGGCACACCTCTGCTCTATGTCCATGCCCTCCGGGATGCCCCTGGGGAAGTGCCCAGCTTCCGCTTGGGCCAGCACCTCTATGGTGTGTACCGCACACGGCTGCAGGAGAATGACTGGATCCGGATCCGTGAGGACACTGGCCTTCTCTACCTCAACCAGAGCCTGGACCGCAGTTCCTGGGAACAGCTCAGCATCCGCAGTAAGAGAACAGCCTGGCACCCCCACACACACACACACACACACCCCGGTCCAGCCCTCCAGCTGTCCTCATCTCAGCTGGCTGCTAGTCTGAAGCCTGGGATGGCTGCTGTGGACAAGGGTATAAGGGCCAAGGTGAAGGCAACTGCTTTATAGCCAGGCTAATGAGGGACCCGAATGACTTTGGGAGCATTAATTACTTCCCGACCTCCTGAGGCTGTTGGGAGTTGGGAGAACCACGGAGGTGACTTGGCACACACATGCTCTGTGTGTGTGAAGCAGAGTGTTTGCAGTGGGGAGATAAGGGTGTGCAGATTGTGAGAGAGATTCTGAGGGGCTGGAAAAACCCCAGGGGGTTAACTTAGCTAGTGATCCAGAACTTGCTAAAGAGTTCCAGCTCGCAGGGAGCATGTCCTCTCTGTCTGCAGCAGGCTGGCTGAGCTGTCCAGGAGGCAGGCAGAGCAATGGAGACCTAGCCTGCAGCACAGAGCTAAGGCTGGACCTGCATTCAGGGCCACATAAGGATGCTAACTGTAGTGGGGTGAATGGGGATCTAAGTGGCTTGTGTGGCTTGAGGTGGTGATGGTATGTACCTGGTAGCTCACACCTCCCAGAACCCCCTCTGAGGCAAGGCCACACTCATCCTTAGGGTCCTATCCACACGTAAGAGGCAGTGTAGGATACTGTGAATACAGAGTGAGCTCCATCGCCAGAATGTAGACTAACTGATCTATTGGACAGGCACAGCCAGGATGGTAAGCCAGGGAGGCAACCCAAGATGGGCAGTTCCCTGACAGTCTAGTCGGGACCAGTGGTTCTCAACCTGTGAGTCGCAACCCCACAGGGATGCATATCAGATTATGATTATACATCATGATTCATACATTAAGGTTCATAACAGCAGCCACATTAGAGTTATGAAGTAACAATGAAATAATTTTATGGCTGGGGATCCCCATAACACGATTAAAGGGCTGCAGCATCGGGGAGGCTTAGAACCACTGGTATAGACAGTTCCTGGAGGAAGTGCTCTGAGGTGCCCTTTGGTTTGCATGTGCCTTCTTTCCCTCTTCCTCCTGAGCCCTAGTGGGAAACAGGAGTGAGAGCCCCTTGGTGGAGAGGGCCAGGGTGGGTGGAATGTGCTGTGAACAGTTTCCTGAGGACCTACACCACTCATATTTACACGCTGCCTTCTCAGGTTAGAAGAGAATCAACACAGCAATTAGGACAGTGGTATGACGATAATCCAATGTAGGCTGAGGAAAAGCAGCCGGGCCTGAGGTGGAGACCCAGGGAAATGCCTGCCTCAGCCAAAGCCTATCCCTTGCTAGACTAGGATGTGATGCCTCATTGATAGAACTTAACTGAAAAGTCTTCCTCTGCATGTTGGTGAAGTCTGCATGGGTGTGTCTATGGGAAAGCACTTGATGGTTAGTGGACAGGGAGTACAGCTGGCCAGGAGCCTGCAGGAGCTTACACCGTGAGCTCACCCACCTGGAAGGGACCAGGGAACACTAGCCCCAGGGCCTGAGCACTTCTTTTAGGAGAGAGATCGTTTGAACAGAAACCTGAACGATAAGAGAGGCAGATAGAAAGGCTGCTCCTGTCCAGGCCTCCGCACCTTGTAGCAGAGGTGGGCGGGAAGCAGCCGAGGCTTGTGGGCCACAGTGGACCCTGGTATTCCTGCCTGTCCTCTTCCCTCTTCACCTGAAAAGTGGCTGTCTCCTTTTCTCCCCGCAGACGGTGGCTTCCCCTTGCTCACCATCTTCCTCCAGGTCTTCCTGGGGTCCACAACCCAGCGAGAGGGCGAATGCCATTGGCCAGGCTGTGCCCGTGTGTACTTCTCCTTCATCAATGACTCCTTCCCAGCTTGTAGCTCCCTCACATCCCAGGATCTCTGCATCCCCGAGACAGGACTGTCGTTCCGAATCAGGGAGAACAGGCCCCCTGGCACCTTCTACCAGTTTAACCTGTTGCCTGTGAAGTTCCTTTGCCCCGACATCAGGGTGGAATACAGGCTCTTGGAAGGTGAGTTCCAGCCTTGTGGGGCTGTTCCTTTGTCCTGCTGCACAGCAGACAATAGTGCTGCAAGCCCTTAAGGTGAGCCACGTGTCCGTTCTGCCCCTGTTTAACACTCCAGAAATATCTCTTGGGTGTCTGTCATCAGCCCGAATACTGCTGAAGGAGGTTAGGAAACAGGCCACCATCTTAACATGCCTGAAACCTCTGGTCACCTCGAGGACAGAGATAGAGCCCGTAAGTGTGTCAGGGGAACTGGATGGTTTCCGGAAGGAGTGAGGAGCAAAGAAAAGCCGAGAGAACAGAAAGGCAGGGGCCACTGAACAAGATGGGTTGGTGCCAGATGGCTCTAGCCACAGAAGGCTCCAGCATATGCCTCTTTGTGGTTGGAATGCCTTTCACCACTGGAAGGACCAGAGGCCAACAGGGACAGGCTAGTTCTGTTCGGGAACGTTTCAGAGTTTTGCTCCCTGGAGCATGGGGAGCTGTGGAAGGCAAGGCGGGGAAGGTATGCAAAGTCTCCACTTGGCATCTGAAAGGCTTAGTTGGACTCCTGTGTTGGGTATGGTTTAGGATCAGGCTAGTATCTGGTGGAGTTAAGAGAATAAGAGGTACGAGGGGAGACCCCCTAGTGGAAGGATGGGCTGGCATGAGGCTGGAATCGGCATGAGAATCCGGGAACTTCCTGGCATGCTCTCCAGGATTCTTGGAATCTCGTGGACTCTTCCGGAGCTAGACGTGGGGTGTTGAACCCAGTTTGAAGGATTCTGCTAGTGTCAGCAAGCACGGCAGACCTTGCCTGGGGAGCTGGCCCTTGCGCACAAGTGGACCTGCACCCTTTGACATCCTGTCTGCAGTAGAAGAGATGGACCAGCCCCGGGTCACCCACTGGGGGGTATACAGCAGGAATGCAGGCCTCACTTCCAGAAATACCAGTTTTAATGTCAGTCATACCCCAGATGTCCAGTATTTGTTTTCAAGGTAAACTGGGATGTTTCTCACGTTGTCTAAAAATGAGCAGATACTACATCTGTGGTTTAAAAAAAAAAAAAAAAAAAAAAAAAAAACACTGACATTCGTAAACCAGCTAGTACCTGGAGCTGACCCTCTGCCTATAGCCTCTGCCTTCCTGGACCCCCCTCCCTGACCCCCAGCCGCAGACCCCTGACCCTGTGTCACCACCCGTCTGTCCACAACCAAAAGTAGAAAAAACAGACCTCCAGCAGCCTACATTTGAGAAATGAATGCCATCCCCCATGGAGGCAGAAGGGACAGACAGCCACCAGGGTGCCAGAAGCCTCACTGTCTGCAAGCACTCAGGGCAGAATCATAAAGAAGACAAGCCACACTCTATCTCCCCCACCCAGCAGTCATGCGGGATTCCCTTCTGCTTGGTGACAGGGGAGAATCTGCCCTTCCACTGCAACCGGAACATGGAGGTGAGCACTCGCTGGGCCCTGGACCGGGAGCTTCAGGAGAAGTACGTGCTGAAGGCCGAGTGCATTGTGAACACGAGTGCCAAGGAAGAGAAGGTGACTGTATCCTTCCCAGTGACCGTGTATGATGAGGACGACTCGGCGCCCACCTTCGCCGGAGGTGTGGATACTGCCAGCGCTGTGGTGGAGTTCAAGCGGAAGGAGGTTTGTCCATGTGCTTGCTTGTCTGTCCTGTGTGGGCCTTCTCGGTGTTTGTCTCCGTCGGCAGTCTGTCCTCGATCTGTTCAGCTGTTCTGCTCACCATCCAGTCACGTGGCTCTCCACTTGTCCTTTTTGTCTGGTCCGTTTGGCTGACTGCCAGCCAGATAGCCAGCTCTTGACTGAAGGCCTGAGCCTGGGTTGCTTAGTTTGTGTCTAATCAGGCCAAGGGCCCCAGGGAGAGCATCGGGGAGAACATTCTGACTCGCCTGACCTGGCAAGCAGGGAGGTACTTCCTTCTGCTGGCAACCTGTCACAAGAGCATGTCTGAGGCAGTCAGGAGCCAGGGGATAATTCTGAGATGTCCTCACCCATGCTGCTCTGGACCAGCCTAGGCGGCATGCTACTGCCACCTGCTGGGCATCAGGTCACTCTGCAGCCTGCTCCTAGGCTCAGTAGGAAGGAAGTGGGTTTTTTTTCCCCTCTGAGGAACCAGGTACAGGCTTCCTAGGGAGTCAAAGTAGGTAGGGTAACATCGGATTGGACAACCTTAGAGTAACCCAGCTTGCCCTGTGGCTTTAAGGGCTCGCAGCTCTCACTGAGGCCTCGAGGGCAAACAGTCAATTCTGATCATCCAGGACTGGTTCTGACGACACGTACTTGCTTTGGTTCTGGGCTGTGCTGGGTCATTTGGTCTTCTGACTATCCCTGAGCTAACTGGCGCTAACTGGCACTCTCTGCTATCTGCAGGGCACTGTCGTGGCCACTCTGCAAGTGTTTGACGCAGACGTGGTGCCGGCGTCGGGGGAGCTGGTGAGACGGTACACGAGCACACTACTCTCAGGGGACTCCTGGGCCCAGCAGGCCTTCCGGGTGGAGCACACACCCAATGAGACCGTGGCCCAGGCCAACAACAACTCCGTGCGGGCAACCATGCACAATTACAGTAAGGAGCCAACAGTCACAGAGCTTGAGGACACTCGGGACACGCCACACGCAGCACATGAAAACCACGTAGACTGCGCACGCGTTCCATACGCGCCAAAATAGATCGCCATCCCGGGCCACACATAGTCTTTGCATACAAACACCATGCAAACATCCTGCACGCTAGCACATTTATATGTGCTACTTCTACACACCCCAGAGCTCTAGCTCAGTAGAGTGTCTCAGCTTTTAAACATCCGTATTGTAAGACTGCTCACCAGGCCTGCTGTCGGGGCACATATTTGAAAGTTGTGTGTGTGTGTGTGTGTGTGCAGGGCTGTATATTGATATGTGTGTGTGGTGTATGGCGTAGGGCCTGATCTTGGAGCCTAGTGACTGGTTTTGTCTCTTTGTGCGCCCGCCTGCAGAGCTGGTTCTCAACCGCAGCCTCCCCATCTCGGAGAGCAGAGTCCTGCAGCTGGCGGTCCTGGTCAACGACTCAGACTTCCAGGGGCCGGGGACGGGTGTCCTCCTCCTCCATTTCAACGTGTCTGTGCTGCCTGTCACCCTGAGCTTACCCAGCGCCTACTCCTTCCCAGTGGCTAGAAGGGCTCGCCGTTATGCCCAGGTGAGCCTTGGCCCACGGCGTGGCTTGAGGTTGGAGGGCCCCAAGATTGCAGGCAGAACTGCGTGTGGGTAGCACCTCCTCCCTCCCCCACTCAGTGGAGAGGTAGCATGGGTGGGGCCTCGGAAGGGTCCAATCTGGATTCTTGAGGTAAAGGTCCAGTAGATGGCTCCCGAGCCAGGCATACCCAGAAGGGGTCCCATTCCGGGAACCCCTAAAGAGGCCTCTTGACCTCAAGGGGGACAGGTGACAGCATTGCAAATCACACAGCCAGGGCACAGTGCTCTAACAGTCGGGAGACACGCACAGGGACTGTGGCCGTCACGTCTGACTCCCAGTGGTGTGGCTGTTGAGTTGGTGCCCTTAAGCCAAAGGCCAGCTAGGAAGGTGGGCTCGTAGGTTCCGAGTCTGTAGAACGCTGTGCATTGAGAAAGGGCTGCCATCCAGACTGCTTGAGGACCATGTTAGTCTACCCAAGAACCTCTCTAGCTGCTGGCTAAGGGGTAGCGGTGCCCCCCCCCTCCTCCTCCTCCTCCTCCTCTTCCTCTCCTTCCTCTCCTTCCTCTCCTTCCTCTCCTTCCTCTCCTTCCTCCCCACCCCCTCCAGATCGGGAAAGTCTGTGTGGAAAACTGCCAGGAGTTCAGCGGCGTCAACATCCAGTATAAGCTGCAGCCCTCCAACACCAACTGCAGTGCTCTGGGCGTGGTCGCCTCCACCGAGGACACCTCAGGGACCCTATTTGTAAATGACGTGGAGGCCCTGCGGCAACCTGAATGTACCGAGCTTCAGTACACGGTGGTAGCCACTGACCGACAGACCCGCAGGCAGGCCCAGGCTCCGTTGCTCGTCACGGTGGAGGGGACATGTGAGTGTCGGGCTCTGTGCACGGGTGGGACATTACGGATGATCACAGAGAACATGTGTTGGTTGTGTCTCTGAAACTCTGGTGTGACCATCATCCCGTGTGTCCTATGTCGTGGTCACTCACGTCTCTTTTGTCTTTATCTGCTTATTCTGCTTCTGACTCTGGTTCCTCAGTCCCCACCCCACCCCTGCCTTTTTGTTTTATTTTGGTTTGGTTTGGTTTTTCAAGAAAAGGTTTATCTGTGTAGCCTTGGCTGTCCTGGACTCTCTTGGTATACCAGGCTGGCCTTGAACTCAGAGATCCACGCCTCTGCCTCCCAGAGTGCTGGGATTACAGGCATGCGCCCTCAACCCCTTTCATCCAGTCCTTTCTAGTTAGCCTGAAACCCTTGAAGCCTCGCCCGGGAGGCAGCGGAACTACCGTTACACTCTTCATCAGTGTGGGCAGTCTGGAGACGGGGTGCACACCAGCCCCTGTGACCCTCTCTTGTCCGTCACTCGCAGCCATTGCTGAAGAAGTGGGCTGCCCCAGGTCCTGCGCAGTCAACAAGAGACGACCTGAGTGTGAGGAGTGTGGTGGCCTCGGCTCTCCAACAGGCAGATGCGAGTGGCGCCAGGGAGATGGCAAAGGTAGGGCCCAGGAGCTGCCGGGGTGGGGGAGAGGTGGGGCGGTGTCCGTACTGCCTGCCGTCGGGAATGATGATGGTTACTTGATGAGGGTTCCTCCGAGGTCGGCCGGTCCCCGTAATGAGCTTCCTCAATCCTTGTCTCCTGAACCTCGTCCCTCTTGTGGAACCAGTGCCAGCAGAGAAGGCAGGGCATCGGGTCACAGGGGCTTTGCCACCTTGAAACTAGAGGCTCCTTGGCTGGATTCACTCTGGGTTGGTTTGGAAGGGTCTATACTAGAGCCGGGATGTCCAGAGGACAGAGTGGTCCTCCAGAAAGCCTCAGCCAGGAGGTGTGTCTGCCCCACTGTGGGTGAGCGTAGCATTGCCTCCCATTGATAGTATAGCTTTGACAGGTCCTTGTCTTTAAGCGGCCTCCTTAGAGGAAGGCTGTCAATGCTTCAGCCCTTGGGGACCCCTTCTTGTCTCATCATTTCTCAGGTGGTATATGAGGTGTATACGGGGTCACTCTGCTTGTTCCTTCACCCCCGTCTCGAGAGAGAGGCAGGGTTGGCCAGGGGACCCTGACAGCCAGACCGTGATGGGATGTGCCACGTAGGGTAACAGCCTGCTATGTGCCCCGTCACAGGGATCACCAGGAACTTCTCCACCTGCTCCCCCAGCACCAGGACCTGCCCTGACGGCCACTGTGACTCTGTGGAGAGCCGGGATATCAACATTTGCCCCCAGGACTGTCTCAGTAAGCCCACGCTTAGGCTCTTGGGGGTGCATTTTGTCAGTGTACAGGGAAGGGCAGAGGCAAGGGAGCTAGCGGCAGAGATCGTGGGAACCCTGGCGCCCACCTGCACACAGTCTGGAGCCACATTTGCCCATTGGATGCCCCGAGCTAGGCTGGGGTATTCCATCATGGCCATGCACAAGCTTAGTTTTCGTGGGGCCAACGGCTCATCCTTAGCACCGAAGAAGGATCAGTGGGTAATACAAAGTTCAGCCAAGCAGGATGTGTCAAGCCACCCCTCCTGACATCTCATTTAAACGGTTGCTGTGTTCCTCAAGACTGGGCTCTTGTAGCCTGGCCTAGCTATCCTTGGCTGGCTCTGAGCTGCAGTCCCTGTTCTGCTGGCTTGAGGCCCACCTTCCTTTTGGTCTGTTTCCACCATCTTTACTGTTACCGGGGGCTAGCCATGGGTGATGCCTTCTGGCACCTCAGCGATGACTGGACAGTCTTGCTTCCCCCTACTTCCACAGCCAGTGTGGAGGGTCAGTGTGTTAAATGCCCTGTCCAGGTGAAAGGGCTTCTCAGCCCTCACTTGTCCTGAGCTCCTGACACCAAGCTGAGAAGGCCAGTCACAATCTGAGGACTCTGAGGTGTCGGGCCACACCAGGAGACTGACCAGGCCACGTGTGTCCTCAGGTGGCAGCATTGTTGGGGGCCACGAGCGAGGGGAGCTCCGGGGGATCAAAGCCGGCTATGGCATTTGCAACTGCTTCCCAGACGAAAAGAAGTGTTTCTGCGAGCCTGAGGACAGTCAGGGTAAGGAGTGCCCCAAACAGGCCTCCCCAAACCCTCAAGGGAGGTTAGAGAACGTTGGTGAGGTCCGGAAGCTCCATCCCTGGTGATGGAGGTTAGTCAGGCCCCGGGAAGCTCCTCCCATCTCTCTGGGCCCCTTACCCATTGGTGCAACCACGAATGGGGGTCAGAGTCCCTGTGAAACATTTCCCAGTCACAAGTTCTCAGTGACAGACGGTCAGAAAAGCAGTTCTACCAAGTAACTTGGTCAGACGACTCCCTGGACAGGCCCTTGCTGGGCCTCAGGCACTGTGGACTTCTCCCGGTATTGGGTCACTTTAGGGTCCTCCGTCCAGAGCCTTTGATCCTTTCTTCTCTCTTCCTACCATTTTATAATGGCCATTCAGACATTTGCGACCGGAAAACAGTATGGCTGGTGTGGCCGGCACACCGCCTCTGCCGGCTGACCCAGGCAGGGTGCTCAGGCTCCATGCAACTGTTTCTACCCTGAGAGGGGGGTGAGCAGTGGTCTAGGAGAGGCAGCACAGCAGTACCTGTACCCGGTTGGTCAGGGGCGTCTCACAACGTCATGGTGGTGCAGTCCCTGCCCAGCTGCTGAGACCCGTCACTGCCCCGCCGCAGGCCCATTGTGTGGTGAGCTGTGCCGCACCGTGATCATACCTGCCGTCGTCCTCTTCTCCCTCATCATCATCTTCGTCTTCCTGGCCACGTTCTTCATCCACTGCTACCACAAGCACGCGCACAAGCCGCCCATTGCTTCGGCGGAAATGACCTTCTGCCGGCCAGCCCAGGGTTTCCCCATCAGTTACTCCTCTTCAGGCACTCGCCGGCCTTCACTGGATTCCATGGAGAACCAGGTCTCTGTGGATGCTTTCAAGATCCCGGTAGGTGGACAGTGTTGGAAGCTACGTGGCCACACGGGCTTTCTTTACTGTTTGGGGTACCCACAGGTGGTTGAGAGGGCATTGCTTGCATCTCCTGCCATGTAGGGCCAAGGGCAGGGGGGATCCCTGCCCTCATACAGTCACCTTCCAGTGGGAAGCTGGTCTGTGAAGGCACTGTCGAGGAAGGAAGTGACAGGTACTGATTTGGATGGGACTGGGCTGGCATCTGAGAGGTAGGCCTTGTCCCAGGAAAATGAGCTTGGCCCAACCTAGCAGGGGAGGTGTGAGCAGAAGCCCCAAGGGACAGGAGCAGTGAGTCCTACACACACGCGCACACACGCAGAGGCCAAGTGTTCTATCTCAGAGTAGAAACAGTGGAAGAGGCCCCTGTTGGATAGCATTTCAACAGGCTACTCTTAATTGAGAAGCAGGGTGACGGCGGAGGCGGGGAGGGGTGGAGGGTGCGGAGATCATGACGACGTGCTGGTCTAGACTCCAGGGCGGCAGCCGTGTACACGGTACGTCCCCCAGCGTGGAGGCAGGAGGCACTGAGGCCCCAGAGGAAAGCCCCAGCCATGTACCTTTCTGTGGGTGCTGCTGCTCAGAGTCACACAACTGTGGAAACCTCCCGGCCCTGGTCATGTCTTCCCTGGGGCACCTTCAGGTAGACCTGCCCCTTCAGCATCCTGCTCTCGGCTGTCCAGGATTCGGAAGCCAGGGTACTCTGGGTACAGCTGGGGACGGTGTTTGGAGACAAGGGGTATGAACAGAGTAAGCCCCTGTGGAGGGGCTATGATGCGGACACCTGTGGGGACACCCAGTGGCCACGGGCCCTCTGCAGTCTCTTGTTTCAGACTGGGAAGTGGCCTTAGGTGGCTGGGAAGTCCCACTTTCCCAAGGGCCTATTCGAGTGACACCCAGCCCTCCTCCCCTCCATCAAGGCCGAAGAAGCCCATCATAGATGCACCGCTGCTGTCTCCTAGTGTGTGGTCCCTGTTCGTGGCAGTAGCTGGGATCTACCGCAGGCTTCTGGAATAAGCCACCAGAGCTCTCCTTCACCCAGATAGCACAGCGAGGCTGCTATGCCATCCTGATGTCCCGGAGGGTACAGACACACTACTCTGACCTGTCTCCTCCAGAGTTAGCCTGGCACCCTCCAGCTGTACCCACTAGCTCCAAACATAAGCCCCACGACTCAACCACACAGCCCGATTTCTCTGACATAAAACATGGAGAATTGGGTACTATGGCCTATTCCCATAATCCCAGCACTTGGGAAAGATGGAGCAAGAAGATCACAAGTTCGTGACTGGGCTGAAACAAGCAAACAAAACAGTAAGGATACGGGTTTTCATAGGTTTTTAAAGGAGTAGGTTTGTACCATTTTTCACATGCTTATTAGCATAGTCTGGTCTAACATAGTCTGGCCTCAGACACGTTCCTAATGATTGCAGTGGAGGTATGGCAGGAGGTCTAGCATAGTCTGGCCTCAGACATGTTCCTAATGATTGCAGTGGAGGTATGGTAGGAGGGCTGTGACACTAGGGATGTCCATGCCTTCTTCACACTCAGGAAGCTTCAGAAAATACCAAGATCACTCAGGAGCTTGCTAGAATGTGATTGTGTACTCAAAGGAGACTTTATCTCCACATCTCATGTATGGCCACGTGTCCTTACTGGGCCATCTCTGTGGTTGAGGAAGCCTGAAAGAGCCTTGTAACCAAAGGTGTGAGGTCAAACTCAAGGACACATGGGGTGATGGGCAGCTAGTGTGGTGCCAGCGTCACGGGGTCGACTCCTTACAGGATTGTACTTGGTGGGCAGGAGTCTAGGAATTTACCCAGAATGGTCGTGATGAGGCTTGATATGTGCAAGGGGTTTGGGTGGGATACCGGGAGGGCAGTGTGCCGGCCAGAGCTAGGGTATAGCAAATTGGGGTGCACAGGACAGGCCATGAGAGGGGTATCTGCCTCATACTCGAGGTGAGCGTTTCCCTGGGAGTCAGAGGTGCCTCTCTTTAGCAGGAAGCCACACAGGGAGGTTGCTCTGAATGCTTCCACTGTGGGGGAATTCTGGGCTGAGAAGCATCCTGAGCTGCAGGTGCCCATTCAGTCCTTTAGGAGTTCCTGGGTGGGGGGGGGGGGAGTCATAGAAGACTTGGATCTGGGCTACTGTCTAGTCAGGCCCCAGCTGGCCTTGAGGGTAAGAACTTGAGCCTAACTGGTCCCAGGTTATTTGTGGCAGCAGGGGTCGGGGTGAGTCAAGAATTGAGTCTAGGCCCTTTTCCTGGAGACTCCTGTCTGTCCTGGCCGTGGTGTTCCCAGTGGATGAGCTATGAGATGGCCAGTGTGGTTTGGGAGATGACCAGCTCTGCATGCTGGCCCTTGCCAAAGCAAGATGAGGAGTTAGTATTTAATGGCCTTGCCTTCTTGGTCAACTTTACTCCTCACACTTTTCTCCCTGCTCTGCTAATGACCTGTCTCTACCCCAATACAGGAGGATCCAAAGTGGGAATTTCCACGAAAGAACTTGGTTCTGGGCAAAACCCTGGGAGAAGGCGAGTTTGGAAAAGTCGTCAAGGCCACAGCCTTCCGTCTGAAAGGCCGGGCAGGATACACCACAGTGGCCGTGAAGATGCTGAAAGGTATCTCCAGGGGCTGCATGTGTGGGTGGCTGCAGCCCTGCTTCCGTGAGATTCCCCTGCAGAGCCTCATTGCTGTTCTGTGGTAGCTGCAGTCTGAGCACCCCCACCCCCAGACATGCAGCCTGTGTTGCTGAAGAGGGACAGTGAGGGTCTTGCCCTAGTGGAAGATGCTGGGTACCACTTCTGCGCCATGTCAGGAAAGAGCCCAGGGTTTTTAAAAGTTTCAAAGCCCTTTGGGGTTGGATTGAACTGATAGTTGCCAGCATCCCAATTCATTTCTCTCATCTGGAAGGCCACTGGGTCCTAGTAAAAACTGTCCCCCATTCCAACAACCCCTGAGCCTTCTCTGTCCCCATGACCAGTCATGTCCTGGGTCTGGCTCTCATGTGCATCCATACCTTTCTTATACAGGGCATGTGACTCTAGCCAGAGGCTGTGGCTGTCCTGGGTGGGCAGCCCTCGTTAGGGTCATGTTTGTGACCTGAGGGCCCTGTGGCAGCCAGACTGTGTGGCTGGTGCATAGCTCAGTTCTAGTGCTGTGGACAGGGGCTATGGTCGAGAGTGCTGCTGGTACCTCACCAGCCCCTCACACCAGCTTTAACCTTCAGATTGTTGGTCTACATAGGCCTATATCCCACCTGTGGCCTAGAACCCTATCTCCCAGCCATGTCTGTCCTTCATCCCAGGCCAGTAGATACCAGAGGCAGCCAGGACCAGTGGAGGCAGGTGGATCTCTGAGTTTGAGGCCAGGCTGGTCTACAAAGCAAGTCCAGGACAGCCAAAGGCTACACAGAGAAACTCTGTCTCAAGAAAGAAAGAAAAGGAAAAGGAAAGGAGAGAAAAAATTTTAAATACCAGAGGCAACAGTGTGTCACCACTGGCTAAGGAACCAGGACGAGTACTTGACTACATGCCTGATACTTTGTATTCAACTACCTCCTGAGAACTAGAGCCAGCCCTGACTGCCCTCAGGATGTGTGTTCATTTGACTGCTGAAATCCGGCCATCTTCACAGTCTATCGGAGCCAGTTAGGCACTCAAAAGCAGTATGGTATCTGCCTCATTCGGGAAATGTGCCAGCCTGCTGTGCGCTGTGCTGCAGCGTGCTAATGCTGCCTTCACTCTGGTGCATCGTGCAGGATCCCACAGTGACTGAGCATAAGCTCCAAGCACACAAGTAGAAGAGAGGCCACAGGACTCTAACCCGGTGTCGGACAAATAGTAGAACGGGAGATCTGGGCCCAGTGTAGGGCGCTCACCTTCCTCAGCACCTGTCTCTCTAAGCAGATGTGTGGGACAGAGGCAGGATCTCTTTCTTTCTGGAAAGACTGAAAGAATGGAGAGTCTCTGTAGGTTTCTCCCTGTTGAATACAAGCAGCTAAAGAGACGTGCTGCCATATACACAATGACCCTGGAGACATGGAACTTGGCCCGTTGGCTGTTATCCCAGGGGTGCAGGAAGCCACGTTGGCCGACACCGAGGACTGTGAGGAGCCCTAACCAGCTGGATGCTGAGGGCCTTTATGTGTCTGTGTGTCTGTGAGGAAGATAGCAGCCTGGTCCTTACTCAGTGTGGTCACGGGATCCCAAGGGCGGTGGCAAACCCCATTTCCACGTGCTGTGTTTCAGAAAATGCCTCCCAGAGTGAATTGCGAGACCTGCTTTCTGAGTTCAACCTCCTGAAGCAAGTCAACCATCCACACGTCATCAAGCTGTATGGGGCCTGCAGCCAGGACGGTAAGGCTAGCCAGAGGATAGGGTGGGTGGGCAAGTTGTCAGTGCCCCAGGCCGGGAGCCCTGTTCTGCCCTCTGCTGTCCTTTTTCCACTCTGCTTAGTTCTCCTTCCTGGAGAGGCTTCCACTCTTACAGAGTATCTGCATCTGCTAGCTGAGCAGATTGATGTCTGGAGCACTCCTCGGGCCTGATGAGCCCAGGTCGGTAGCATCGGCACCCATGGTAGGGAGCTCTGAGAATGAAAACAGTGCCTCCTGGGGACCTACAGAATAACGAGTATGCTGTTACCCACAGACAATCCCCAGACCCAGCCCTGCAGGGAAGGAGCATTATTACCTTCTCAGATAAGGACAAGGGAGATAGACTTGTCTGTCTGTCTCTCTCTCTCTCCCTCTCTCCCTCTTCTTTCCACTCTCTCTCTCCCCTCTCTCAGACATAGGCCTGAATGTAGCCCCTAGGAGTTGTTGAGGGAGATGGACTGGTTCCGAGCTAGTCTGGGGCCAATATTGAGCTGTGAGATTTGCACAGGCCTTCCTGCCTCCATTGGTTTTTCCTCTCCGGCCTACAGGACCACTACAGAATCAAGGATGGAGAGAGGTGTGAAGTCCTAGTGTAGGCTGTGGTAGATGACAGGGTAAGGCTGAGAACAGTACCCGCTCACTCAGACACCATGGGGAAGGCCTTCCCTGTACCTAGAAGGGAATTGATGTTCACATGGTCAGTGTGGGCCAGGAGCTAGTTGGCCTTCCATAGCTTCCTGATCCATAGAGCCTTGACTGCTGCCTGCCCAGACAGCAGTCTCTGCCTGTCCACTTTCTCTTTGGGGTGACAGAGCCTGCAACCTTCCTTACCCAGGCTGGCCTGACCCCATGCCCAGGGCTGCCTTTCTCTGTCCCCAGGGCCACTTCTTCTCATTGTGGAGTATGCCAAGTACGGCTCCCTGCGGGGTTTCCTCCGTGACAGCCGCAAGATTGGGCCTGGCTACGTGGGCAGTGGAGGCAGCCGCAATTCCGGTTCCCTGGACCACCCGGATGAACGGGTACTGACCATGGGTGACCTCATCTCCTTCGCCTGGCAGATCTCAAGGGGTATGCAGTACTTGGCTGAGATGAAGGTGAGACCCACAGATACTGCTCTGGCCCTGGTGCCCATCCCAGCCTTAACCATGGCAGGTCTGAGGATTCCTGCTGCTTTTCTTTCCACAGCTAGTCCATCGAGACTTAGCTGCCAGGAACATCTTGGTGGCTGAAGGACGGAAGATGAAGATTTCTGACTTTGGGCTGTCCCGAGACGTTTATGAAGAAGATTCCTATGTGAAGAAAAGCAAGGTATCTGGTCACCAGTGTGCTAGCAAGTTTCCAGGAGGGGCAGTGAGCTGACAGAATGATTGGAAAGTGGAAATCTGTCCCCATCCTGGGTCCCCGGGACCCCAGTCAGACTCTTGTATATGATCTTCCTGAGGGCCTTTCTTGGTACTTTGAGTCACTTTCCAAGACCTCCCAATACCGTAGAACAAGACTCCACAGTTTCTCTCAGCTCTATAGAATAAGACCACTGTTGGCTGTGTAACTGTTCTTTTGCGCCTGAGGGTGAAGTAGAGTAGAGGGAGGCATGGTGGTCCTTGATTTGTTGCTTTACATAGGAGTCTCACTGGGATCTGGGTAAAACTGGGTCCAGAGATGCACCTCAAGAGTCCTGAGATCCAAGTCCAAGCAGTATACAGACATCTGTGACTCACTGACATCAGCCTGTTCCCATGGTAACTGCCTTGCCTTGTCACCTGGCCTCTGTTCTCCTGAAGCGCCCATGTGACAATACAGGCAGGAAAAGCTCCCGGGAGTGCTCAGGATCCCGATGAGGAGGTAGCACACACCCAGCTTCATCTGCTTCAGCCTCGCTGTAAGGGTTAGAGGTCCTTTGTGTGGCCACAGGTTATGAGCGCTGTGTGTGTTTGTTCCGGGGTTGCTGTGGTAATAGCAGATCTCAGAAACTGCATAAAGGAAGTGGAAGGGCTTGCTGTGCCACAAGGCAGAGGGTGTGACCGAGGCTTCCTGTACACACGCACACTCACACAGACGCATATGTGCACATATCTTCCAGGGAGGCCTGCTGTCAAAGTTGAGGTGTACAGCTATGGCTTTCAGGGGCTTTGACAGCCTCCAAGGGCACAGGCTGCAGGCTCCACAGACAGAACTCTGAGGGGCACAGTCCCACATCACTAAGGGAATAAGCACAAGGAAACACGTTCAAGCAAATAGAAATAACTGAATGTGTGCTTTGAAAAAAAAAAACGGTAAGTTCTTGTCAGGCGTGGTGGTGCACGCCTTTAATCTCAGCACTTGGGAGGTAGAGGCAGACAGATCTCTGAACTCTAGGCCAGCCTGCCTCTACAAAGCAAGACCAGGATAGCCAAGGATACACAGAGAAATCCTATCTCAAAAAAAGACAGAAAGAAAGAAAATCTTAAGGCTTCCTCATTGAGCCATCCAGGGCAAATGGTGAGCATAAGGGACAAGACACAGTAAAGGTGTTCATTCTGTTGTTGGAAAGGATTTGCTAGAACAGAAGCCAGCATTGCTGATAGGTGGGGGAGGGGATGCTCATTCTGAGATTCTGGAAGAACTCTGAGAGAAGGAAAACCCAGCTTTGGTATGCAGACACTTCCTTCCCCCCACCTGCACCCTGAGGTTTCTCAGATGAGCCTTGATGATGGCCCACAAGAATGGAAAATGGAACATATTCCCAGGTGCATGTGTTCTTAGGATGCTGGAAAGAAAGTTACCTTGCAGGGCAGGTTCTTGGTTCTGCACTGGAGAGCACTGGTCTGCCCCACCCAGCGTGCCTCAGAGCTCTGGCAACCCAACCACAGGTGGATTTCTTGGCAGGGCTGCGGCACATGAAAGGGTTGTCCTCTGTGGCTGTGGGTGGTTATCCTGACTCCCAGTAAAACACCAACAAAGTCAAAGGTTCTGGCTGGAGCTATGGCCCCTTCAAGATTGTGCACAGTTGGTCTGTCCCTGAGACATAGTACCCCCTGTTCCCTCCAGAGCTGGGACTAAAGGGGCATGGCTGACTACCTTGGTTACAGAGTTTAGAGCCCTATTGATGCCTGTTTCCACCACCTCCAGGGCCGGATTCCTGTCAAATGGATGGCAATCGAGTCCCTTTTTGATCACATCTATACCACTCAAAGTGATGTGTAAGTGGCCATCCAGGGGTGGGTGATTTGGACCATGATGCCTTTCTCTTCTGCCTGGCCAGGGAACACTGCTGGTTCCAAATACCTGTCTTCAATATTAGTCATCCAGAGGGAGCCCAGGCTAAGAGGTTAGCAGCTATTCTTTCAGCAAATGGTTGGGGCCAGGCAGCAGTTCTGCCAGCCCAGTGGAATGTGGCGAAGTGGGGTAGGGATGGGACAGCCATAGCCCGCTTCCTGCCCATTACTTCCTCCACACCTCCATCCTCTCTTCTGGTAGGACCAGCAACCAGCTCCTCTTCCATGAGTGCTGGAAGGAATATGACTCAGACAGGGTATCCCGTGATACTTAACCTGCCCACAGGCGGGCTCACGGCCTCCGCTACTGGTAGCCTTATATGAGTTTGTGGACTAGTATGTCCCAAACTTCTTAAAGATGGGAGCCATACTTGCTCCAAGACAGATGAGGAGATGTGATAGTTAAGGACGTAGACCTCTGGGGTCCACCAAGGAGGCTTCAGGGGCCAGGAAGCTCCTTAGTGGTTCCCTTCCTCACCACAGGTGGTCCTTCGGGGTACTGCTGTGGGAGATTGTGACCCTGGGAGGCAACCCCTACCCTGGAATTCCTCCTGAACGGCTCTTCAACCTTTTGAAGACGGGCCACAGGATGGAGAGGCCGGACAACTGCAGCGAGGAAATGTGAGTGGGCTTTTACTTGCCCGGTCAACCTCTGAGATTAATACCCCGGGCCCTGAATGGGAATAAAAACAGACATCCCTTCTCTTCTCATTCTCAAGAAGGCTGGTGCCACCCACCCTGAGTAAGCTGGGTAACGGGGAGTGACAAGGCAGAGGCCAGATAGCCATCAACGGGCTTGAGGTAGATGCTGGGCTCCCTGGCCCCGAGGGGCCTGGTGGGCTTCCTAGAAACTTCTGAGTTGATGACACTGGCAAGATCCCAAGGCCTCCTTCAAGATGTGTGGGAGGACATGCGCTCAGGAGGTAAAAGGTACAGCAGATGGGGGCAGACACAGCCCCAGCCGAGAGTGGCAGAGCCCCGGAGCCGTTACACCAGACAGCTATAGCTAATCAGATGGTCCAGAGACCAGGTTAAAAAGAGAGAGGGAGAAAGGGGTGGGTAATTGGACCAGGTAACCCAGTACATCCCTGCCACCATCAGTACCTAGCTGAGAGCAAGGTTAGGCATGCCAGTGTGGGAAGATGCCTCCTTGAGTAGCGTGGCCGGCAGTCAGCCACCCGGCATAACAGCTACATCACAGCCCCGGATGCCTCGGCCACGCCCAGCTCCCGGGAAGCAGAGGTTTTGGACGGAGATAAGACTGGTAGCCATATAACCTTGGTTTTTAAATTCTCGAGCTTTCCGTAGAGGTACGTAACGGAATCTAGTCACACCTACCCCCGTTTCCAACCTCCAGCTCCCCAACACCCCTGCATCCTGTTCCCCTCCCAATTCCGTGTCCCGTATTTAGGGCGTTAGGGCATCCGATGGCACGTGGGCATTTTACCAGTGGCCACACCCTCTGAAGAGAATCATTCTCCCCCTCCCACGGCAACTGTGCACTGACAGTAGCAAGGGCATCTGTCCAATGGCCCCACAGGGATGGGGTCTAGAGGGCATCTACCCTGTTTGTACCCGAGTTTTGGCCATCCTGTGCTTACCGGTCACGTGCAGGTAAGCACAGCTGCTGCTGTGACTTCATGACTGGGACAGCTGTGTCATAACCGGAAGACAGTGCCTGTTCCCTGTTCTCTGGACATGACAATTCATTTTGCCCCCTCTTCCATGCTGTTCCCTGAACCTTGGTTGGGAGAGTAGACATTGAGCGGGGGGAGGGTATTGTGTGTTTGTGTCTGTGTCCCCGTGCACCCTGTTTAGGGCCAAGCACTAACTGAGCACGGTTTCTTAGCTTGGCACTTTGACCAGTTACACGTGCCTCTTTTGACGGCTACCACTGCAGACAAGAAGCTTCTCTGACCAAGGCAGAGCCCAGGTCCGTGGGTATAAATACTTTGACAGCATGATCCACCCTAGGGCCTAGGACCGCTACAGTCAGGAGTTTTTGACTTGGATTACAGCACCAGGCTTGCATTTTGCTCACATTCAGTCAGGAAGTTGTGATAACCAGACACTGTGCTTGTTCGCACCCCTAAGAGCCTTCAGTCAGTTCCTCCTTTTTACCCATCCTAAGGACTTTACTTCCTACTCAGCCACCAGAGTAAGGGCACAGCCTAAACGCTGTTTACTCCTGTTGGTCTAAGGAATGAACAGTGAGCCCCTCTGGAGAGAATGTGTCAGCGGCCTGCCCCTCAGTCCAGCTCAGAGTTGCAAGTGGTTTAGAAACAACCTAGAGAGAGGAGGCATCGGCCTGTAGAGCCAACTCTGGGTGTGGCAGGCCTGCTAGGGCATCACCACCTGCCTGTGCTTCCGTCCAGGTACCGCCTGATGCTGCAGTGCTGGAAGCAGGAGCCAGACAAGAGGCCAGTGTTCGCCGATATCAGCAAGGATCTGGAGAAGATGATGGTGAAGAGCCGAGTGAGTCCCCAAGTCACTGCCAATGGCTCACCTAGGAATGGGAGTGTGTGTTTCCACTGCAAGGCCAGAGGGGATGGCTGTGCTTTCCAACCAGGGCAGGCAGAGGATGAAAATCTGCCCCCCAAGCTGGTCAGTCCTCTAGGGCCCTGCAGTAATGGAGACATCTTGGTTTCTAGCTTGTATTCAGGCAGGAGGTCTTCTTCACAGGCAAGTACTGGAGAATATTTCAGAATCAAAGGATAGCCTGTACCATACTGGAATGGAGTGTCAGAACGTAGAATTGAAGCCCGTGCCCTAAATGCATAAGCTCTGAGGTACCTGAGGTGGGCAGTGAGTAGGACTGGAACCCTGGCACCACAATTGTGAGCACCCTGTCAAGGGCATCATGCCGTTAGCACATGTGGCCTACAGGAATTTTAAGAAGTTGATGTTGTCTCCCGGTTTTTATTAACTGTTCACATAGATGCCCAGAACCTAGTGTCAGCCAAACAAAACACTTGAAAATAGCCGGCCTCTGTGCCTTGGTGAGACGGTTGAATAATCTTCGCCAAATATTTAATGAGCAGCTGTTTGCACTGGATGCTAGGGAGACAGGTAAACATGACCGTCCTCAGTCACACCTACCTCCATAGAAACCTTGTCTTCATCCTTCAGATTGGAATTCCTTCGGATTCCAAAAGAGCACACAATCTAGGCTCCCTGGGATAAAATGCAGCAGTTTGTGTTGGAGAGACGGCTTAGTTGATAAGAGCATCAGTACAATCGTGAGGACCTAAGTTCAAATCCCAGCATCTATATAGAAGGCCAAGTGTGGCCAGTGCTGTGAAGGACAAGGACAAAAACAGGAAGGTTTCTGGTACTTGCTGAGAACCAGCTACAAATGCAGTGACAGACCCTGTCGAAAGGGACCAAGGTAAAGAGTGGCAGAGCAGGATGTAATCAGGTGTCACACACACATTCACACATACACAGTCTCACACATACAATTTTTTTTAAAGTGGTTTTGTTGGTTTTTTTCTTCTCTTGAAAATAGATTTTTTTTTCCATACAATATATTCTGATTATGTTTTCCCCTCCCTGTATTCCTCCCAGTTAGTTCCTCTCCAGCAACCTTCCCATCCAGACCTACCTCCTTTCTGTCTCTCAATCAGAAAACAAATCAGCATCTAAGGGATAATAATAAACTGAAATAAAATGTAGTAAGATGAAATAAAAACAGGCCAGACTAGGACAAGAGCCAAGTCAGAAGGAAAAGAGCCAAAGAAAAAGCACAAGAAACAGCTATAGACACAGAGACAAATTTGTTCACACACTCGAGTCCCATTAACAACACAAAACTGGAAATATATGTATTATGAATATGTATTTTTATATATGTATTTTTATATGTATTTTTATGTAAATATACAAATATATTTCAGAATATATATATTATATATTATATATATATATAATATATATATATACACACACACACGTATATATTCTGTATGTATTCTGAATATTCTGAATGTAACCCATTCCCAGTAGTAGAAGCTTGGTTTGGTGACAAAAGATGTCCAGTTGCAACTCTTGTCTACCCTATTGGCAGTTTCGTTTAAATTGCCTTCATATAGATACAGATAGGAAGCTTTTATTGTGTTGGATTTCTATACTACTCCTTTAGTGGCTCTTAATTTTAGCTGTCTCTCCCTGTATTTTCCCCTCCCCCTTCTTCTTGTTCCAGCCATAAGTATTCTATTTCCCCTTCTTAGGGAGACCTGTCCGTCCCCACCTCAGAGTCCCTATACTTAACATCCGTGGCTCTGTGGATTGTGGCTTGGTTATTAGTGACTTAACAGCTATCATCTACTTAGAAGTGAATGTGTGCCATATTTGTCTGTATGGGTCTGGATTACCTAATTCAGGATGATTTTTCTTCTAGTTCAGTCCATTTAGCTGAGAATTTCATGGGTTGTTTTTTTTTTTTTGTTTTGTTTTTTTTTAATGGCTGAGGAATAGTTTATTATGCAAATGTACCAGTTTTTTTTTCCATCCATTCATCTATTGAGGGACATTTGGGTTGTCTCCAATTTCTGGGTATTATGAATAGAGCAGCATGAACATGGTTGAGCCACGTGTCTGTGTAGAAGGAAGTAAAGTCCTTTGTGTGTATGCCCAGGAGTGGTTTAGCTGGATCTTCAGGTAGATCAGTCCCCATCTTCCAAAGGAACTTCCCACAAGTTTGCACTTCAGTCAGTGAAGGACAAGTTCCCCACATTCCACACCCTCACCCTCATGAGCTGTCGTTTGTGATCTTAGCCATTATGACAGGTGTAAGATAAATCTCAAAGTAGTTTTGATCTGCATTTCCCTGTGGACTACAGGGTGCTGAACATTTCTCTCAGCTATTTGAATTTTCATCTTTTAAAAATTTTCTGTTTAGCTCTGTACCCCCTTTTTAATTGGGTTGTTTCTTGATATCCAGGGTATTTTTAGTATCCTACATATGCTGTATATTAGCCCTTTATCAGATGTGTAGTTGGTAAAAATCTTGTTCCCATTTTGTAAGCTGGTACTTTGTGAATGACATTGTCCTTTGCTCTTCAGAAGCTTCTCGGTTTCATTCCATTTGTTAAGCATCTATCAGTCTTGGTGCCTGAGCTAATGGTGCTGCATTAGGGAAGTATTTTCTAAATGGGTTCAAAGGAGAAAATGAATATCCAGGTTAACAAAATTAGAGATGAAAAGGGGAACATAACAACAGACACTGAGGAAATCTGGGAATTGTAATGACATGCTCCACCAAATCGGAAAATCTAAAATAAATGGGTAATTTTCTCAGTATGTGCCACATGCTGAAGTTGCATCAAGATCAGAAAAATGACTTAAACAGACCTGAAAACCCTAGTGAAATAGAAGCAGTCATTAAAAATCTCCCAACCAAAAAAGGCCCAGGGCCAGACGGTTTTAGCACATAATTCTACTAAACTTTCAAAGAAGAATTAATGCCAATACTCCTCAAATAATTCTACAAAATATAAACAGAGTGAGCATTTCCCAGTTTGCTTTATGAGGCCACAGTTACCGTGATAACTAAAGCAGATAAAGACTGAACAAAGAGCCAGAACTACAGACCAATTTCCCTTATAAGCATAGGTGCAAGATTTCTCAATAAAACGCTTGCAAACTGAATCCAAAAAGAACATCCACCATGGCAAGTAAGTTCATCTCGTAAATCCAGAGATGGTTTGGCATGGGTAAATGGGTAGATGTAACCCATCATATAAACAAACTGAAAGACAAAAACCACATAATCAACTCATTAGATGCAGAAAGGACCTTTGACAAAATCCTCAATACCTTTTCATGATAAAAGCCCTGGAGAGATTATGGATAGGGACATAGCTCAACACAGAGGAAAGGAAGTTTACAGCAAGTCTGTAGCCAACATCAGCTTAAGTAGAGAGAAACTAAAAAGCATTTTCACTATAATCAGATTATCAACTCTCTCCATATCTGTTTAGTATAGTACACAAGGCGCAGTAAGACAACTGAAGGAGACCAGAAGGATTCAAATGGGAAAGGAAGAAGCCAGAGTATTTATTTGTTTGTTCGTTCATTCATTCATTCTTAGTTTTTTGAGGCAGGGTTTCTCTGTGTAGCCCTGGCTGTCCTGGACTCACGTTGTAGATCAGGCTGACCTTGAATTCACAGAGATCAGCCTGCCTGAGTGCTGGGATTACAGGTGCCACCATGCCCAGCTCAAAGTATCTTTATTTGCAGATGGTATGATAGTATACATAAGTGACAAAAAAAAATATCACCAGAAAACTCTTACAACTGATAAACACTTTAAGCAAAGTAGCTGGATACAAAGTTAATTCACAAAAAAAATCAGTAGTTCTCCTACATACAAATGACAAATGGACTAAGAAAGAAGTCATGGAAATAACACCTTTCACAGTAGCCTCAAATAATATAAAACAGCTCAGGGTAACTCTAGCCAAGCAGTGAAAAACGGGTACAATAAAGAAAATATTGAAGAAAATTAATATAGTAAAAATGGCCATCCTACCAAAAGCAATCTACAGATTCAATGCAGTAACCATCAGAATAACAGCACAGTTCTTCATGATCTTGAAAAGAATTTTTGGCTTCATATGAAACACACACAAATAAATAAACAGAATGAAGCAATCCAGGTCAATAAAAAAAAAAAAAACTGAGCGGTATCACAATCCCCTATTTCAAGCTGTACTCCAAAGTTACAGTAATAGAAACAGTGTGGTATTAACACAAAAATAGACCTGTTAATCACTGGAATCAAACTGAAGAGCTGACATAAATCCACACACCTACAGACACCTAATTTTGGGGGAAGAATCCAGAAATATACTTAAAAGAGACAGAAACTTCAGCACGCGGTGCTGGTCAAGCTGGATGGCTGCATGTAGAATAATCTAGACAAATTCATGCTTAATCACCCCGCACAAAACTCAGCTCCAAACATACCGACCCTCAATGTAAAATTGATAACCGAGTCTGTTAGAAGAGAAAGTGGGGAATAGCCTTGAATGCACTGACACAGTTTTGTTGTTTCTTGAGAGAACCTTCAAGATCTGTGGCGCAGGGCTGTCCTGAGAGGAAGTGACAACAGATGCCAAATTGGCAGTGATGAGAACCAGCTAGGACAACACTGGAGCTGGCTCCATAGTTACCGGAGTAGCTTAAGTGGCAGGCACCCGCCATTTTTCGTGCGCGTCGAGCTGAAAGCTGTATCCGTGCCCTGGCGTAATCCTCTGAGGACAGTGAGAGGTCCCGGAAGGGAAGCTGGAAAGCAGCCATTGGGCTGAACCTCGACACACCATACTTCAGCAAGAGTAGTGTGGCCAAGGCACAAGAATACACAAAGAAGCCAACTCCCCAGCCCTCTGCTCTTGGCTAGATTAAGAAGCCCCAGTGCTGTACTTCAGTGCCATCCTCCCGGATGGAGGCCTGTGGTCTTAGAGAGACGCCAAGAGACAGGGCAGGGTAGGAATACAGCCAGAACCTCTGCCCCCTGAGCATTAAGGGGCCCTGAGAATGTCTAGGGGAGTGCCAGGGTCAAAGGTGATTGGCCACCTCTCTCTCTCTCTTGCAGGACTACTTGGACCTGGCTGCATCCACTCCTTCGGACTCACTGCTCTATGATGATGGCCTCTCAGAGGAGGAGACGCCCCTGGTGGACTGTAACAGTGCTCCCCTCCCGCGCTCCCTCCCTTCCACATGGATTGAAAACAAACTCTATGGTAGAATTTCACATGCATTTACTAGATTCTAAGCAACGCTGTCCCCTCTGCACCATCCCAACTCTCTGTATTGCTTTCTAAGAGTGTTGTCTGATTCCCAACGAAACCAAAGCCTATTCTGAACCCCTTTCTTTGTAAATCTCTGACTCGGCATCCAGTTTACATTCAGGCATTTTGCAGCTATGTCTTCCTAAAAGGATGTGAAAATAAGTGTCATTACCACTCGGCCCAGCAACTAAAGATGACACAGGAGAAGCGGATTATAGCAGAATTCTCAGGGGACATTGGGAAGCAACTCAACAGTACTTCTGACTTCGTTACTTAGTTAAATTTACCTGATGGGGGAGGATGGGTGGGAGATTAAATTTAGCAAAGGGAAGCTGGCATCCCAGCATGCAGTGAAAACATAGCGAGGGCACATCCAGGCCACTCCTAGGCTGGTGTGTGCCTCGCCAAAGCCTGCCGAATTTCCGCTTCCGGCTACTTGTCCACCGCCATGCAGTGTGGGGCAGCAGGAAGACCACGTGGGCCCTGGGCAGACACCAGACTGTTGCTTTCACATCCTTTGCACCCTACCCCCGTTAACGATGTTGTCACTTACGAAGCCAGTGCTAAACACTGAGCCAATGCTTTCTGAAAGAACATAGTCTGTGGTGCTGTGGCCTTGCAATGGACAGTAAATACGGTTCTTGCCAAAACTCCTTCTTTGTCTTGGATTAAATACTTGAAATTTTTTCCGCTTCCTAACTTCATCATTAATCCTTTTTTGAAATCTTGGGAGTCCCGAGCACTTTGAAGCTCAGGTAGGTTCTTTGTGCATGCTTCCTGAGTCACAGGTCCTCACTGGCTTTGGGTGTAGTACCAACAGTGCTGCAGGGCGGCCTGTGTGCCCTCTGTAGGAAAGGAAGCCTTCCTCCTCCACTTTAGCTGGGATGACAGATCAGTAGCCTCTCTACCTTAGAGAAGCCTGTAGGCCAGCCGTTTCCTGATGCTTTACACTGCCCTAGGAAAACAAAGTTAAGCGGGTGACCAGATCTGTTTCAGATTTGAGACTCTAAAGTCACAGACGTTGAGATTGGGAGTGTCTGCTAAATTGCCTTTACCAGGAGCAAGTGGTAACTGCCCAAAGCAGAGCAGTGTTTTGGAAACCTGGGATGCAAAAACCATTAGCGTAATTGGCACAGAGGAGCGCAAGTTGGTTTAACTGTCAAAGGGAGTTTTGCCAAGGCCTTACTGTCTGCACATGAAGTTTGAGTTCTTCAGTGCAGAACAAATTATCTGTTTTCATTTTTAGGCATGTCAGACCCGAACTGGCCTGGAGAGAGTCCTGTACCACTCACGAGAGCCGATGGCACTAGCACTGGGTTCCCAAGATATGCAAATGATAGTGTATATGCTAACTGGATGGTTTCACCCTCAGCGGCAAAATTAATGGACACATTTGATAGTTAACATTTCTTTGTGAACGGTAACGGACTCCCAAGGGGGGAAGAAACACACCAAGAGCAACAAGCCCACCGGCCCCTTGGCGCACACCACACTGGCCAAGACCAGCCCCAGGTGGTAGACTTGATCAATGTAGTTTGTTTTAGTGGCTTCCAAAGTGGTTTTACTTCCAATAGCTCCCTCCCTCCTGGTGGTCCTTTCTCCTAGCACTCCTCCACAGGGTGGGCGCTCCGAGTCTTCTGGGGAGATTCCCATTCCCCTTAATTGGGTAGCACCTCCCTTGGTCTGTGTGTTCACATGTGTGGAGTCTGCCATTCACAACTTGTATGAGAAATTGTATCTGACTGTTTGATTTTTCTGGTTGATAACAAAAAAGCCTACCACACACAAAAAGGGTCTCAACATGAAGCACACATACAAACGACGTAAGTTGAAAAACCTGGCCAGAATGACCTGTCCTTGTTTAGTATGAGAGCCAGTAAGGGCTTGGGTAGTTGCTTCCAAAGCCCACCAGGGCTGGAGGGGAGAAAGGAGCCTAAAGATGGGCCTCGGCTCAGCATATGACACCCTCAATATAGATTTTTTGGTTTTTTTGTTTTTTTGTTTTTTTTTAAACCATATAGCCTTTTCTTAGGGAAATGTTTCGTTTCTGTCATGGTTAAACGGCTCTTAGATTTAGCACAATGGAGAGAATTTGGCACTGCCCTCGCTACGTGTGAGGCAGCTGGAAAGACGGGGCCCCACAGGACGCATCTTCCCTGTTGAGCCCTCTGCGTTAATCTCACACGTTCAATGCCGAGTGACCACTACCCGCTGACCAGAACAGGATGAAGAAGAAGGGGGACTTTAGGAGTGACGTGGCCTTCGGGCCCAGAGTTGCTGACACTTAGAGGCCTTGAGCCACCAATGCTGGCCCCCACAAAGAGTGCACCCCTCCTCTGTGCTGGGGACAGGTGGGTCTATCTTCCTTTTAACTGGTAACTCGCGCAAAGGGAAGGACAGTTCAGCTAGTTGTGTTAGAAGCTGCCCTGGTAACGACTGAGGTGAAAGAACAGTTTTGGCTCTTATAGAGCTCGCGTGAAAGGATCAGCTCTTCCTGTTCGTCGTTGATGCTGCTGTGGCACGTGTTTTGGTTTCTTCCGTTCGTTCTGTCCATGACTCACGTGAGGTTCCTGTCTTTTCTGTACTGATGGTTTGCAGCCACAGACACTCCACACTCCTCCAAGGCTTTAGCAAGATGGCTCTTAGCAGTCTTGGTAGCTCTTTGGCTGTCTCTGGACTGTCACTTCCTAGGAAGAGGTCACATTACCAAAACACTGCCTGGTCTCCAGACTTAAAGCACTGTGATAGGACTTTTAAATAGATGTAGCAAAATATTATATTTTATGGGCATTTCACAAACAGTAAAATTGTGACTATTTATGTGGGTGAGAATGCTCCAATAAGTATTACCAGATAGAGCCTTACGGAGTCTGTGTAATATTTGTGTACACACACAGCCAGACGAGACAGAAAGATGAAAAATGCTTATTTAGGCATATACTTACGGCTTTAGTTTAGGCCATTTTTTTTTTCAGATACACTGTGATAAGTTTTTTTTTTTAACATAAATATCTCTAGTCATGGGACCCTTTTTGCTTTTCAGATGTGCTGAATGATAGTTTTCTTAAATGCAAAAGTAAGGGTAAACGCAGATCATTCAACATGCCTACACAGTAAGTGAATTGCTACAGTAGGCTAGCTCCCAAGAGCAGAGAGCGTGAGTCTGACTAGCTAGCCCACCTGTGGGGAATCAACACATAATGTGTAACCACTTGTCTGTCCTTGCGATATAACAGTACCCATACTTGTCAAAGTACCCATTCTTGTCAGCACTGTCAAGACAGATTCTTCATCTACATATACGCAGAAATTACCACATAATGAATATTACTATTAAGTAGCAATCTGTCAACCATTAAAGTTTGTAAGATCCATTTAAGAAAGGATTAAACCGTACTGTGTTGATCTTGTTTTTTTGTAATCAAGGTGACTAAGGAAATAATTGCAGTTGTGTAAATAAAATGATGAATCAAAAAATGTGTCAAATTCTTTTCCTGGTTGCCAAAAAAAACAAAAAAAACAAACAAAACAAAACCCAGGTTGATGACTTCGAAGTGTGTCTATACGTGAATAAAATGTCACAGGAAATCTATTGTAGTAATCACGGGAGAGCAGTAGAGTTGAAGGACGGATGGCTCTTGGTGGTGTTACTGATGCGTCTTGCATCAAGTGGTAAGTGACCTAACCCTGTGATTCTAGGATTTCCTCCTGTAGTCTGGGGTTCCCTCCCTGCAGGTGACCTTCCTCAGAACAAAGCAGTGGCCAGTGTTGAAATTCATTGTCCTCTGGCACTCTCGGCTCCTAATTTCCGGAAACCGCAGTAAGAATCTCCGGGTTATTAAAGTTTTGAAATCCTCACAAATCAAACGTTCTCAGCCACTCACAGAGCTGTGCATACCAACTACTTGCATTTGTTTTAGCCTTGGTGTTTGGGATCCAAAGAGCTCAAGCCCCAATCGGCTCCTCCACCCAGTGGCAAACTGGACTATTTGCTAGCGCCAGTGTGTGTCTGTGAACACGTTGAGTGCCGAGTGCTAGGAAGCTTGAGTCCTTTCCAGTGTGCAAGCACGTGTGTACTCGCAGACTTTGCACGTGTAAGCCGGCAACTGCCTCACCCTTCATGGCCAAACCCGGGCCGTTCTGCCAGCGTTTGTTTTCTCCTACTCCGGTCTGAGCCACAGAAGCTGGAAAGAAAGACAGTGCTAAAGCTTCAGGGGTGCCTTGGGGAGGTGTTTTACATTAGTAGGTTGGAAACAGCTGATGTCTTTCCAACAGCATGCCTTCCTCCCCCGTCCTCCCACGTGGCCAGCTTATTTGGGTGGAGAACTAGGTGAACACATCCTAGAACGGGTCGTAGATGAATGTTTCAAGTGTAAATGAATTAAAGGGGAAGTGTATTTCCTACTGTAGAAAGAAAGCATTTCCCCTTAGGCAGAATGGAGGGCCCAAGCCTGCATAGCATATTCAGCTTTGCTTGGGCCAGTCGCGAAGGCTTCGGACCTCTCTACCTCTAACTGTGAACAGGAAAGTGAGAGGGAGTATGTGAGGAGCAGGGATTTTGGGGCCCCACTCTTCATTGTGCAGATTGGCCATCCTCGCCTCTGCCCCCAGCCCAGTGGTGTGTGTTTGCAGCACCCTAAGTTTCTTTAAGATTTCCCACTTGACTGGGGTGCTAGGATTCACAGGAAGGAACATCCTAGGTAAGATGAGAAGCCACATTTTGTGTATACAGAATGATTAGTTGGGCACATTGCCATGCCCCATAGCAAGGCCAGGGACCCCCTTGAGGATAAACTTCCAGTGTTGGTGGACACAAATATGGGGAACATTTAAAAATAAAAAATTACAATCTATCTAAATGACGGCATGGTGTGTTATCACAAATGACAAGACATTTTGCATCTGTGAGGACATGTCAAGTTACAAGACCTGGCCAATGAGACCTCTCAGCAGAAGCGTAGGCATTTGGAGACTTGACGGGGACACATCTTGCTAGGGTGGCATTGCAAGGAATGGAGTAAGGAGGGGGCCCACAGCCTGAGACCAGTCTAACCACTATGACCTCACCAGCTCTGTCCTGTACCAGGGTTCCTGTGTCAGACACAGTAATTCAAGCTAAAAATAAGTGTTGGTAAGAAAGATAAGGGAGGTACATTCTACAGCTTAAATATAATGCCCAGTTTTCAGGACTGGAACAACTGTGTCTTTTTTTTTTTTGGCTGTTCGCATCTCGACCCAGCTCGATCCTTCCATGGGTTTAGAAGTGTCTGGTCCCATGTTTACCATGTTCAGGTAATACATAGGGCTGACGCTACACAAGGCCAGAGACCTTGGCTAGAGGGCTGTAGCAGATGGATGGTGTCTGCATCATAATCCACTTGTGAGGCCTCCATTCCCCTCAAGACTATGGCTTTCACATATATTGGGTCTCCCCATGTTTTAAAGGACTTGGGAGTTTTCCTGGTGGCTCTGTGGCCATGGTAGTTTTATTACAGTACACATGGGACACACAATTAGAGAAGGGAGCATTTCATGGAAAGCAAAGTAACCATAGAGGCAGTAGTCTTCAATATTTTTCCCCCAAACAAAAAGCAAGCTTTTGTATTGAATAACTCGGGGAAATGAGTCTTCTTATTCTTGTCTGGTGTTGCAGCTCTGGCAAGGGGCTATCCTTCACTCCACTTCCCTTACAGAATCATACCTCCAGTTTCAGGTTTAACTCCACAGAGAAAGTTATTTGAAAGGTTTGTATCTTAATCTCCCAAATATAGTCATGTATTTTCTAATTCAGTCTCAAAATCTCTGTGGTGGTTTGAATGAGATGGCATCCATAGGCCTGCATGTTTGAAGCTTGGGTCTGAGGTTAGAGGAACTGTTTGGGAAAAGCTAGGAGGTATGGCCTTGTTGGAGTAGGTGTGGCCTTGTTGAAGGTATGGCTTTGTTGGAGGAGGTCTGTCTCTAGGAGTGGGATTTAAGGTTTCAAAAGCCCAAGCCAAGCCCAGTCTCTCTTTCTGTCTTGATCTATCTGTTTGTCTCTCTGCCTGCAACATAAATCAGATGTAGGCTCTCAAATTCTGTTCCAGTACCATTACCATGCCTGATTAGCTGGCCACCATACTCCTGACCATAATGATCATTGACTAACCCTGTGGAACTGTAAGCTAGTCCCCCAGTGAATGCTTTCTTCATAAGCTGTCTCGGTCATACTGTCTCTTCACAGCAATAGAACTGTCACTAAGACAATCCCTTATATTATTTTTTCATTGTATGATCCAATTATAATCCAGTCTTTTTGATTGCAAATATTTTAGACACAACTTTTAAAAGACTTCACTCTCATATTTTGAGTTTTCTCATGGACTGTGTTAACACACAGAAAAATTCTATGGGTCCCTTTCTGGTTAAGCCCACCAGCTTTTGCCGTTCAGGATTTCGAATGGCAGAAGTAGAAACTGATCAGGTAATCCTGGATGACATACCTTTCCACCAAATACTACTATTCTGTGACTAATTACTGGTATCATCTATGATCAGAAATTATGGTTTGTTTCTTATTTTCATTTTACATGTTTACATGTTTTGTTTGGTTTTTTGTTTGTTTTTTTGTTTACATTTTTGTTATGTTTACTTACCATGTGCCCATGCAACATTCCTATGCTACAGTGTGTGTGTGGTACCCAGAGGACAGTTTTCTCTTCTCCCATCACGTAGATCCCAGGAACCAAACTCTGGCGGTTAGGCTTTGCAGCAAGTGGCCCTACCCAGGGAATCTTCTCAAGGTTTACATTGTGTAGTTATGTTTGTTTCTTGTAGGAGGTGTGAGCCTTTAAAGAGACCAGGGCATTTTCAGGACTAGGCAGGGATCTGAAGAAAATGGAGGAAGTTCTGGATAGGTGTGGGGGGAGACAGAGCAGAGCTATTTGAGAGAGGGCCATGGATTCTGAGAGACAATCAGAGGATACATGTATGAGGAAAACAAATCTAGTCTTTTGCCAAATTTGTATCTAGTATTTGTCAAATTGGATTTCTTTTGACCAAAGAATACTTTAGGGAGGTGATTTTTTAATTGGGATTTTATTTGGAGATTTCTTCTTAGCAATTGCAAACTGTTGCCCACTGGGCCTGGGAAACAGTCTTCGCTTTGGTCTGTAAGGCATCACTCGGCTGAGTTTGTGCTCAGTCACTTGTTTCCAAGTCCTCGTTGATGAAGTGGATGCTTTCCAGAGAGGATGCGTCAGCTGCGATTATGACTAGAGAGCAAGCACTCCTTCACTTGAAACCAGACTACATCCTCCAAAACTTAATTGTAAACTGGAAATGCCAGGTGTTGCGATGCATTCACTCCACCTCGCCAAGGGGAGCTTGGCAGTACCACCTACTGTAGAGCGCTGGCTGTCCTTTCTTAGTGTGGCCAAGGAAGGACTGTGGTCCAGCCTGAGAGCCCATGGATGCAGATTACCAGTGAGGGAAAGAGAATAGGGACAACCACAAAGCCCCGGGGGAACCTGATTGGAATTTGTTACCAGCCCTGGAAGTCCGCTGTGCAGATGCAGAATGACAAGCCGAAAGTCGAAGTTCAGGAGTCTGAAGTCTTCCCACCTTTGGTTATCAGGAGCAGATCTCATCTATTAAGATTAAGGGAGGCAGAGACAGGTAGATCTTGTGAGTTTGAGGCCAGCCTGGTCTACAAAGTGAGTCCAGGACAGCCAGGGCTACACAGAGCAACCCTGTCTTGGAAAAAGAGAGAGAGAGAGAGAGAGAGAGAGAGAGAGAGAGAGATTAAGTCTTGGACTGCCTGCATGCCACCAAGCTTCCTGCCCTGAGGATAATGGATTAAACCTCTGAACTGTAAGCCAGCCCCCATTAAATGTTTTCCTTTATAAGAGTTGCTGTGGTCATGGTGTCTCTTCTCAGCAACAAAACCCTAACTAAGAAAGCGCCCCTCCCCTTCACTTTCCCATTTCTTTCTTCATTTCGTCTCTATCCTGCTATTTCCTTCTCCAGTGTTCCTCCCCCCCATCCTTTTTCTCCTCCAATAGTCCCTTTTACACTCCTAGTTTCTGCGCTTACCCTATGTTGTCTACTCACATAGACAAGTTGAGGATGTGGCGCTAAGAACTTCAGATGAGAGAGAACATGCAACATTTGCCTGTCCTCACCCGATTGGTTACCTCACCCAGTATAATCTTTTCTAGTTCCATTCATTACCTGTGATTTCCAGGATTTTATTTTTCTTTCAGCTGAATAGTTTTCCCATTGTATGTGTGTATGTGTGTATATGTGTGTATCATTTTTTCATTATCCATTCATCAGTAGGACGTTTATATTGTATATAATAAACACGCCTCCTTATTCAGCTGTACGCAATAAAACAGTGAATTTGTGTGACACATAAAAATGACAGGGTTCTATTTGGCTGTAAAGGAAGTTGAAATTATATCTCCTCGGGAAAGGAAATAAGCCAAACTTAGAGAAATTTTCTCTCAGGTGTGAACCCTAGATTTAAATTTATTTTTGTGTGTAAGTGTGTAGTGATTTGAATAAAAATGGCCCCCATAGGCTTATAAGGAGTGGTATTATTAGTGTGGCCTTGTTAGAGTGGGTGGGGCCTTGTTGGAAGAAGAGTGTTGGGGGGGCGGGGCTTTGAGGTCTCAAATGCTCAAGTCAGGCTCAGTGTTTCAGTCTCTTCCTGCTGCCTGCTGATCCAAATGGAGAACTCTCAGCTGCCTCTCCAGCATCATATCTGCCTGCGTGCCACCATTCTTTCCACCATGGTGGTAATGGACTAAATTTCTGAACTGTAAGACAGCCCCAATTAAAGGTTTTCCTTACAAGAGTTGCTAGCCTGGGTCTGGCGGTACATGCGTTTAATCCCAGCAGGATTAAAGCAGGAAACAGAGGCAGGTAGATCTTTGAGTTTGAGACCAGCCTGGTCTACAGAGCAAGTTTTAGGGCAGCCAGAGCTACACAGAGAAACCTGTCTCAGAAAAAGAAAAAAAAAAAAAAAGAAAGAAAAAGGTTTGTTGTGGTTATAGCATTTTTTTAATAGCAATAGAATCCATAACTAAGACAGAAATTGGTACCAGAAGTGGGGTATTACTATGATAGGCTAGACCATGTTTTTGTTCAGAGAACTATGAAACACTTCGGCGCTTTGAACTAGAAAAGTGGTTGGACATTTTAAACGGGCCTTAATGGGCCATCCTAGTAGGAGCATAGAAGACAGTGGTGCCTAGGGTAGTTTGAACTGTGGAGGCCTTCCTCACGAGGTTCCAGAGGAGAAGGGTATTAGTATGTGGCCTGGAGATTGTTCTTGTGATATTTTGGTGAAGAATGTGGCTACTTTTTGCCCATCTCCAAAAAGACTGCCTGAGGCTATATCGAAGAGTTTTGGATTAACTGCAATTTGCAGAGGAGACTTCAAAACAGCCTCGTGTTGACTGTGTCCTGCAGTTATTAGTGGCCAGCCTTAGGCAGATTTATACCGAATAAGAGCAAGTTGAGCAAGGAAAAAAATCCAAAATGTACAGTGTGAGGAGAAAGGGGGCACCAGAAAGTGTAGACAAATTAAAGAAAAGCCTGATGGTAAGTGGAATAAAGGGTGTGGCGACCTCAGAGCAAGACTCCACCCAGCTTCCAATTTGTGATAAGAAATTAAAGAAAAATGAAAATGAATTAAAGAAAAGCTTATGGCCTGGGTGAACACCTCTAATTCTAGCACTTGGAAGGCAGAGGCTCTTGGATCTTTGAGTTCAAGGCCAGCCTGGTCTCTAGAGCAAGTTTCAGGACAACCATTTCCTTAGGCAGTGAAGGAAACCATAGAAAATAGAAAGCCAGTGGAAATATGTTTGAACAAGGAGGCTATGTTCCTGCCTTAGCAAACAATAGAACTTGGCAGCTTCAGCTGCATGGTTCTGGATTTAGAGTCAAGGGTTATAAAATCTCCCTCCCCAATTAAGGAAAGACACTGAGGCTAGGAATCTGTCACAGGTGTCCCTGCATGGAAGCCCAGAATGGCCATTGTGTTAAGCCGTGACAGTGAAGCCAGGATGGTTTTGAAGATCCCAAGATGTTGGAAATGTCAGAGCAGAGGATACCTGCCAATGAGGGCTGCTAAAAGGAGTGGAACTAGGTCAAGAGAAAGAAATGTGTTGAAGTCAACCAAGCCGAAAGGAGCTGGAGATCCAAAGAGCGCTTTGCCATCATAGAGATGGAGACTGAGACATGGAGATGCAGAGTTTGGAGTTTGTCCAGCTCGTTTTCAGTCTTGCTTTGGACCAGTATTTCCTCACTTAGCTCTTTTTCCTCCCTTTTGAAAAGGTAATGTATATTATGCTATTGTATGTTGGGAGTATGTGCTCTATTTTTTATTTTGATTTTATAGGGACTATAGTTAAGAGATTGCCATGAGTCTCTGAAGAGACTTGGGACTTTTAAACAAGTTTGAGACTGCAATAGACTATGAGGACTTTTGAAGTTGGACTAATGCATTTTGCATTATGATGCGACTACAAGCCTATGATTGGCAGGGAGTGGAATGTGGTGATTTGAATGAAAATGACTTTGACAGGTCCATAGGCCCATAGGGAGTGGCATTATTGGAGGGGTGGCCTTATAAGAGTAGGTGTGGCCTTGTTGGAAGAAGAGTGTTAACTGGGGGTGGGCTTTGAGGTCTCAAAAGCTCAAGTGTGTCAGTCTCTTCCTGCTGCCTGCTGATCCAGATGTAGATCTCTCAGCTACCTCTCCAGCATCATGCCTGTCTGCGATGCACCATGCTTCCCACCGTGATGATAATGGACTAAACCTCCAGGCAGTAAGCCAGTGAGTGCATGCGTATGTGTATCTATGTGTGTGTGTAAGTCTTAGAAGAAATTGTGATTGGGAGGAAGTTATCCTAAGGGAAGGAGCCAATGCTATCATGGTATTGTGTAGCATTCCTCCTGGGGAGACCTGAGCAAATGTCTACCCACTCCAGATAGGGAACTAACAACAGATGAAAGTAGTAAAGATACCACCAAAGTCCAATTTGGAAAACCAACAAGTTTTATTGGAGTTACTTAGAGGATGAAAACTGATTCAAAGTTAACTGCATCATCAGAAGCCTATCCCAACATGGGTGACAGCTCGTGAAAACAGGAGCTCACTGCACAACCTGAAGGCAGATCAGAATATTGGAGATGATCTCTTTTAGATAGCTCAGGTGGCCTCTTCCAGGCATCTTAGATTGCCTGACAGTGTCTTTCAACAATCCTTGCTGATTACATTTGCTTAGAGTAGTAGGCAGTGTATCTGGTCAGTTTCAGGGACGTCCTGATGTTCTTTTGTTGTTTCCTAAGTTTAACTAGATGCCTTGCAGAATGTTTCACCTTTAAAATATCCTGTGTCTTAAGGAGCCTGGCTCAAAGATGGAAAGTTTTATCTTGACGAAAATTGTTACGTAGCACCTGAATAGTGGTTCCTTTCTCTTGCTGTGATAAAACGCTGACCAAAATCCAGATGGAGAGGAAAGCATCGGTTAGACTCTCACTTCCACATCAAAGACCATCACCAAGGGAAGTCAGAGAAGTAACTCATACAGGAACCTGGACTCAGGAACTGAAACTGAGGCCAAACTGAAAGATGCTTATTTGCTCATTTTTCCATTCTTCCTCAACTTAACTTTCTTATACACCCCAAAAGTATTTTTCCAGGGGTGGTGCCCACCCACAGCGGACTGGGCATTCGCACATCAGTGATCATTCAATAAAATACCCCCACAGCTTTGCCCACAGGCCAGTGGGGATGCAATTCTTCAACTGAGGTTCTGTTTGTGTCAAGTTGATAAAAGGTAAGCAGCACAACCTAGAATAGCTTCAGCCTTTTCTTCTCTGTGTTTTCATTTTCTCTCTGGAAACTGAAGAGCCTAACTATAAATTTGGGAAGGATTCAAAGGTTCAGATGAAGGGGACACGACCCCTCCCAGTTTGTGCACCACATAGAAAGTGGGCATGTGGTTCTGCCTGAAGTGTGATCAGGTAAGAAGGAAGATAAAGGGAGGACAGCAAACACAAGGGAGACAGAAACCGGGCACCTGTGGGGCTGGCAAAGAAGGAAAAAAGAAAATGCCTGCAGTGGATGGGGATGGATCGATCCTGGATCTCAGTGTGCTAAAAAGTGAGGTGGTTTTGAATTTGGTTAATGGGGACACTTCTTTCTCTTTTTAGAGACTTTACCAGAATTCATCCATTCACAAGTTCAGTTTGACCCTGTGCTTGATACTGATATGCCAGGAACTGCAGAGGAGGTCTCATTCTAGCAGAGTTTTCATCCAATTTAAAAAGTCTCCATAAGAAAAATCTAAGCCTAAGCATTTTCATGGCTGGACACAAGCCTAGAGGGCACATACCAAAGGCCCCTACATCTGAACTATATTTTGTTTGTGATGAGGTTTCAGCATGTATCCAGGCTGTCCTGGAACTTACTATATAGATGCAGGCCTCAAAATTATGATTCTTCTGCCTCAGCCTCCTATGTGCTAGGACTACGGGCAGATGCCACACCTGGCTCCTGGGTACTTCTCAGTAACCTTTAATGAAATGTCCAGTATAGTGTGGGCACACAGTAGATGCGGGCTTGGACTAAAAGTTCCAAAGCTGCTAATCTGGCATCGTGGTTCTCTAACATTTCAGAGAGATGCCATTTATATTTACTCCATTAGTAGCTTGGAGAACTTTTGTCTTATCTTGAGAATGTAGCGGTACTGCGCACTTTACCATTTGCTAGAGGTTCCCATGCTCCAAGTCTCCTAGGAGAGAATTCTGTTGCATCTTTACACTCATATTTTTGGGACTACGGCTAACTCATGTTTGCTGTCATTTGTGGATGCACTAGAGTAGATGGATGGCTGAGGTGATTGTGAGGTGCATCCTACAGAAGCAGCATTCCAGAGGAGAAGGTTTGTCCCTGATCACAACTGACTTTTATCAGCGACCAGTTGTTGAAATACCTTTTACCCACGTATTCTCCTCTAATGCCCTAATGAAAACTTTAAGGGTCTGGGCCACGTGCTTCGAAGACAGTCTTGCCTACTGAATAGCCAGTCTTGCCAACTCTTAGATCTCACTCTTCCCGATGTCGTTTCTGAGCGACTGTAGACGTAGGGAGTCCTGATAAAGAGCTCATCCAGACAGACCCTGCTAGTCTGTGCTTTCCTGAAGAGGCCAGTCTTTTCCTCTCCCAGTACTTTACATGCAGCAAACGGAACTGTTTAAAATAAAAACAGCTAAGACTCTCTGCAGTGGTTAGTACCGACCTGCTTTGAGCAGAAGGCATGCTGGCTGTATCGGTAGCCTCCCACTAGTCAGTTCTCTGCCGAGTTTGTCCCGTTAAGCACTTCTGTGACGATTAGCCACGTGTGAGTCTAGTTAAAGAGTCTCTAGTGCATGACGTTGCCAGGCAAGTTATCCCACAAGTCTGAGCACCCAACTCAGTTTTCGTTTGTTTGTTTTTAGATGAATCCTACGCTTTCCTGGTAGAGCGTAGGAAAGAAGAGTGGGGGGAATGGGCGTGTCCTAGCTGTACAGAAAAAGGCCTGGCGGCGGAGGGCGGGGCCCGGCCGCTGAGGGCGGGGCCTGGCTGTGAGGGGCTGGGCTTGGCCGTCTAGCCTGGCCGCGGAGGGCGGGGCCCGGCCGCGGAGGGGCTGGGCTTGGCCGTGTAGCCTGGCCGCGGAGGGCGGGGCTTGGCTGCGGAGGGCGGGGCCTGGCCGCCGAGGGCGGGGCCCGGCCGCCGAGGGCAGGCGGGCGAAGGCGCCACACCCTCATTTCTCTCATTTCCTCACGCGCGCCGGAAGTGGCGGTGCTCCGCGGCGGCGCGCCGAGCGGGCCGGCCCTGCGCTGGCCAGGTGTGCGGCTCCCCAGAGGCGGCAGCGCTGAGCTCCGGGCTCGGTGAGTACCGCCCTCGCCGGCCGCGCCTCTGGCGGGCGGCCGGTCCCCTCCGACGAGCCCTCCGGGACGCTGCTGGGCGCGGCGCTTTGCTGACGCGCCTTCCCGATTCTGGTCGGGTTTCAGGAGACGGCTGCTGCCAGAGACCGTCGGTTTGCGTGTCAGTTTTGTTTTTTTATTTTTATTTATTACGTATTGTCGTTTTTTTTTTTTAACCCACTCGCCACCATCTCCGCTGAGTGGCTAGACTCTTTTACTGCGGGGTTGAAGCGTCCTCTGGCAGCAGTCCTCCCGGCCTCCTCTAAGATGCTCTTGGGGTAGGAATTGGTGACCCCGGAGCCTGTTCAAACGGGGAGTTGTCAGAGTGACCAGATCGTTTAGGAAATTCCTGCGTACCAGGGCAGGTGGCTGGGTAACTTGTGAGCCACCACGGCGGTGCTTGTGTCTGCAGTGATGGTACTGGCAGTGTGACAGTTTAGTTACGAACCTAAAGCTTTTTCCTAAGCCCTTGTTTAATCTAGAGGTGCCTTGAGCCTGCTTTTGAAATGTATGTGCAGGGTCTTGACAGTTCGTGTCACTGAAGGCCCCTGGGCCTTTAATTCCTTGGGGATTAATGCTATCTTTTAAAGTATTAAAATAGCACCCTTAATTCCTGAAGTAATAAAAAAGTGTTTTATGGCATAATGTTCAGGAACATTTTGTGTTATTGTTTGATACTACTTATTTAAAATTAGGTCGCTAAAAGAATGCAAAAAAAAATGTTGGATTTCCAGTATATGTGGCTTAGAGGGTGTGATATGAACCAACCAGCTTTAGTTTCAAATAATTTAGAAATTAGCTTTTTTTGTTCTTCACTTCTTTTTGTGGAGGTATAAAATGCAGATCAAGTCAACAAAGGGGTAAAAATTAACTCTATAGGCCAGTGATTCTTTGCATCCTTGTTACCCTGCCCTGCCACACACCTCAGATTGTAACTGCGGAGCATTCCCATAGTGCTCTGCTGCTTCCAAGTCGGTTGCACCCCTGCTTCCCCATCCGTGTCCAGACTTCTCCCATCAGCTTTTAGCTTGGTCTGTTTTGAGTTTTGTACTAATGGTGTTAATACATGGTATTATCAGACTGTTGCTTGGGGAAGTTACCCTTCTTGGTTTTTTGGTATCTCGTTCATATCATGGCATGGTATGGATAGTTCTTTTTAAATGTGCAGCGAGCGTGCCATTGTGTGATGTGACTGTTCCGTTCATGGACATGTGTGCTTCCAGTTTTGTGTATTAGTAGTTTTAGATGTTAAGGATGTTGTAACATTCTTGTGAATGTGTTAGTGAATACGTGAAGACGTTTCTGCCAGACGCAGAATAACTGAGACAGACAATAGGGAAAAAATACGTCTTAAAGAACCTTTTAACTAACAAAACAGTGAAGTGTGGTTTAAAAAGTATAGGTATTATGAGTTAAGTCATAGTGGCGTACTTAATTCCAGTACTCGGGAGGCAGAGGAAGGTATATCTCTGTGAGTTCCAGGTCAGCCATGGATACACCCTCAGGCCCCGTCTCAAACAAACACTTACTTATTAAGTTACTATTTATTCTTTGTATTTACACGAGTGACAGTCTTCTTGCAGACTCATTATGCTTAACTATCTTTTACCCACAAGTCAGTTAGAATAGGCCATGATATGATTGTACCGTTTGATAGCAGTTAGGTAAGAACTGTGTTACTCAAGGTAGTGGTTGTTAGGGGAAATGGGGTAGCTGGTAGGGGAAATGAAGCACCCACCAAAGGATATAACTAAAAATGGATTGGAAAATCACAAGATTTCAAGACAAAAAAACTTACATAGTTACTGTCATGCCACACAAGTACTAGCTGTAAGTGTAAAACTGGATTATAAGGTTAGTTCTAGATGTGAACTTATTACAGGAATATAGTTATTTACATAACAGAATAAAAATTACTAAATATCAGTAGGAAGTCAGAACATGTAATTTGCACAAATACAATTAGCAATTGAGTTTTAAGTATTAGTATCCTCATGTTTGGAAAGGTGCTTTGCCTACTGAATAGGGAGAGAAACAGAGACAGAAACAGATACAGAGAGACAGACACACACAGAGACAAAGAGAAACAGAGACAGATGGACACAGAGAGAGAGAGAGAGAGAGAGAGAGAGAGAGATCATGGGACAGAATACTGGCAAACATAGATCAACTGTTCCCGCTCTAATTTCTGGGTTTTCCCTCTGGACATAGATGATCTGAAATTATGACCTTTCAGAGAGCTTGTGGAAAGATATGTGTGCTAGCAGCTCCTGATATAGCCCTGGCTATTCTGGAACTTGAGACCAGGCAGGCCTCAAACTCAGAGATCTAGCTGCTCCTGCCTCCTGAGTCATGAAATGAAAAGTGTGCACCACCATGTATAGCCTGAATTTTTAAGTCTTTAATAAAATGGAGAAAATGTTAATGTATTAGTCAGCTTTCTATTATTGTGATAAAATACCTGAGCTAGAGGGGAAAGGGTTACGTTTTCTTGAAGTTTCAGCTTGTATTCACTTGGCCCTGTTGCTTTGGTTCTGTGGCAGCATAGTCAACATGGTGGCAGAAATGTGTGGCTTACATTGGGGCCAAACAACAAAAGAGTGTGAAGAAGGACCCAACTCCAAACTAAAATGTTTGCTTACCTTTGGTTTAGAGGCCAGTTACAGACCTCTCTACATAACAGTATTTTGTGTATGATGAATCTGACATTTCAAAGGGATTGTAAAAAGAATAGTGAAACTTGCTTATCTGCTTGAGAAATAAGGTGCTAGTTATATATTAAAAATACCTCCACTGGAGAAGCTAAAATTGAATTGTCATGCAGGAAAAACTTGATAGATTTGACTGATAACAACAACAAAAAACTGCATAGCGGAAAATATTACCTGACAGTTATTGAGCACTTAATGATTGTCCGGTTTTGCTCGACTGTCACAGTAGTACTCCAAGGAAAGTACTCCAAGTTCCTCACAGAGATGGAGGACCTTGTAATGTAGAGCAGATAGTGGGATTTTGGCTGTGCAGCTCTGAAGCCTTTTATATAGACAAGAAGAACTGAAAAAAATAATTTGCAACATGTTAATGCCATTTTATAGGTATTAATCTGTGTTAGAAAGAAGCTGTGAGCTGCTATATGGGTGTTAGGAATCGAACCCAAGTCTTCTGGAAGAGCAGCAAGTACTCTTAACCGCTGAGCCACCTCTGTAGTCCTAAATTGCTTTTTTATTTTTATTCTACTATTCCATAAACTTATTTTATGCATGTGACATTATAATAATATTGATAATTGCATAGTTTAAAAACCACCTTAAAGGTGGAATTACTGAGTGTATGCATTTTAATTAAATCTGTTCCACAAAAGGGGGTGCATTGTATGCATATGTACATCTAGTTTGTCCTTAACTAAAGGAAAAAAATATCGGCTTTGAAGAAAATTTGGCTGTCCAGGGGCTGTTAAAACTGTAGCCTGCTCTAGCAGAGGACCTGAGTTTGGTTCTCAGTACCACATTGAGCAGTTCATAGCTACTTAGAATTCCAGTTCTAGGGAGTGTGACACCTGTAAGTTACCTCAGGGGCACCTTCTCTCTCTGTGTGTCTCTGTCTCTCTCTCACACACACACACACACATACACACATTTAAAAGTAAAAAAAAAAAAAA
>NW_026588368.1:3092708-3122212 GCF_907164565.1 Psammomys obesus | reverse complement strand
AAAAAAAAAAAAAAAAAAAAAAAAAAAAAAAAAAAAAAAAATTGACTATCCAGGGACGCTGCCTCATTTTATAAAAGAAGTCCAGAGAGGTTAAATATTATGCCCAAGATTACATAACTGTTAAGTAGCTGACTTGATTCTCAAATTCGTTTTTCCACCACAGGCTGGCCCATTTTGTGCCATTGTTTGGCCAACATTTAAGTACTGTGAGTATAGTTTTCCCTCTTTGGTGTTGTTCTTGTACTCAGCACAGTACTTGGCACACAGTAGGTACACAAGTATTTCTGGAATATGTGCTGATTTCTGGTGATCTATTTCTTTGTTTCTAAATACTTAAAATTTGTAAATGCTTAAGTAAGTGGTTCTGGCTGGGCATGGTGGCACACTCCAGTAATACCAGCACTTGGGGAGGCAGAAGCAGGCGGATCTCTCTGTGAGTTCGAGGCTAGCTTGGTCCAGGACAGCTAGGGCTACACAGAGAAACCCTGTCTCGGAAAAACAAACAAACAAAACAAGAAGTAAATCCTCCGTTTCAGATATTTACACTTCATGATAGTATTCCTATAGTGGTTATGTCTTTCAGGTAACTCTGTGGCTTTGTTTTGCTGTGTAAAAAAGATTAACTTAAAAAATAAGCTGTGGTAGCTCACGCATATAATCCCAGCACTTGGAAGGCTGAGGCAGGAGGATTGCTGTGAGTTTGAAGCCAGCCCTGGGCTACAAAATGAGACCTTGCCTTAAAGATCAAAAACCAAAAACAAAACAAAATGAGCCCAGCTAAGTGTGGCAACACACCCCTATAACCCAGCACTCAGGAGGCAGAGGCAGGTGGATGTCTGAGTTTTGAGGCCAGCCTGGTCTATATAATGAGTTCCAGGACAACTTAAGCTATATAAAGAGATCAAAAATGAGGAAGAGGAGGAGAACTTAAAATTTAGGTTTTTTTTTTTTTAAATTTACAGTAAGAAACTAGTTAGCACTGCTGGTGCTTTACATTGCTTATTCATGATCTATTTTTTTTTTCCTGTCTAAGGACTTATAGTACAGGTGTGATGGTGATGAATTCTTTGAGCTTATTTTTATATCTGAATAAAAGTATTTTACCTTTGTTTTGATGAATCCTATGATAGCTCAGTTGGTAGAGTGGAGAGCTGCAGTGAGCACTCTCAAAGGTTATTTTGGTGGGCATAGAACTCTAGTTTGGTCTGGTTTTTTTTGTTTTTTTTTTTTTTTCAGGATTTAAGTTTTTTCGACTTATTTGTTTTATTTTATATGTATGAGTATTTTGCTTGCATGTAGGCGTGTGTGCCATGTGTGTGCCTGGTGCCCTCAGAGGTCAGAAAAAGGCACGGATCTCCTGGAACTGGACTTATGGGTGTTTGTGAGCCACTATGTAGGTGCTAGGAGCCAAACCTGGGTTCTCTGTAGCAGCAGCAAGTGCTCTGAACTGCTGAGTCATCTCTGTAGCCCCTCCTTTGAGTATTTAAAAGATCATTCCACTTTTTCTCACTTGTATTGTTTCCAGGGGTTCATTTTTTCATTAATTTTTTGAGATTTTATTTTTACTGTCGTGTTTGGGTGTTGTGTCTGAGAGGGAGGCCAGTCCTCTAGGATGGCAGTTGCTGTCAACTGAACCCAGCTCTTCTAGAGGAGCAGCCAGCGTCTCAGCCCCTGACCCTTCTCTCCAGCGCCCACAAAGACTGTCACTATTGTTCCTTATTTCTGATACTTTTTTTTTTTTTGTACAGCCACTTTTTAGGTTGTCTAAAACTAGTTTGAACTGGTTTATCATGAGATCTCTTGTTTTCTTTATTGCTTATATATTTGGGATTGATTGACCTACTTAGATCTTTTTGTTGTTTTCATAAATTTAGGAGATTTTTCAGCCTTCTTTATATGTCTTTTAGTTTATTCCCCTGCTGTGGACTAGAGTCCACAGGTCTATTTAGCTGCTTAGGTTATCACATAGTTTACTGATTCTGTTCATATTTTTCTTCTTTTTTCCTCCTATTTCTACTACTTTATTTTTAATTCACTAAAATTTTTCCTCTAAAATACCTAAGCTGCTATGTTGTGGTTTGAGTATAAAATCTCATCCCATCCCCTGGGCAGAGTCCCATCCTGTCCACATCCAATGTCTGTCCATCCCCCACATCCCTCCTCCTCCCTCATACACCCCCTGTCAGGACTCTACAACCACAAATGGTGCCATATCTCCCACCACCAAGACGGACTGAAACTGTGAGCCAAAGTAAACTTTTTTTCCTGTAACTTGTTTCTTTACAGTATTTGGCACATGATCAGAAAAGTTGCTGGTAATGTGCTTTTTTTAACTCAGACTTTGAAATTTTCATCTCTGTCAGCAGCACTAAATCAGTTTAATCAATGATATTTTGATATTTTTCAGTATTGCTGGTAATTTTTGTTTTATTTTATTTTATTTTTTTATTTTTTCCTTTTTAGAGACAGGTCTCAGATAGCTGAGGCTGGCCTTAAACTTTCTATGTAGCTGAGGTTGACCTTGAGCTCCTCCTGCTCCTATCTCTACAGCTCAAGTGTTAGGCTTGCAAGTGTGCACCACCACACAGAATAATTTTTATGTAAGTGTCAGATATTGTGAATTCTGTTTTGTTGGATGTTAAATATTTCATATCCTATAAAATTCTGAAAAGTTATGGTATTGTATGGAAACAATTTAAATCTTTCAGGGTTTGTTTTTAATAAATTGTTGGCGAGACTTATATGAATGTTTATAGTTAAGTATTTCCCACTACTGAGGCAAGACTTTTTTGAATACCCAATGCCCCATTGAAGTTAAAGTTTTCCAGTCTGTCTGCCAGGAGCATATACTATTCCTGGTCCTATATAAATGCTGGGTTTGTGTCCTCTAGGTTTTTATATTCTTTTCCTTAGCTTATTTCTTCATAAGTCTACACTAATGACAAGCACTCTGCTGGATACCCAAAGGATATCCTCTTTAGGTCTCTAGAGTTGTATCCTTTGAACCCTTACTGCCTTGGTCTTTTGAGACTATTGGATCCATCTTGTCAACTCAGGAAATCTGCTGGACTCTGCTTAGGCTTGCCTTCCTCGAATTATACATACATACATACAAACATACATACATATTTAGTATCAGAAACGGTTTGAATAAGATGCTTAATCACTTGTTTCTCATTTCTCCAGAATCACTACTCTTTGTTAACTACTTGACATCTGGAAAACTGTTTTTTCATATTTTGCAGTGTTTGTAGGGGTAGTCTTTATGATTTTGGTGGTTTCCAACAAAAGTAAATCTGTTCCCTGTTATTCCATCTTGGGATGAAGTCTCGTAGTTTCTTTTTGAGTTGAAATTGATTACTCTTAAAAATTCAACCAACTCTAAAAATATTATATTTTTGTCTTACGTACCTTTAATATCTCGTTTTCCTGTCGCCACAATGTTCCTTTAGCTCTTTAGACACTTCACTGTGTTTAGAAGGTTGGTGGAATTAACTTTGAGCTACGAGTGAACATCATATGTATAATACGTGCACAGTGCACAGAAGATGGAATCGAGATGCAGCAGCAGAAAGGGGTGGGTATGTGTGTGCGCACACACGTGTGTACATATGTGTTGAACCTAGGACGTCAGGCATGCTTGCGGATACTCCACCACTGAACTGTAGCTCTAGCCCCTCTGAGACTCTTAACTACCTTAGAACTGCTACAATTTAGTCTTGTAGTATGTGACCAAAGAGTTCCTTTTAGGGACTAGGCAAGTAAAGATTTAGCAACTACCACACAGCTATACAAGTACACTGTAAGTTAATTACAGCAGCCTTTTTTCACTTCAATGGAAAACAATTAACTGTAACATTAAATCACAGACTTATTATAAAATCTGTATTTTTGTTAAAGAGAGATAGAGCACCTTAGTTTTAACACTTTTAGTGGTTATATTACCTTATTTGAATCTGTTCATTTCTGAACAGTTTTTCTTGTGTAAAATGAGGCTAATCCTAGCTTTATCCTGAAAGGATTGTATGAAATATGTGAAAGGTAAGTTCTCAACCAGTGTCTTTTAGGGGTTTTGAAATCACAAACCAATTATTACTGTATTCTACATGCAAGTCTCATGCACACATTTAAGCACAATGTAAAACCTATTGTAACACATAGTATTTCTCTTTCATTGAAAAGTAAAGTGACCATAATGAATTATAGGCCACTGTATAAAATATATTGTCTACATAAAGTAAAAGACTATGAGATGATCTGTTAATAAAAGGCTGAGGGACTTAGATGTTGCTTTTTGATCAATTTATACCTCAAAACCATTTGAGTATATTGCATAGTTAGGTATGTCAATATGTAACAGTTTTTGTTGTTCATGTTATTTTTTCCAAGGCAGATCTCACTGTGTAGTCCTGGATATTCCAGAACTCTCTATGTAGGCCACACTGGGTTTGAACTCACAGGGATCCACCTGCCTCTGCCTCCTGAGTGCTAGAATTAAAGGAGTGTGCTACCGTGCCTGCCTTACTAACAGTTTATGAAAGATTATGTTTCTATTTTTTCAAATGTAGCCTTTTTTCACTAATAAGTAGGCTAGTTATAACTTAAATAGCTAAGAAATCTCTTTTACTTTTTCAGTAATGCCATTCAAGTGGTTCTTTTGTTAAATATTCTGTTTTTGAGGAATGGTAAATCCTTAGAACAAGTATTAGCATTGCATTGTCTTTTAATTAATTTGTTAAAACTTGAAATTTCCCAAGTTTTTCTCTAACATTTAAGTAAAATTTTCAATGAGATATTATCTCAGTAAAAGACACTTAGTAAATTAAAATTTTCAGGATACTTGGTTTTTGTTCAGTTTACTAAGGTAACAAATGGCCTACATTTTAATGCAAATGTGCCACAAAACAAATATACATGCAGAATTTTCTGTAGAAGACACCCAGATTTTCCTAGTGACTAAGCAAACATGAAACTCGGACTCAAGTCTCTACTGATCAGCTTCTCTAGTGCAGGGTTGTGCTGCACTAGAGAAAGCATTCCTGTGAGATGTCTCCTGTCCTCACATTAGCTGCTCAGAAGCACTCGGTGTGGAATGGAGTTCTATTTGCAGTAGAGGACTTCTTGCCTCCTCTAAGTTTAATCTCTTCTATTTCTAGAGTTAATAAGCCTTAGTTCAGAATTAGCTCACAAGACTGGTGGGGGCATGAAGGGTAGCATGTAGTTTTGTAAATTTACCATTTTCCTCTAGGCAGACAAAACAATTAAATCATTTGTGTTTTTTTCTCTATATTGACTCCAAATCTTCCAGAATTATAAGGAATCGTGCTGTGTCACACAGTGGAAAGTGATCTAATGCTCAAGTAATCTACCAGAAGATGTTGAATGTTTTTAATGTGTTTTCCAGATGTCCGTGACCTTTTGAAATTTTACCCCACCCCTCTGATATTTTAGGCTCCCTAGATTAGGAAGTGGTGTGTTATAAGCGCATAATTCTAAAATAAGTTCTTAGAATCTACATAAATAGTTGAACTTAATTTTACTGTACATAATTTTGATGTTTCTTTGATTCAGGAGGTGAGAGGTATATTAAAAAACTGGTTTAAAGCTTTATACACAGTATTTTAGTATTTTGTATGTTATTTTTGTGAATATTTTCTCCCAGTGCGTACCAACTACTCTAATCTCTATTAGCTTCTCCATGGAACTCTATATATAGTAGTAACATAGTCAAGTTTATTGAAGCTGCCAACGATTTGATATACTTAAAGAAACAAAATTCTGATTGACTCTGATCTGTTTCTTTCAGAAAAGTCACCACCCATATAATGGATTTTATAGATCAGATTGCTTAGTGTGGATATCATGGTAACAATACAGGAAATGTACTTAATTTCTCATTTCTGCAAGTAGTCATGGCTACTGAAAAAAGGATCTTTTTAAACAACAGCAGAGTTCATTTGGGTACCTTTTATGGAAATCTTAATTTTGTTTTTAACTTTTGGTAATTTTTTGTAAAGTTATGAACAAGCAAAAGGCTTGTCTTGTTAGGCAAACACACAACAGTAAGAATGTCTAGAAGAGGACCAGTTCTTCACAGCCGGACCCAGTGGCTGCTGTTGGGCCTTGCTTTGCTCTTCAGTTTAGTATTGTTTATGTACCTCCTGGAATGTGCTCCCCAGACTGATGGAAATGCATCTCTTCCTGGTGTTGTTAGAGAAAATTATGGTAAAGAGTATTACCAGGCCCTCCTGCAAGAGCAAGAAGAACATTACCAAACCAGGGCAACCAGTCTGAAACGCCAGATTGCCCAGCTAAAGCAAGAATTACAAGAAATGAGTGAGAAGATGAGATCTTTGCAAGAGAAAAAGAATATAGGGGCTAATGGCATAGGCTACCAAAGCAACAGAGAGCAAACACCTAGTGATCTCTTAGAATTTCTGCATTCCCAGATCGACAGAGCTGAAGTTAGCATAGGCGCCAAACTCCCCAGTGAATATGGAGTCGTTCCCTTTGAAAGTTTCACTTTAATGAAGGTATTTCAGTTGGAAATGGGGCTCACTCGCCATCCTGAAGAAAAGCCAGTTAGAAAGGACAAACGAGATGAACTGGTAGAAGTTATTGAAGCTGGCTTGGAGGTCATTAATAATCCTGATGAAGATGATGAACAGGAAGATGAAGAGGGCCCCCTTGGAGAGAAACTGATATATAATGAAAATGACTTCATAGAAGGTAATATGAAAAATGTGTTGGTAAGATCCATGCAAATTGTCATCTAACCTCCATCCACATGCTGTGGCATGTGCACGCACACACACACACACACACACACATATAAAAACAACTTTTAATCTCTTGCTAACTTCTTATGCTAGTATGACAGAATGCTAGTAGCATATGCTAGTTTGTCCTTACTACCACAGTATTAAAGCATTTGCATTCTTATTCGTTTAATTTCACCAAAGATTTGAAACGACTTTTGAAAAATGTTAAAATGAGATCATCATAAAAACAAGAATTAGGAAAACAAACTAAATCTAAGCCTCAGTACAAGAATACCAAGATGAAGGGCTCTTGTGGGCCATGTGATTTGCATTCTTCTCTTATCTGGTGTTGATGTTCCTCTTATGTTTTTTAAAAATGTATGAACTAAGGTTCAAAACTTGAAAACCATTTGATAGGGAAAGAAAAAATCTAATGTGATAGGTTAGGGGTATTTTCCGTTTTGAGAGAAGCAAATGGTCACAGCATCAAAGGAAATACATAGTTTTACATTTGAAAACAATGAAGTAGCACGTTTTTGTAATGCAAATTGCAAAATGGATACAGTGTCTTTATTTTTATGTGTAGGGGTGTTTTGTTTTTATGTGTAGGGTGTTTTAGTATACCTCATGAGTGCAGAGACCAGGGAAATAGGTCCCATTCCTGCCATTTGGGTGCTAGGCATAATACTCAGGTCCTCTGGAAGAACAGCCAGTGCTCTTAGCCACCGAGCTACCTCTCCAGCCCTAGGACGTTATGTTTTGTAATATGCTGTATACCTTAAAGATCATGTAAATTTTAGATTATTTGTTGATTGTTCTAAAAAGAAGTAATTGTATATTCTTACCTGTTTTCATATTAATGCCCACTGCTAGACATTAAACTGAAAACAAACCCATTCTGGATATAAGTGTTTTTTGTTTTTTGTTTTTTTTTAAGTTCTTTTTGCTTTATTCTATAAACAGCCTACCACATACAGCATTTTGTTTGACTCCAAATTGTCATGAGTGCCACTGGTATGGCTTCTTAAGTCTATCATTATGTTTTGCTGGGGCATTTTAGCCTTCTTCCTATGGCCTCTTTTTCTGCTTTTAAGTCATTCTAATTTTTATTAGTTGTTTCTCTCAAAATTCTTCCAACTTTCTGGAAAGCTTAGTTTTTGTATTTTGCAGCAAAATTGAAAGCTGCAGAGGAAATAGGATTGTTAAATAGCATGTGCCATGTCCTCATACCCACTCTGCCTTAAAAGCAGGTAAACTATGACAGTTGTGTGCTCTGCAGTTCTGCTTATAATTCCCCCTAGCGCCTGTCACTTCCAGGATTTTTCTCTGCCTGAAATAGATTCTGTCTTTTACTTTTCCTCCACTGTGCTACAACTGTCTTCTCTCCTAAATTACTAGTAACCATATTAGTAACCACTGAGCAACTTCTCTTCCTCTTCCAGGCCTTAGTGTAAATGTCATTCCTTCCAGGAAGTGGCCTCTAACCTCAAGCCTAAAATAGCAGTACTTTCTGTGTGCCCTGTCACCTCTATAAAGCCTCCTTTGTCGTAGAACTTGTTGTATTATATGGTGTTGCCCATCTTCTGGTTGATTGTTCTTTCTAGACTGTGAGCCTCAGGAGGGTTGGGGTGAGTCTGTCCTTTTTTCTCCTGAGTGTTATACTTAAAAATCATATTGTCCAGTCAGTCTCTACACTCTTTTTCTAAACACATCTCAAATTGAAATCTATACTAATATTTCTTTGTCTGACTTTTCAATAGATAGATAGATAGGTATACTCATGTATATATATATACATACACATATTACACATTTTATTGCTACTGTTATTTTTCTGTCTTCCTCACTAGACTGGCCCTTCCTCATAACTGAGACCCCATGGTTTCTGTTTCATCAATTACTAACATGAAGGTACTTGATTCATTTTTATTGAGTTGAACTAAGTAATAAAAGTTTCGACTCTTGGGCTCAGAATTTAATATTACTGAAGTAATTTGTTTGGCACTGTGGCAATAGAGTCTGGTATTAAGATGGAAAAGTTATATGTAAAAAGGAGTAATCACTATTGGATGTTATTTTTGTAGATTGAATAATGTTGCAGAGCAGTAAGCTTTTATAAACCTTTTCTTCTGAAAAGTAGCTTTTTCTGGCTGTATGTAGGAGTAGGTATTTTCACAAACAGATAAAATCCCAATTGTCTGGTTTTATACTTTTGATCATTGCCTCAGTAAAGTCTGTATTCCTCTTGAGTTTAGATTTTGACATGAACTTGTTTTTGTTTCAAATTCTTTCCTTTAGGCTATTATCGTACTGAGAGAGATAAAGGCACACAGTATGAACTCTTTTTTAAGAAAGCAGACCTTATGGAATATAGACATGTGACTCTTTTCCGCCCTTTTGGACCACTCATGAAAGTGAAGAATGAGGTGATTGACATTACGAGATCAGTTATTAATATCATTGTGCCACTTGCTGAGAGGACTGAAGCATTTTCACAGTTTATGCAGAACTTCAGGTAACTCAGAACTTGCAGGATTGGCTGAGTTCTTTAAGTACCTTAAGTATACTTGAGTTCTTTAAGTATATTTTGTGCAAATTTACTTAATTTATCTTCACCAAGTATGATGGCTTAAAATTATAGAATAGTTTTATAGGCTTTAAGGGATATGTTTTAGATTTTTCTTTTTGTTAAAGCATATGTGGTACATTATGTTTCTTTTTTTTTTTTTTTTTTTAAGACAGGGTTTTTCTGTATAGTCCTGGCTGTCCTGGACTCGCTTTGTAGACCAGGCTGGCCTTAAACTCACAGCAATCCACCTGCCTCTGCCTCCCTGAGTGCTTGGATTATAAGCATGCACCACTGTGCCCAGCTGTCTTATGTTTCTTAACAGTTTGAGCTCTGATATAAAATTGAGGGTGGCAACTACTTGGAAACTCAATTTGATGACTGTAACTGCATTTGAATTTAAAATAGGCTGAACTTTTAAAAAAGATTCGTGTGTGTGTGTGTGTGTGTGTGTGTGTGTACCTTCATATATATGTACACCACTTGTGTACAGTGCCCATTGAGGCCAGGGAAGGTACTAGGTCCCCAAGAACTGCAGTTATAAGTGGTTGTGAGCTTCCACGTAGACACTGGGAACCAAATCTAGGCCCTATGCTAAAGCAAGCGGCGACCTTAACCACTGAGCATTACTCCAACTCCAATAAGTTGAATTTCTAAAAGCTGACTCTTTTAGTTTTGCTTTGTTATTTCGAGCAGAGTTTTTCTGTGCAGCCTTGGCTATCCTGGAACTCACTCTCTAGACCAGGCTGGCCCCAGACTCACAGAGATTCACCTGCCTCTGCCTTCGTAGTGCTAGGATTACAGGCATGTGCCACTGAGCCTGGCTGCCTTTTTCTTTTCTTTTCTTTTTAAATTTATTTTACATTGCTGTCATATCCCCTTCCCTCCTCTCCTCCCAGTCTCACCCTCCCTCCTTTCCTATTTCCCTTATCCTCCCTCTCCTACTCCACAGAGAAGGGGAGCACCTCCCCACCCCAGCTCTAAAGTCACATCAGGACTGAGCACATCCACCTCGCCAGGGGACAGTGATTGAAAAGCAGGCAAAGAAGTCCCTGTCAGAGTCAGCCTCTGAAGCCTAGTTTATGTACAGTAAAAAATCCATATAGTCTATAAAGATAATGTAAAGGATATTTAAGGTTAGTCATATTAATGACCTTTGACAAATGTGTACACTCACAAACCACTGCCTCAACAAAAATCCAGAATATTGCCCTCTTCCAGTAAAATTTCTTGAGAGCAATTTGAATTTCAAGATTGAAATAAACTTAAAAATGCAAACATTCAACTAAAAGTAAAACATTCCATTTTGGGAAGCAGAATACTTATGTCTGTCTTTATGGCATAAAGTTATATTTTAAAATGCTAAGTGTTAACATGTGTTAGAAGAACCATTTAAGGAAAATGCTGCTCTTTGTTTCAATTTAACAATTGCCATGTTTTAATTGTTTTGATATACTAGTTTTAGTTGTTTATGAGCCTAATCTTTTCTTTCGTATTTTAAAGTTAGTTAACTCTCTTCTGTGGTAGAATATCCAGAAGTCATACTTCCAAATGAATTTTGTCTGTTTGAAATAGCTCCCATGAGATATGATTTCCTACAGCTTTTTTAAATTGCCTTTCTTGGCTTTGCTCTGAAAGGCTACATTTTCCTCTTTAGTAAGTAGCATGCATGATGGTATCTACTTCTTGATGACAGGTAATCACCACTGTATCAGCAGCACTGACACATTTTTTGAGTTGTTCCATTTGAGAACAGTCTCTTGATCTGAGACATTTATTTATTTATTTATTCATTTATTCATTTAGTTAGTTAGTTCTGAACTGATTGGACATACTTCCTTGAATAGTTTTTAATTTACTACTAAAATCAGTCCTACTGCAGTTGTTTCAAAAATGTTTTGAAACATGGCAGTAAAGTAGCATGGCTCTTAGAGGGCTTGTTTTCACTGACACACAGACTTTGTGCCTTTGCTGTAATACCTCCCACAATTGAATGGTATCATCTCTTTAATATTTTGCTTATATTGCACGTGATTTCATTGTATTGATAGAGTCTTACTCATTTTCTTGCCAAAACTTCATGTGGTTGACTTCTGAATGAGTGATGCCTGCTTTGTTTTCCGTAACAAACTTTATTTTTCAATTCTGCTAGAGATGTTTGTATTCATCAAGACAAGAGGATTCATCTCACAGTTGTGTATTTTGGGAAAGAAGGACTATCTAAAGTCAAGTCTATCCTAGAATCTGTCGCAAGGTTGGTGAGCCAAAACACACTGAAGTCCTTAATGCTAAGTGTAAAAGTGTATAAGAAAAGTGAGACTTTCAGATAGTTAGTGTTAGTAATTTTAAATAACTGCTGTTTTAAGATCTGGCAGAGGGGCTGGGGAGAGAACCCGGTTGGTAAAGTGCTCTGCACAGTGCTGAGGATTGAGCTTGAGTCCCCAGAGCCCATGGAAAGCTGGGCGTGGTGGCATGCGTGTATAAGCCCAGTGTTCTTAGGGCAAGATGGGAGGCAGAGACAGGAAAACTCTGAGGAAGTTCACAAACCAGCTGAAGTGTTCAGTGACAACACAGAGACCCTGTCTCCATATAGAAGGAAAGAGTAGCACCCAGGATTGTTCTCTGACATTTACATGCACGGACGTACCTACGCACACGGTGTGCACTTACATATACATGCATACACATCATACATATACACACATCACACGCACACAAAGTTGTCTGAGCATGTATATGTGGATGCTTCCCTTAATCGCTCAGCAGACAGCCTGGGTGAGCAGGCATTCTGTGAGCCATCAATTTGCCTACTTCCTGTATTCTTGCAGGTTCTGTTCACTTTCCTGAATCTCCCATCTGCTTTGATACCATCTGAACTTCGCTCACCTTTCTTCCCTCCTGTATACCATGCTTCTGCTCTCTCCTGAAAATAATGCTTATATTTTCTTTATCTTTATAACTGGCCACCCAGTTTTGCAGTTCCCAATAGACACTATTTGTTTCTGTTTTTCTACAGCCAAACTTAAGAGAAAAGTAGTTCTGTAACTAAATAGCCAATCCAGTACCTGGCACATAGAAAATGTTAAAATATTTGAATAAATGAACTAGTAATTCCTTAATAATGTTGTGGGCTCTGCTGTTAAAAGGCCAAAGTCTGGAGTATCAGGATAGTGTGGCAATACTTTCTTACTTACCTCTTTGCTTCTGAGAATTATTTGAAATGAATTTTCTACTTGCCACTGGCTTTGGGATTCTGTCAAAAGACTTTGTAATTAAAGTTCCCCATCTGACATTCAGCTTCTATAGGCACAGGCAGTTTCTTCCCAGAACCACTGTTTGTTCATTCAGCAAATATTTATTGAACTACTACTCTGTGAGGGCCAATGTGTCAGTCATAGTGATGAACACAAAACCTATGTTGATGGAGTGGAGAGATGCCCAAATACACATGTCCCACAATACTAAAGAAGACAGCTGAAGAAGAGTGGATAGAGATTAGAGAGCCTACTTCCCATGTGGTGTCAGGGAGGAGCCCTGAGACAGAGGAACATTTGTGTGAGGAACTGAAAGAGGCTAGAAGAGCACTTCGGATATCATTTGCATAGAATGCATTACTAGTACGAGAAAGTATGGCTATTTTTTCATGTATCTATGTTTCTTCCAATGTGCTTTTTTAAGATCTCAAACAGCAGTGCCGCTTTTTAATTCAGGCCATTAGCATGTTGCTTCAAATGTGGGCATTCGGTGAGTGCTCCTGGTAATGAACAATGTTGTGCCAGCAATTCAACTGGCCTGCCCTCGGGGGCCTTTGGGGTCCTGATAAAGTCCTGTGTTACCACCCGCATCACCACCTGCTTCCTTTGTCATCACCTGGGCCAGGTGCTTCAGCTATAGCCCTCCCACTCCTCCTCCCTTCTGTTTCTTTCTCTTCCCTCCTCTCTGACTTTTTTCTCTCCCTCCCCCACCATGCTCCTCTTTCTTCTTTCCTCTAACTCCTCTCCCCTTTCCCTTCCCCAAATAAATCTCTTTGTATTTAGATCTGTTGAATGTTGGCATTTTAAAATATATCCTAACACAAACACATGGAGTTGAATATTTCCTTTCCCTGTGTGAATATATAACCAACATAATAAGTTATTTGAATATAAAATATATGTTGTAAGTTCTGTTGTAGAAAGGACATTGTCAGACTTCAAATGGGACTCACTAGCTCTTGTATTTGCTTTCCTCACAGTGAGTCTGATTTTCACAATTACACCTTGGTCTCACTAAATGAAGAATTTAATCGTGGACGAGGACTAAATGTGGGTGCCCGAGCCTGGGACAAGGGAGAGGTCTTGATGTTTTTCTGTGATGTTGATATATATTTCTCAGCTGAATTCCTTAACAGCTGCCGGTTAAATGCTGAGCCAGGTGAGTAAAACACTGTTACACGAGCTGATCGTGGTCCAATATTGAGTCACATTAATTTGAGGAAAAACAAGTTTTTATTAAACCTTGGGCTGTTTTTAAAAGTTATATTAGGCATAAGTTAATTGAAACACTGAGTAGTAAATTGAAACTTTGACCCTCTGATTTCAAATTCTTTGTTTTCTTGGAGTCAAATTCCAGTAGTGCTTTCTGAAGAAGGGTAAAGAAATGCAGAGGTTGGGATGATCTCAGTGGTGGAATGCATACCTATCTTATGTAAAACCGTAAAGTGTGTGTGTGGAGGAAGGATATACAAAAGAAGGCAAGTCTGGGAATTGATGGCAGCTCAGATCAGAAGAGTTACACAGATGCTGTAGAGAGGAGACTTAGAAGTTCTTAGTCTCAGGAGGATAGTGTGTCTACACACACGAACTCATGCATACACCTTACACAGGCATGTAGTATTTGGTCTCCAGATTATGCATTTAAAGTGATTTATGGTACATTGCTTTACATTGTAGATACAAAACAAATCTGTAAATTTATAAATGTGAAAAAAAAAAATGAAGAGGCTGCCATTACTTGACCATTACATAGCAAGGGTTTCTCTACTGAGGGGAAATGACCTAATGAGCTGGTAAGGTCCTTGAGTGCCATGAGTTTGAATGACAAAGTCTTCCTCTCAACTTTCCCAGATCTTGATTTAAATCTGTCTGCAGTTCTGTCTTATTATTTTTTTTATATCTATGCATAGTACAATTTTCTGTGTACTTACTGTTTTTAATGACTGTTTGAAGAAGAATAACAGAAATGTCTGAGTGTCTTGTCAGTGGCTAATTTATATCTGTTACTGTTGCCTGGATGAAAACAAAGAGTGATGAAACAGCTCACCTACTGAGTAACCAAGGAAACACCTTTGGGTTCCTCTAGTTTCTGTTTGACCTGTAATGTGTTATCAAATAAACAGTAGCATTCTGTAACTTGAATATTGATAAAATTGTCACAGTGATAAAAAGATAAAGTCTGTGTGTGTGTGTGTAGTAATAAAAACTAGTCCTTCATTTGAGTGAGATAAGCATATATTTTTATTTATAGGTAAAAAGGTGTTTTATCCTGTGGTGTTCAGTCTTTACAATCCTGCCATTGTATATGCCAACCAGGATGTGCCACCCCCTGTGGAGCAGCAGCTGGTGAGACTTTTTATCTTTGGTTATGAAAAGCTCAATGATTTCTTTTTCTAGTTTTCTTTATCTTTGTTGTACAAGTAGAAATAAAGTTTCAGTTAAAAAAAATTAGCTGTTTTGAACAGTTCTATAAGCTCTTTTGCATTTTTGCCCCCAGCAAAAGGCTTTCATTTCTATAAGTGATGGTGGCAGCAGAAAACACTTAACTTCAAGGAAGACCCTCCTGTTCCTGAATGTATGACTATACAGTCACATTTCTGCCAACTTATTTTAGTAATACTGAAACTAATATCAATGTTTAAACTCCACTAACTAGAAATTAAAGAATAACTATCAGGAAATAGTATGCTATAGGAAATGATATAGGAAGTCATAAAAGGCAAATTGCATGACTTAAGGGCTACAGTTATTACCTAAGCTATACTTAAAGTAAGCTTATTGTTTGAAATAATATGGTTCACAGAGATGTTACAAAGCTGGCACATAGTGTTCCTGCATTCATTTGCCAGGCTTCTCAGAGTTAGTACTGTATGTTCCCTTTCCTCTATGTGCAGGCCAGTGTTGTTTAGGAATATGTATACAAATAGGACCAAAGTGGCAAAATGATCACTCACATCTACCTTAATCTGATACCACAAATCACTTGATCTATTGAGTATTTAAAGTGCTATAAAAATAAGCAGTAACCACATATAATAGAAAAATGAGTTAAAAGTAGACAACAATTTACTAATTAATCAGTCAACTTTACTAGGAGTAAAGGAGCTTTGTGAAATTCCTTTTTTAAAAAATTACAGCCATGCAAGTGAGGCTAGTGGGAATGTAGGCCAGCTTTCTGGGTTCAGGTTTAAACATACTCATCTCTGCTCTCAGTAATACCTACTCCTGGGATCTCTGCTGAGCAGACAATCAGAGCCATTATAAACTGACAACATTAAGCACAAGCAAAACTCTAATAAGAAATTTACTAGTACTTACTATAGTGAGTATTATATATCAAGAGGAAGGCATGAAATATAAATAAAGTAAGTATCAAAGTGTGAGTATAGAGGAAAATGGACATATGGGTATATTTCCAGATGACTTGTTATTGTTGTTGTATTGGAATTTTTTTTCCTTTTTCCTTTCTTCCCTCCTTCCCTTTCTTTCTTTCTTTTTGAGACAAGGTCTTACTAGATAGCCCAGGGCTGTCCCTGAACTCATTGTCTACCCCAAGCTGGCCTCAGACTTAAGCTTCAGTCTTCCAAGTACTGGGCATCACTAGTATGTACCACCGTGCCCAGAGAGATGCCATTATAATAACAGCTAATGTTTATGTATTCTCTCCTATGTGAATGGTACTGTTCCATTTGTCCTGTGTGCTCTGTGTGTTAGCTCATTTAATCCTCCTGACAACCTTGGTGATAGGTGCTTTCATGACCCCTTCTGACAGGTGAGAACACAGCTGTGCTCCTGTTGTATCTGGTGAACTGACCAGATTGGGTCCCAGGCAGTGTGCTCCATGGTTACCCTAAGGCACCGCACAGACTGCCTCTGTTACATTGATTCCTGCAGTGTTGAGGGCCTGTTCTATGCCAAGTGCTGTATTTCACTGGGAATATCAGCACCCATTACCCTACCTTGCTCACAAGGATCTTTACTGTGGAAAAAGACAAAAAGTAAAGTCATAATAAACACAATTAAAACAAACCAAGCTGTAAAAACTCAGTAAGTGATTTTCCGTGCTGTGTTCATTCAGAAGGGCGTTTCAGAGATGAGGCTGTTGTCAGCTGTGAGATGGCTGGAAGGAAGCAGTCAAGCAGTGGCTGAGTCTCCTTAGGTGGTGGGGGCACAGTTCTGGGCCAGGCTACATTGAATATGTGGGACCCCTAGATGGAGTCTGCATTGTCTGCTGCCTATGCTAGCATTTAAAGAAGACAAACTGTAACTATGGTAGAGAGCAGCCAGGAGGACTTTAGCAACAGATGGAAGTGGGGGTGTGGTTATAGCTGGGCAAAAGGTGTTAATTGCACAGAAAGTTTAGATATATTTGGACACAGAACTGATAGCTTGTTGGAGCAGATATAGAGACTGAGGAAAAGAAACGTGGAAATAGGAAAGGTCAGTGCTAGCCATGGTGAATATGTGTTACTATATATAGTCAAAAGAGTATTCCGTGTTGCCTGTTACCTTTGTGAACATGGGACTTGGGGGCTAGATATGTAGGTTATGGTTAGGCTACTGGTTCATGTAACAATAAAGCAACGCAGTAAGTATTAATGACTGGGATTAGAAACTAAATTTTAAGAATATAGGATTGTGTTTCAGTAATTATCATAGTATATATAGAATCAGAGTTAGAGTGGGATAGAGATGAGAAGATGGGTAGTTTGCTATCTTTAATACTCTGCTGTAGAGAAATTTTAGTCCAACAACATGGCTACTCTGGCAAGGGATCATATCCAAAGAAGGTCTGTATGATCCAACTGGAATACAGACATACCCTTAGTATACACCTTTAATCCCTCTGGCTGGAATACAGACACACCTTTAGTACACACCTTTAATCCCAACAGTGATGTCAAATTGAGGAACAGACAAAGTGACGAATCAGAGAAAGGTTTGACAGAATGATTCAGAGATAGGATACGCCTGACTGTCAACTGAGGACAGAAAAGAGAAGCTACTTAAGAGCAGAGCAGAGAAAAAGCAAGAAAGTTCATGGAGACAGTACAGTACAGTTTGGGAGTACAGTACAGTTCGGTGCAGTCCAGTTTGTGGAGGTCAGAAGCAGTTTTTCTAAGCAGAACAATTCATTGAAGCAAAGAGAAACCAGTTTGAATCAGTCAGTTGGAGAGGAGTTTTGAGCCAGAACAGCTCAATTGAACCAGCCAGCCAGAATTTAGAAAGAACTAGAAAGAGTGAGCTTATTTAGCAGTAAATCTCAAAGGCTGACAACATTCTAGGCCTAGGAATAGTTAGATAGAAATGCTCTGGCCTCTGCCCAAGCTATGTATTGTAAAGCTTGGGTACAGCTCTCATCTCCTCTTTTCATCTGTGGAAATAAAAACATTTACAGTATTTAATATATAATACATTTATATATTGCTGCATTTTGACTAAAGAGATAGGAATATTAGACTTTAAGCCAGGCATGGTGATGCATGCCTGTAATTTAAGCACTTGATAGGCTAAAACAAGAGGATCTCAAGTTCTAGGCCAGCCTGGGCTCCATAAGAAATTGTATACTAGCCTCAGCTATCATAGTGAGACCCTGAGTCTCTGCACCCTTTCAAAATAAAAGGAATGTTGAAATCTGTCAGTGAAATGATGCTTATATAAATTCACTAATTTATTCACTCAGCATATGAATTGCATGCTAACCATATGCCTGGCATTGATCTGGGTGCTGATTATACTGTAGGAATGACCAGAATCTGGGAAAGTCCTGCTTTTAGGGAGCTTTAAAATTTAGAAGGGGGAAATATGCCCACTTCAGGAAAATAGAAATAGGAAGTTTGTCTTCATCTGTCAATTCCCATCCAAGCAGAGGCTCCAATGAGCTGCATGGTTCATCGTTTTCTGGTCTTTTCTCCTGTTCTGTACAGCAGCATTTCAGACTGTCTACACTCTGGTTACAGTCAGTATTCTCTGCAAACCTCCATCTTATGTTCACTGTTATCTAAGTGGCTCCTGCTCATGGGGCTTGAGCTCAGCTCCACATTACGCTTCTCTGGGTCAGCCCTTCCCCCGGGTTCCATCTGGGGGGATGACACATCATTGACCCCTTATTTAAGACTACAGCCTGATTTCACGGGTGTCAGTTCTCACTCCCTCCATTCAGCTACTTGGACTTAGGTCCATTCTTGTCTTTTTCACCTCCATCCACTTCTTATGCTCTGTCTACACTGGTGCTTTACATCCTTATAATTGTTGCTTCATAACTGACCTCCCTTCTCACCTTTTCTAACCTACTCTCTTTACTCTAGGAAGCAATTTCAAAAATCTGCATTAAGCTTTTCCCCTCCCCAGCTCTTCAGAGAAACTCTACTGCTGTTGGGATAAAACACAAACCATCTGAACAGGCACACAGGGGGTCTCTCAACATGGCCCTGCGTATCCTTTCAGGCCAGAGGTCAGCAGCTATGGTTTGTGGTTAAGTTATCCTTCCTTACTTCACGTGAACTGATTTTTTTCTTTTCTACAACAGGGTATCACTGTGCACATCAGGCTCTGGAACTTACTGTGTAGACCAGGCTGCCTTAAACTCAGAGACGCCTCTGTGTCCCAAGTGCTGGGATTAAAGGTGTGCGCCACCATGTCTGGTATCTTCCTTACTTTATATAGCCCACAAGTTGAGGACTATATTTATAATGTTAGTGGTTTAAAAAAAATTAATATTTCACTGGGTGTGGTGACACACACCTATAATTCCAGCACTGAGGGAGGTGTGGGACAGGTGGATCTCTGTGAGTTCGAGGCCAGCCTGGTCTACAAAGTGAGTCCAGAACAGCCAAGACCACACAGAGAAACTCTGTCTCGAAACCCCAACCCCCCCCCCAAGAAAATTAATATTTTGTCACACATGAAAGCTATCCGAGGTTGAAATTGTAGTGTCCATAATAAAATTTACTGGAGCATGGCCTGCTTGTTTGTTTATCGTCAATGACTTTCCACAGTATAAGAACTGTGACAGACTGTGTTCCTTAGACCCTAGATATTGATTCCGCAGCTTTCTACAAGACACCTTTGTGGAATGTTGGCTGCAGTACCTCTCCTTGAGTCTTACCATCCCTAATCCCTACTGAACTTCTTACCCACAGGCCTTTGTGAAGTGTCTTTAACTTGGTTCCCTTATCAGTCAGATTCTGAACTCTAGCCTCATTTCTGCAGGATGCTGTCTCAGTACTCTGTAGTTTGGATGAGGCACCTTGTTTAGCTCTCCTCACCTTTATGTCCTTACCCAAGCCAGAGACTCAGTGGACCATAAGTAGCTATAGGTACTTTGCAGGCTACTCACTTCCTTTGTCTGCTCTTCTTTGTATTGTTGTCTTACAGAATCCCAACCTAGTTAAGGATGACTGTCACCAAGGCTCCAGGGAGAGGTAGACTGCAGTCCCGAGCCACATATGTTCTGCCTTAGATGTATGATGCCAGGCCTTGGCTCCTGAACTGCCTTGGAGCCTTGCATCCTACCTTCTTACCACTCTTTGTCTTTGGGACCATGCTGATCACTACTGTCCCTCCCAGAAACGTTCACCTTCCGTTTACTTTGTTTTCTGTTTCATTTGGAAAAGATAAACATCCAGTTTTTCATTCTCCTCCCAAGAGCTTTGTCATCCTTCCTGCCCCAGCCTCCATCCATTCCCAGGGGAAGAACTGCCCCATAGGAGTGACCATAGGAACAACTTCCTGAGACCACCCTGTCCTTTTGTGGTAACTAGAGCTGCTCCATCCATCTTTACAAGGACTCTTTTAGCCATTCGTCATCACTCTAACGCTAACATTTTGCCTCTTCTAAATCACCCTCGGGCCTTGCTTACTGTGCTCTTGCCATAGTCCTCGCCTTTCTTTGTTGAGCACTCTTAAACAGCTCTGTGGGTGCTGCTCCCTTGGCTTGCAGTGGTCTCTCCCAGGTCCCTGCTCAAAGTCTTCCTTCCTCAAAGAATTGTTATTGTAAGAACCTATTACACAGAATAGGCTTTTCCTCTGCTATGCTTTCCCCTGTCTTGGAATATGGCACCACCTTTTTGAAATGATTATTGGTTTGCTATTTTCCCACAAATCCCTGATTTTATGTTTCTCTGCTTGGACTTCAGCAGCAAGAACTTTATTTTAATATTGGTTTTCCTAGTAGCAGAAAAGGATTTGGTAGTTCCAGGCTTCTCTATGACCCTCCACCAGTTGTTGGCAAACTCTCTGTAAAGAGCAAATGGGAGATATCTTAGTCTTTCCCAGCCAGGTGGTCCAGTTGTAACTACACTGCTCTCTGCCCTGTGTTGGGGAGGCCCCATATATCTTTGTCATGATGAAATTGTTTACAAAGCAGATGTCTGGCCAGAGTTAGCCCAGGGATGTAGTTTGTGGACCCCTTGCTTATGCCACGTAAACAGAGCAAGTTGTCTTTTCTACAGACCCTCTCATGTGAGTAAGAGGACCTTTGGTTTCTGCTGTGCCAAACAACTCTCCCTTTTTAGGTTGTTGGTGTGAATTCTGTCTTAATACCTGTTCACAAACAGCTTACACTGAGTGGGGTGAAACTATCTCACAGCTACAAAGTACCCATGGCCTGCTGAGAAGCCACAGTGACAGTTTCCTAAAAACTTGCAATCTCTATGGAACCAGATAATTACTAAAACAAAACTACTGAGGAGGCCCGGGAAATGGGTGCTGACACCCCCCCAAAAAAGGTGTGTGTAGATCGTGGTACATCGTGGTATATATACAGTGAACTCTTGTCCTCCTATCCTAAGTCCAGTGAAGTCTCTGTACAGGGCTTAGGTTCAGTTAAATTGCAAGTGATAAAAATCCTGTGCTCACGCAGATTAGGATATTCATTTTTTTGTAAGGATTTAACAGCATAAGTACATATGGTCTTTTATCAGTCACAGAAATGACAGGAAAATTTTTTTGTAAAATGGTTAATTATTGATTATTTACTTATTTAATATTGATTAAATATTGTTTAATTATAGCGTAAAAGTTCTAGTTATTAAAGATTAAATTGAATTTTTTCTTCTTTATCACAAGGTTCATAAAAAGGATTCTGGTTTTTGGAGAGATTTTGGCTTTGGGATGACTTGTCAATATCAATCAGATTTCCTGGCTGTTGGTAGGTATCCATTACATCAAAGGATAGAACTTTGCCTTTATTCTAGGCCTTATGGCATTTTCCCAAAAGTTACCAGATTTGACTACTTTGCGTTAAATTGTAAGAATTTATATCTGAAATATGAAAAGTAAAGCAAAGTTGATAATTAATGTCTTAGATTATAAAAATGAGGTTATAAAGGTAGAAACTATTTCTACTCGTTCCTTTAAAAACAAACAAGCCAAAGAAAGCGCTTAACTGCTAAGTTACTGTGTTTACAGTTGTTTGGAACACTCTTCCAGAACTCTCTAGAGCTTCACTGTTGTGCCACTAGGTGTTACAGCCACAAATAATCTTGGAGCATCTAGTTAAAGGCTTTTTCTTTTTCATTTAGAGATGAAGCCCTTTTTAGTTTTCTGTTAGTACTATGCAGAATCCCAGTATTAAGACAAAAGGGAGGAGGATCTCTGAAGTGGGAGATAGAAACTGAGAATCACTAAACCCAAAGAATCAGTAAAGGTCTGGCTTAATCTGCCTCAGTTTCACAAAAAGTAAAGTGTAGCTGGGTGATGGTGGTACATGCCTTTAATCCCAGAACTCCGGAGGCAGAGGCCAGCCTGGTCTACAGAGCTAGTTCCAGAAAAGCCAGGGCCACACAGAGAAACCCTGTCTGGAAAAATAAAAATAAAAAGAAAGGATGGTTTGGTAAAGAGAATCCTATAGCTCCAGATTATTTAGTGTCTCCATTTCCATAACAGAGTAGAAGCCCCAGCCTTGCCAGGCCACAGAGGAGAACAGTACAGCCAGTCCCGATAAGCTAGGGTCAGATGAAAGGGGAGGAGGACCTCCCCTATCTGTGGACTTGGAGAGGGCCATGGAAGGAGATGAGGGAGGGAAGGTGGTTTAGGAGGGAATGAGGGAGGGGGCTACTGCTGGGATACAAAGTGAATAGACTGTAATTAATATAAAAAGTAAAAATTTAATAAAAAAAAAAAGTAGTAGAAGTCACAGGATTTATCTCATGATGTTCTTAGCCCATATTAAATTCACTTCTATAATTAGTCATTATCTACCTTGTCTATTTATCATTATAACATTTGAATAATGGAAAAGCAAGAAGTAATGATAAAATTAATGCCATTTTCATGATTTTTTACATATTAAATTGTAAGCACTTACTATCTTTCAAAAACAGATTTTTGTACACTGTAACAATATTGTGAATATTTTGAGTAGTATATTATGAATGTTTATAGCTCACCTGTAAAATTTACCAACTTGAAATAGTTACCTAAGTTGTATAGTTATCACCAATAAATTTAGACTGTTATCACCCTTAAACCTCATGTCCATTAGCAATTACTCTTCATTTCCCATCATCTTCCTCACTCCCAAACTCCTTAATCTATTCCTATTGATTTTCCTCTTCTGAGCACTTAAGATGATTACAGTTGGACATCCCATGGCCTTTTATCACTAATTTCTTTCACTCATCATGGTCATGTTTTCAAGGTTTAGCTGTGTGCCATGTATTAGGCACTTCATTGTTTATATAGCCTAATAATGTTCTACCGTATGATTATAAAACATGTTTTCTGTCAGCAGATAGCTATTTGGGTTCTGTTTTTAGGCTACTATGAGAATTTCTGCTGTGAACATTTGAATTTGAATATTTGTGTATACACTTTTGTGTGGACATAAATTTTTCATTCTTTCTATGGTAGAATTGCTGAGTTATTAGTGCCATGCTTCATCTTAAATTTCAGCTTGAAGGGATTTAGAATCATCAGAGAAATAAACCTCTGGGTGTGTCTGTGAGGGATTATCTAGATTGAATAAATTTAGGTGGGAAGACCCACACTAAATTTGGGCCATGCCACTAGAGGTAAAATTCCCTGCTGTGAAGACCCTTGTGGCTGGACCCATGGAGTCCCTGACTCGCACTTGTCCAGCAGCTCAGGAACTGTAGGTCTTGTCCAAGTACTGGTTCCTGGAGACATTTCTTCTGTAGGAACTAGTGATTCTGTGTGTCTGCCTGTCTCTCCTCATTTCACCCTGTGACCTTACTTCAGAAGGATGTAAGAGAAATGGTTGATTTTTCAGTTTGTTCAGCTTCTTAGCTGTTGGGAGTGAGTGATGATTTCTAAGCTTCTTAAATGTCACCCTTATGGAGTTCCCTCTGCATTTAGTTTAAGCATCTGTACTCTTTAATATTTGAGTAGCACATTCGTGTTTGTAAGGAAGAAAAGCAGAGCTGTACCACATTCAGCATTTAGTACAGATATGACTGTTTAAACTTTATAGAGATGCTAGGTGTGAATAGGAAATTAAATCACATAGCATAATTTGAAAGGAGACATAACTTGGAGGCCTAGATCTTAAATAATTTTTGTTTTTAAGACTATTTTCTAACTGTTGAAAAATTCAAATACTTTTTGTTCTCTTTGTTTTAAAGTCAGTTCTTTAGCTTGAACCCAATTTAAGAATTATGTCCATTTCATTGTCACCCACTGCAGTTAGCCTCTGTTCTTACTACTTCATCAGAGATGTGCTAATAAGACTGTAATAGGACTATAATTCTGCCATGCCCACTGGCATGCTCTCTTTCTTTAAATTATTCAGTGCTGGGGACTGGACCTGGCTACACACCCATGCACAGCCTTTGTTTGCTTTTTTTGTTTGTTTGTTTGTTTGTTTGTTTGCTGTTGATGTTTTGAGACAGGCTCTTATAGCTCAGACTGGCCTCAGACCTAAGAGCCCCCTACCTCTGCCTCATGAGTGCTGTGCTATAGGTGTGTACTACCATGCCCGGTATTCTTCCGTTTGTGTTTTGCTTTTTTGTTTTTCCTTTTTGTAAATTCCTAATTGAGTAACACACAATTTCTTCCTTGAGTGCCTTCTTGAATTAGCTACTATCTTGGCATATTTCCAGAGTTTTCTTTCTTGCCTGAGTTCATGTCTCAGCCTCTTTACCTTCTCTGCCTGTGTTTAACCTCTAAAGCTTGGTATGTGTTAGTATTTAAACCTAGGCCTTCTTTTTCTTCTGAACCCCTTCAGCAATTCCAGTTCATTCCTATGGCTTCAAACCATATGTTGCTAAAATTTCTTCTCTAAGGAAGATGTAAATAATGTCTCCCCTTCCTCCAAAGATCCCAAGGATAATTCAAGGTATGATCTACCAGTTCACTCCAATGAATTTATAAGGCTTTCAAACCATGGGGGTTACAGGCAGGAGCATGGGTGATCTTAAAACAGCCACATGGGAAGGTCTGCACCCAGCATGGGTAAAGATTCCCATGACCAAGGGGATGGTGCTCCCTCCCTAGTCCTTCCTGCACTATGTACGTCTCAGCCCTCCCAGAAGCCATATGCAATTAGGACAGACTTGCATTTTCACACAGGTGGATCCTGCAGTGAGGGCCCTGCTCCTCCTCTAAGGGAAGGTCAGTAGACAGCAAGTCCAGCTGCAGTGATGTTTTACCAACAGGCACAGCTGAATTCGTGTAGATGATGGCAGTGTGGCCCAGAGAGCTGGCCTGTATAACACCACCTATGCAACCCAGTCTTAAACTTCCATCTCCAGTTTGTCCATTTCTTGTGTTTTCCCCTATGGAAAGTTTTCTGTATCCCAGAAAATCTTGTTTCTTGAAGGATAGAAAAATATGCTAATGGTGGGGTCATGATTTGTATTTCCTTCTCCTTTGACTCTCTGTAGAACTTCATATTCTCAAATATTTATTGTGGCAGCGATATTCTCAGCAGCTGATATTGAGCTCTCATAGTCTAAATCTCAGCTGTTAATGGATTTCCAAGTTCATGAACTTACCCAGTGTGGTGTTGTCTTTGTTCTGTACCATGCCATCTCATTCAAAGCAGAACATTTACTGCTAAGATACTTGTTTATGCTCTGGCTGGCAGACACTTACAGTGTCAGTTTTGTGCCTGCAGGTGGATTCGACATGGAAGTAAAAGGCTGGGGTGGAGAAGATGTTCATCTTTACCGAAAATACTTACATGGTGATCTTATTGTGATTCGGACTCCAGTTCCTGGTCTTTTCCACCTCTGGCATGAGAAACACTGTGCAGATGAGCTGACTCCTGAGCAGTACCGAATGTGCATCCAGTCCAAGGCCATGAACGAGGCCTCTCACTCCCACCTGGGAATGATGGTCTTCAGGGAGGAGATAGAGATGCATCTTCGCAAACAGGCATACAGAACAAACAGCGAGGCTGCTGGGTGACAATCATCAGCACGTGAGAGTCGGAACTACAGACCAGCACTGTTTACTCAGCCTTAATTCCAATTCCAGATTCTGTGCCTCTTCCAGAGAAAAACTTATTTTTCATGTTCTTTCTGAATTTTTTTTTTTTGTAGTTCAATTTGATGTAAAAAGAAGAGAGGTTTTTTTGATGCAAAGCCTGCACTGTGAGAGTGCTATAGTATGAAACGGTTGGCAAAATGAAATTTGGTATTTGTTCCTAAAATAGTTTGAATTAGGTTCTGCCTGTGTTCTGACTGGTCCTGGGTGTGTGCGAGGCTGATGTTGGGTTGGTCAGCACATTCCTGGGGGGCAGACCATTGGTTGGTCATGATGTTCAAACAGATGTCACCTGCTGACTGCTAAGTCAGTCATCCAGCTTCAGCCTTTAAATGAGAGCTTTCTCTGATCACATGTAGAATATTTTTCTTACAGAGAATAATTAAATGACATATCTGAAATCTACAGTCCATCACAAAGGCATAAATCAAAGCCCCTTCTTGATGCTTTACCTCTGAATATCTGTTTTTAAGCAAATGGATGCAATATATATAGTTTAGAATTTATGGTTTGATTATAAATAAAATATATTATTATGTAATCATGTTCAAGATGCATAGTCAAAGTTGCAGTAGATTGTTTTGAATAGTTTATTAAATTGGAACACAGGAAAATAACTGGGAACATCTTTTTATATAAGCCAGATGCTTCCTAAAGAGGCATAGAAAACATGAACGTTACAGCATGGTTTTGTATGGCTTTGTTTTGCACTGTCTTGTTTAGCATGGGTACATATATATTTATTTTCTTGTATGTTAGTATTTGCCACAACTGTGTTTGCATCTGTATTATACTTTCAGTTGAAAGAGTTTCATTGAAAAAATTTAATGTGTTATATATAAGAAGATCACTCTTGATTTGAGAAAAGGGAAGGAAAAGTAATCTGATAAAAGTATGAATTATGGAGTATTTAAAAAATTACATACAGATTAAATGTTATTTTAATTGAAGTGTAAATTATATTAATGAGGCAAGGTGAGTAAGAAATTATGTTTCGATAGAACTGTACTATAATATTTATCACATGTGGATATTTTATCATTGGGCCATTTACTAGATCCAGAATGGAGAGGAAGTAAAAGGCATGCATAATTTTTTTAACCCTTGACTTTTAAAAGGGACCTACTATTTGTATATAACCCATGAAAACGCAGAGAAAGTCTTTTTTTTTTTTTAAGTAAATCATACCGTCTCAAATGTTACAAATGCCAAATTTCTAGGTGCTAGAGTGAGTTCAATTTAATAATAACTTAATTGCTGAGGGTTCTGGCAGGGGTAGTGTTGAGGTGTTTTTTAAGATGTATAAAGTGCTTCCTTCAGAATAAGCAAAGCCAGCGTCTCCTTTGTCCACAGTTATTTATTGTGAAGACCAGTGAACGTGGCATTTAAAATTAGGGTACTAAATGGTTTACAAAGATGGTTACAGCTTGGTTTTGAGATAATCAAATGATTTTTACTTTAACTCCTATTTTTTAAATACTAGCTTTTATTTGAAAATGGAAGCTAAGTAATGAAAGCATTACTATATTTTTTACACTAAGTGGTACCAATAAAGTATTTTGTTACCAAAAGTTAAATGAAAATGTGGTAAATTAATTTCTTTCTAATTTAAAGTAGTGTAAGTTCAAAAAGGTACACTACGCAATTGTGACATTACAAAAGAATGAAGCAAACACCAGTGCACAGCGCCGGTAGTCTAGCACCAGTGACTGGCCCCTTTGTGCCCTTTCTAGTACACACATCCTCACTCTTTTTGACACAGTAACTCTGGTTTTTGTGATAATTTGTCACATGTTTTTCTTCAGAGTTTTTCAACTCTGTATATCTCTAGTGTTTACTTTTGTCTGGTTTTGAATAATGTTCTTATTTCATTATATGATTTTTAACTTTCATAAGGTGTTATGGTCTTAAAGTTCACCCAATTTTAATATCCACTTATTCATTTTTATTATTAAGCAGTTTTCATGAATATATTATGATATTGATTTTTTTGTGGTGCTTCCAGGGTTTTTTCATTATATTGTTGCTTAGCTTTTGGTTGTTTATGATTTTTATTGTTTTCTTTTGCTATTACAAGCAGTGGTATCATGACCATTACTGTACACTCTTGTAAGGGTGCCAGAATGTCTGTAGGTAGGAGTAAAATTTCTGTATCATTAGTTGCATCTGTATTGAACTTGCTTTCCAAAGGAGACCACCTTACAGCCCGAGGCGGAGTTTACTTTGTGTCCCTGGCAGTACTTAATTGTACCACATCTGAAAACAATACTCCTCAGATTATTCTATAAAGTAGAAAAGGAAGAATCTCCTCGAATTTTTTTTTCTCACAAAGCCATATTACCTTAATACCCAGGCCAGACAACGATCCTACCGCCATCACTCCAAAAAATTAATTGTAGGCCAATCTCCCAGATGAACATAGATGCAAATTTTCTCAATAAAAGACTTGCAAACTAATTCAAAAAGACCATTCAGAGTGATCAACCCAACCTTGTCCTAGAGATGCAGAGGTCGTTCAGCATAAGAAATAAGAACATCAAGTGGGAGTTTATGAAATCAAAACGCCTCTACTGCAAAGTTAGCTGTTAGCTGACTGACAAGGCACTCTACAGAATGGGAAAAATTCTTTTCCAGATATATAGATATACATAGATATACATAGATATATGACAGAGTATTAATGTTTATTATATACAAGGAACTCAAAAAACTAAACACCATTAATAACCTCATTTTTTTAAAGTGGACTGTGGAACTAAGTTCTTGGAAGAACAGATGTCTAAGAAATGTTCTTTAAAGTGTTACCCATCAATCCTCATTTAGAAAGACAGATGGGATGTGCATTGAACGTATGACAGGAGTCTACTGAGCGCATTTGAAAGACTCTAACTAGCAGTGTTTTCAAAGCAAAGACTCATGACCAAACCTTTGGCAGAGTACAGGGAATCATAAGAAAGAAGGGGAGTTAGTCTGATGAGGAAAGGATAGGAGCTCCACAAGGACCAAATGTATCTGGGCACAGGGTCTTTTCTGAGACTGATATTCAACCAAGGACCATGTATGGATATAACCTAGAACCTCAGCTCAGATGTAGCCTGTGGTAACTCAGTAACCAATTGGTTTCCCATAGTGAGGGGAACAAGGACTATTTCTAACAGGAACTCAATGACTGGCTCTTTGGCCTCTCCACCCCCCAAGGGAGGAGCAGTCCTGTTTGGCCACAGAGGAGAGCTTTGCAGCCAGTCCTGAAGATACCTGATAAAACAGGATCAGATGAATGGGGAGGAGGTCCCCCCTATCAGTGGACTTGGAAAAGGGGCACGTTGGAGATGAGGGAGGGAGGGAGGGACTGGGAGGGAATGAGGGACACGGCTGGGATACAGAGTTAATAAAATGTAACTGATAAGAAAAAAATAAAAAGAAAGCAAAATAAATAAATAAATAAATAAATAAATAAATAAATAAATAAATAAA
>NW_026588368.1:3060387-3092698 GCF_907164565.1 Psammomys obesus | reverse complement strand
AAATAAATAAATAAATAAATAAATAAATAAATAAATAAATAAATAAATAAATGAAGAAAGTGTTACCCATCCTTATCTGTCAGAGAAATCCAAATTAAAAGTACTTTAAAATATTTTTATCGCAGTCAAATAGCTAAGGTTAAGAAAACAAGAACAAATGCTGGCGAAAGGGGACTCTTCATGAGTTGTTAGGGGAAGTGACCATTTTGATTAACTGCTGTGGGAATCAGCATAGCAATTTCTCAGAAAACTCGACATAGATCTACCTTAATACCCACTCCTGAAAGACTCCATACCCAAAAGACTATTTGCTGCTGTAGAAACACATGCCCATCCATGTTTATAGCTGCTCTAGTCACAATAACTAAGACATGGAAACAACGTAGATGATCATGAATTGATGGATGGCAGTGGAATGTGGCACCTGTACGCAATAGTATTTTATTCAGCCATAAAGAAAAATGAAATTGAGAAAATTGCAGGTAAGTGGATGAAGCTGAAAAACATGAGTGAGCCAACACAGAAAGACAAACACATGTTCTCACTAATATGTGAATCTTGAAGCTTGAGAGAGAGAGAGTAAAATTTTGAGTACCTATAAAATTCATGAAACTAAAGGAACTATTTGTGGAGAGAGGAGAGAAAGATCTTCAGTGAGAGAGAATATAACAGGTTGTATGAATGAGAAAATGGAACTGATGGAGTTTTAAATGGGGAGGGGAATGAAAGGGAAGGGCAGAGGAAGAGGTTGAGGAAAGGATAAGTTACTACTAAGGGTGTTTAAAAAGCCATGTGGAGACCTATTTTAAGCTTTCTAAATGGCTACCAGCATGGCAAGATATGCCCATGGACACCGTGGTGGCTAAAGGTGGTTGTCAATTTTATTGCATCTGGAATCAACTAAAACTTGAGCTGCTCACTCCTATGAGGAATTTTCTCATTCGAATTGTTTGAAACAAGGTCTGCCATAAATCTGGGTCACACCTTCTGGTGGCAGCCTGTGTAAAAGCACACCGAAGAAGGAAACCTTGCTTTTTGCCTGCTAGCCCTCACTTGTTAGCAAGTTTATCTATCTGTTGTTATGACGTTTCTTCCTATTAAAACCAACTTCTGTGGAATTCCAGTGTAGACTGAAGACCAGCAGCTTCCCCGGAATCCCCCAAGCTTTCAGCATCAGATCATAACTGCTCAAACACCTGGCCTCATGGACTGAACAAAGACCATATTCTTGCCCTCTACAATGTAAGACAGCCATTGCTGTCCTGCCCAGACCACATATTGCAATTCAGAAAGAAATCCCCTTTTAATATATACATGTTTATTCTATCAGTTATGTTTCACTAAAGAACTGACTGACACAGGCACAATAGTGGTATAAATGTGGTGGGGTAACAAACCACTTTCCAGTTGGGTTTAAGGTGAGCTCCACAGGAGGAATCACATGCCTGGTACTGGAAATTGACCCTTTCTTGGGAAGCTCACAGACCTCAGGGATGAAACTAATACTGTTACTCTGCTAAACAGATGGAGTCTCAAACTATCCTCTAAACTTGCCTCTCCACACATAGATTCGTGCAGATTCCATCAGAGAAACCTCTGTGAGGTTAACGGTGGTTAATACAGAAACTCACAAACTGGTAAAAAAGCAGAGAAGTGACTGTAAGTACTCAGCTAAAAGTGGGACATCTTTATAACGCCCTCTCCCTAAAGCTCCTAGGGACCCTCGTGGAAGAGGGAGTAGGAAGATTGTAAGAGGCAGATGTTAGGGATGAGTGGAGCAAAAACTGTCTTCTGGACATGACAGGGCCTCTACTCTTGTGAACTGAGAAAGCTTTAGTTGCCTGCACAGTCCATGTTCTAGCATGGGATGGGGAGGTATGCATGAGCCCCCAACCCTAGCTAAGGATCTGTGAACAGTGGATAGCGTCTGAGGAAGGCAAAGTCAGTGTTCTTTAAGGCCATGCTCCAGGGGATGACCCCAGTGTCCAGAAGTATATGGACAGGACAGTTAGAATCAATGTGTTTCTAAACTTAAAATAGAAGATACAAATTTAAAGTGGAACAGGGAGGTAGGCGGAGATCTTGGAGAAGTTAAGGGGAAGAGCTGCGTGTAAATGTGATCAAAATACATTGTACAAAATTAACAACAAAAAAAACACATTTGTTTATTTGTTTTTTAACTGAGCTACTCTGGGGACCTGAGATTCAGGAACAACAAGTCAGAGAGAGAGCTGTGGAGAACAGAAGGTCCAGACACTGACACGCTAAAGGGCACAGGGAGCAGGAGACTGAGCTCGGCCAGGTAGATACAAAGAAAGTTGGCCCTCTCGATGGCTAGGACCTGATTTTATCAGCTGAGAATCACCCTAGAGTCTGGTAGTGCTGAGCCTGAGGCCAGCCGGTGGAGCAGCCTCTGGAGCCACCTGCCGCTGCTCAAGAATTGCTTAATTCCAGGAATGCACTTGATACACCTCAGCTGCATTCCTTTAGCCGGGTGGCTAATCCTCATGAGAGGACCTCAGCCTGAAATGATCCAGTCCTCCAGTTGCTTTCTACACTCCCAGAGACCTTGGGAGACACACAGCCCAAAGCTAAAACATTACTGTCACCTGGTGCCATCGGAGGAGGGTGAGAAAACTTGCTCCGTCCATAGACTGCAAACTTAAGTGTGGCCAGCAGAGGCCTCTGGTAGGCAAAGAAAGGAAGCCGTAAGGGAAAGACAGCTCCCACAGATGGCAAACGCTTGTCCAGTCACTGGGCACTGGTGTAGGCCAGGATCTCAAGGCATCTTCATATGCAAACTGGAGGTCAGGAATATAGAAGACCTTGTATTGAAATAAATGAACAAGAAATCAGAAATTCCTCGAATCACCCAATGAAACATTTTGAAGTCTTAGAGAAAAATAAGAGCAAATCTAACCCAAGGCACTAGATGAAAAAGGACAGAAGGAAGATCAAGGAAGAAATTAACGAAATGGAGACTAAAAGAACAATATATATACTCAACCAAAGACCCTAAAGACTCCACCAGAAAACTCTTAGAACCGATCTCTTTATTTAAAAAAATTCATACAATATATTCTGATCAGTTTTTCCTTCCTCAGCTTCTCGAAGATCCTCCCCACCTTCCCACCTACCCAACTCCATGCCCTCTCTTTCTCTCTTTAGAAAGCAGGCAAATAAACAACAAGAACAAAAGAGAAACAGAATTTTTAATGAAAAAAAAAACCACAAAAGCCATGAAAACAAAATGATCACCATTTTCAGCAAAGTAGTAAAATATAAAACTTTCCTACAAAGATCCATAGCTTTTCTATATGACAATAAGAAATATTCAGAGACATCATTTAGGCGATGGTTCTCAACCTTCCTAATATTGCAACCGTTTAACACGTTCCTCAGACCCCTGACCATAAAATGATTTCTTTGCTACTTCATAACTGTAATTTTGCTAGTGTCGTGAATCATAATGTAAATATCCGGGTTTTTTCTGGTGTCTTAGATGACCCTATGAGTCATTCAACCCCTCAAGGGGTCAAGAAATCCTATTCAAATAACTTAAAAGGAAAACCTAGGAATAACCCTAATAAATGGGTGAAAGTCTTCTAAATGAAAACTGGTACATACTGAAGAAAGGAACTCGAAAGGACCCGACAGACAGCAAGGCCTCCACACTCATGGATTGGCAGAATTAATACAATTAAAAATGGCTATGTTACCAAAAGTGAGTACAGATTTAGCAGAGCCTCGACAGAATGACAATGGAATTCTTCAAAGAATGATTTAAAAAAAAAGTCCTAAAACTCCAATGAAAACAAAAATCTGCAAAACGGCCAAAGCAACTTAGCAGGAAGCAATGCTGGGAAATGCCGCTGGCAACAGGCATAAGGCTAGCATGTGGGAGCCAAAGCAAGATCTCAGGTTAGGGCCAGGGTTAATTTAAGAGCACTGGCTTCTCCTGCGAAAACACCTGGGTTCAGTTCCCTGCACCCACTTGGCGGTTCACAACCATCTGTAACTCCAGCTCCAGGGGACCTGATGTCTTCTTCTGGCCTCAGTGGGTACCAGGCGCACACACACTGCACGGACGTGCATGCAGGCAAAACACCCACACACATAAAATAAAAATACATGTTAAATGCTTTTGAAAGAAGAGCCCAGGTTCATTGCCAGCGGGACTACCTAGCAAGACCCTGTCTCATACGCCAAGGAGAATTGGCTACATGTTACCTGACCCAAGTCTGGGAGCAGCCCAGATGAAAGATGGTTTGCGTTTTGCTTGCTGGCCTTCCCTCTTGCTGCTGAGTTGATTTACTCCATTATTGCTCATGATGATTCCTCCACTGATATTAGTTCCAACATTAAGCTCTGATCATCGACTAAAACTCTCCAGGAAGTTTCCAGGTTCTGTGTGCCAGATTGGAACTGCTGAGACACCCAGCCTCATGGATTGAGCAATTAACTCCCAGGTTCTTGGCTTACCATGTGTGTGACAGCTACTGTGGAATTACTCTGACTGCTGACCGTTAAACAATTACTGGGTTCGCAGCCTCTCAGGTGTGAGAAAACTATTGTTACTATTGTAACATAAGCAGATTTAGTAATATACTATATATAATTACATACACATAATTATATATAATATGTACATATAGGTTCTGCTCTTCTAGACAACCCTGACTAATACAAATTGGACAAAACAATATAGGACTCTTCAATGTGTCCAAGCTACTATGCAGGCTGCTGTGCAACTTAGGCCAAAGTTGGTTTTGGTTCTTATGCTTATCACAGCAACAAACAGCAAACCAGCATTGAAATTGGTACCAAGAGTGGGGTTCTGTGATGGACCTGGCCACGTGGCTCTTGTTCCTTGGACTGTTTGGGGGGAGAAAGGTGGAAGATTTTGGAGCTTTGGGACAGAGAATCATTGAGTGCTCAAAGTTTAATGAGCTGCTGTGGGAACTTGAAAATATTGCTGATAATCATGCAGATCATGAAACCTGGCTTGGGAAGTCGGAGAGTTCCCAGGAGACTCTGTCTGGACCTTTTGTGTGATATATCTGAATTCGGAATCACTGGAAATAAAACTTGTGCCTTTCTAGGACAATATATACTGACCAACTGGAGCTGAGCAATCACCTATGATTAAGAAGATTCCAGCATCATCAAGGCAAATTCTGGGAAGTATTTCCAACAAGCATAGGCAGTCCTTTTTCTGCCACCTGCTTGCATACAGAGCTTGTCTCATAGGCTCAAGCTCACTGCCCTGCACACCTGCTGATATCCTTGGTGGTCACCCCTACAGTCATGGCATATCCAATATGCTGGAATCACCACTGCAACTGAGGCTGTACCTTTGCCAATACCCTCCTGGCTTTTCTGCAGGGACTCTCACCTTGCCACATGATGCCAAAGCCTCGGCTGCTCTCAGTGACACCTTCAATCCTTCAAAACCAGTAGCATGCGGGAGACCGTTAACATCTTATTTACCAAGTTCTGTTGACAGTTTGATGTGCAGCCCCGGCCTCCCACTGAACCGTAGTTTCTATGCTGATTATTTAAATCACTCCTATAGTCTGGATTTGAGGCTTTTGTAGGATGTCTATATTACAAACAATCTCTTCTGGTTACAAGCCCATTCTTCACTCTCTTAATGGTATATGTTAATAAGTGAAAGTTTTAATTATAACAAAATCCAATTCATCACTTTTCTTTTAATTAAAATTTTCTACTTTCTTAGACTTTCATATGGTACTCAAACACGAGTACTGTAGTTACATCCCTTCTCCCTCTGCCACCTCAAATTTCACTCTTGAATTCATGAATGTGTGTGTATGTGCGTGTGTAAAACTATGTAGTATTGCTCCTATGTGCATATTTAGAGCTGACCGCTCGAAGTTCAGTAACAGTCTAGGCATTCTTCCCTGGAAGAAAGTTATTTCCCCTCCCTCATCAGTCATTGATTCCCTGACTTCATGTATTTCTCCACCTAGAGTTGGGGCCTTGTGAACTAACCTCCATCCATGTTGGCGTGTCAACTGGTGTGGTCATTACGCTGGACTCCTTTAGCCAGCCATCTTGTTGAGATTTCGTGGATGTAGCATCCCTGCCATGTACAAGAAACCTATCTAGACAGCTGGTGTCCCAATTCCCTGGCTCTTACGGTCTTTCCACCACTTCTTTCATGATACCCCGAGTCTTAGAATTAGGAGCTGTACTGGCAACGTGTCAATCAAGGCTGGGCTCCTCGTGGCCATTTATTCTCTGCATTTTGTCCACTTTTAGGTCTCTATAATTGCCTCTGTCTGCTACAAAAGCAGCGTCTTTGGTGAGGGGCCAGGGCTACACTTGTCTGTGGATAGAAAGCTGAGTTTGTAGAATACAGTTAGAAACTATATTGTTGTAGAGAAATGACAATAATGTGTTCTCCTCTCCAGCCACAGGTAGTTGGCTGGGCTTAGAGTGCATGAATTCCTACCTGTTGAGAAGGCCTTATGTCCAATTACATAACTGTTGGTTATTCCAAGATATAAGTGCCCCTACTGAACCATGGGGGATCTTGCCGGGACAGTCGTTGTCATGATTCACAGGTGAATAAACGTATTAATTGCTTTTCTCCCTCAGCACTGCATAGGACCTTCAGATTTTATGAGAGATGGTGCTGGAGGAGGAGGAAGTTTCCAATTGAGCTGCAGCTCAATTCCTCTAGGTCCTGTATCCGAAGCATGCGATGTCTTCAACAGTGGAGTCTTACATCCAGGTTCTGGGAGACAACCAAAAGCAATGGCAGGAGCGTCTATTGTTTGGGGAGTTTCTTGGCTCTCCTGACCAACAACCGGAAGGGAGGTCTTCTTTGCCTGGCACTGGGGTTCTCGTTCATCTATGACTTTAAATTTTTGACTTTATTATTTTACGTGTGCGAGTGTTTTGTCTGCATGTATGTCTGTGTGCCACGTGCACACAGTACCCGCACAGGCCAGAGAAGCATGCCGAATCTCCTGAAGCAGGAGTCACAAACGGTTGTACGACACCGTGTGGGTGCTGGAAACCAAACCCTGCTCCTCCGCAAGAGCAGCCAGTGCTTCTGACTGCTGAGCCATCTCTCCAGGCCTAGTCTGTAACTCTTGAAGGAGCATTGTCATCCTGTGTGGTGTAACTCCACCGAAATGGGGGTGCAATCACACACACACACATTATATATGTTTTAAAGATTATGAAATAATGTTTCCCATGGCTTTTTCAAACATCCTTAGTGCTATTTGTCTCTCTCTCTCCTCCCTCTGTCCCTCGGCATTACTCTCCCTTCTCCCCAGGTAAGCTCCTCTCCCATCTGCCCTTTCACCTATGCCCTGCTGTTCCCCTCTCTGGAACTGTGGCCTCCCAGCACTTTCTACTTTCCTGGCTTCCCTGTTTGCTTCCAGTTATGTATTTAAATCTAAAACAGAGCTAGGGCTCACAAGTAAGAGGTAAGATTCAACACTTGTCTCTTTGCATCTGGGTTACTTTGCTCAATAGAATTGTCCAGTTCCATCCGCTTACCTGCAAATTTCACGATTTTGCTTTTCTTTACCATGGAATAGAATTCCATTGGGTATATGTACCACATTTTCATGCACCATTTGTCAATCGAGGGCATTTAGGTCGTTTCCATTTCCTAGCTAATGTGAATAGAGCAGCAATGAACACAGCTGAAAAAGTAACTGTGGAATAAATTATTTTCCTTTGGACATTTGCCAAGAAGTGGTATATCTGAGTCCTATGTTAAACTCTATTTATGTTCAGTATTTTGATAATTCTCCACACTGATTTCCACAGTACCCACACCAGTGTTCAATGCTACCAGTGGTAATGAAGACTCCCCTTTCCCTACATCCTCACCAACATTTGTGGTTCAGGCATTTTCTTAATCGTAGCCATTCCAGGTGGGGTAAAATGAGACTTCAAAGTAGTCTTAATTTGTGTTTTCCTGGTTGCTAAGGACAATGAATGCTTTTAAAGGTATTTCTTGACCATTTTTATTTCTTCTTTTCAGTACTCTCTGTTCATAGCGCCCCCCCCTTTTGATTGGACCATTTCTTGATTCCTTGTTTTTGAGTCTTTGCATATTTCAGAATATTGTATTCAGTGTTTTGCATATACAGTTACTAATCTGAATGTCTAATTTAAGAAACATTTTTTCCATTCCAGAATATAAAGGATCTTTTTATGTTTTCCTTTAGACTATTATAATGCTTTTCAGACTTATATTTGTAGTCCGTTTGGAAATGACTTTTACATGTGGATTATGTTAAAGGTTAAGAGTCCTTCTTTGGAGTTTCTTTTGATGAAGATCTGCTTATAGAAAATTCCATTTTAGTTTGTATCTTATTTTCCCTGGTTTAAAAAAAAAGTACAGTTTTGAAGGGTAGACAGTTCTAGGCTTGCACTTTTTCATCAACCGCATGAAGGCTGTTCCTGTGTGTTGGTTTCAGTTCCTCCGTCAGGTTAACAATGGTCCCGCTTTGACACTCACTAGCTTACCCCAGCAGTCTCCGGGTCTGCACTCCCTCTCTGTTCCTCATCATTTTCATGTTCTGTGCATAAAAATGCTTTTCCTGACCTTGTCTGAGCTTCTTTTGACTCCTTGGATTTTTATTTTGTATCAGTTGTGAAAAATCTAAACATGATCTTTGTCCCATTCTTTCCTTCTTTGATTCTGGTAGCTTATGCTAAAATAACCACTATGTCTCATAACCTTATTTTCCAACCTTGTCCTCTCTGAGATGGATTCTACTAATTCCTTCAAAGTCATACCATTTGGTTCTTTGGGATGGCAACATATGAGGGCTATATAACAATTATATTCTCATTTGAAAGTTTGTTGGACTAGTGTGGTTTTTTGTTGCAAAACTTTGGAAAGTTTGCTAACGTGTGGTTATAAATTATCGGCAGTAAGTTTTCCCTGTCTCTATTCAGTGACAAGTTTCAAATTAGCCGTTTTCCTTGACTCCCTTGGTCAAAGCAGAACATTGTTTTCAAGGCCACTGTTAGACCAAAGGGAGTTTCTGTTTGTGTCTGTCTTGTCTGTCCATCTGTCTGCCTGTCTGTTGGTGTGTTTTGGCATGCCAGTCATATGGGCTACGGTCACATGTGCCTTGGGATTTCTTCTCCTCCCTCATACCTGGAAATGGAGTTTGTGGTTCCTAGCTGCAAGGTAAAATCTGACTTCCACATTGTCCTGTCTTCCCCTGCATCCACTTGGATTTATGACTTCATTATTCATCTTCAGCAGGCAAGGGCTTCACCTTCCATGGTGCCAGAAATGGATAGGGATATAACTTGCCTTCCTGTACCCTCTATAGCATTGTTTTACCCAAACTAACTGTGCTAGTTATAGTGGGGTTGAGACTTCTGGAAATTTTTTTTTCTTGGAGGCAGACGGGGAGGGACTTCCCCACTTTGCTTATATTATCATGACTTCCTTTTTAGGAACAATGATAGAAATCATGTTAACACGATCTAAACCCACCTGTAGATGCAGTAGAGAATGTGTTTTAAATTCTCCCACATGGGAGGTATATTGGCTGGACTGACAATGGCGGGGCTCCTTCAGCACTGGTCCTGTGGGAATGAGCAGAGTTGGGGCTGAAGGTGCAGGGTGAGGCTTTTACCCGGCCTGGGTTGTGTTCTCAGTGGGAGGAGGCAGGCTGGAGAAACGAGGGCCCAGGGTTCTCTGTCAACTGCCCTACAGCATAGTCACTACAACAAAAGGCCCCGTCTGAATCGTGCCTGGCAGACTGCTCTATATGAGGGTACAGCAGGTACCTGCGGGACACAGCAGCCCCGAGGAAGGAAGATTACGACCATTAACATTATGACCATCACATCATTAGCAAGGTGTCCCTGACTTATATGGCCATACACTACATCCTTGGGTGTGCTCTTTTTGTTGTTGTTGTTGTTTGTTTATGGTTTTGGAGGCAGCGTTTCTCTGTGTAGCTTGGCTGTCTTGAACTCACATTGTAGACCAGGCTGGCCTCGAACTCACATAGATCCACCTGCCTCTGCCTCTGCCTCCCTGAGTGCTGGTATTACAGGCGTGCACCACACCTGTGTTCTTTCAGAAAAGCAGGACTCCAACAGCCATCCTGTGCGCCCTTTTCTGGTCTCCCGTTAATCACCTAAAAAGCCATTTGTCTGATTGCAGTTCAGCTGCAAACAAAAGCTCCTTGCTGGGTCCCACACACACACTTGGAAGCCTACAGTGGGTCCCTGGAAAGCCAACCGCCTCCCCTCCACCTCCGTCCTCCCTAACTCCAGGCTCCTTAGCACACACACACATACACAGGCAAGAGAGAAGAGCAACATGTTCTTTTATTGATGCAAGTACATCCAGTCACACCACAACTGACCTCCTGCATATGGTACAGCTTTATACTCAGAGATCAACTCCAAATACCAAAACAGCAAATGTAGGGTGTATCAAAGTGGGGCAGTAAGATTGCAATGTAGACACTTTCTCAAGAAGATACTAGAACCGGTGACCCCTGAAGCACACATGGACTTGAAGGCTCTTAACACATGTACAGAAAATGTTCTAACATTATATTCCAAATATATATTCTCAAGTTTCCAGCCTTTATCTCAAAGACATAAACAAATCGATATGTACTATCAATATACAATCTGTATTAGCTAGACGGTCTGAAAAGTGCAAACACACTGTGACAATACAGTGTAACTACTGCCCAAGGCTGAGGGTGGACACCGAGCCTACCTCCCTTTGGCTTGGCTGGCCATCTCCCGGCTGTCCACAGGGGCTCTGGGAACGGGACCGACCAGTCCATACTGGGCCTCTTGACAGGCAGCTCCCACCCAAGCCAAGCAAATCAGTGTAGATACCTCCAGCTGTCTGAGGGACAGAGCCATCCCACCCATGGTCAGTAAGATCCAGGGTTCACGCCAGGGAGTCAGACATGACAGATGAACCACGCTCCCCTGTTTGGATCAGAAACACCCTGCTCCATGTTGGACTTTGTCATCTGGAAGTGCTCCAGAGGTGGGGGCTGCCTGGCGAATTGTCTGAGTTTCAGATTACCTATGGGGGGGCCCTCCTACCAGAGGGAGGGAAGGCTGTCTACCACACGCCCCATTTTGCTTTTCCTTCCCTTTGTGGGCCAGCTTCAGATACAGCCTTTCCATCCTCAGGTCTGCTCTACGTGGCTTCCTCAAAGCGCCTCAGCTCAGGTGAGGCTGACGATGTTACAATGCCCTCTCTATATTGTCTTAGATATCTCTCTCTCTCTCTCTCTCTTCTAAAACACAGTTGAAGAACATTTTTGCCAAACATATTCTCACAGAAAATATGCTGTCAGGCATCCCCCTGCCCCTCCCAACCCCATAAATCCCTGATAAAGGAAAATGAAAATGTAAACTTTGGAAAGCCCGTATGTAAAGGTTCCCTTCCGGAAGTGTGCACTCAAGACCTCCTGGCCACTCCAGCCCTTCCTGTGGGAACCTGGTGGCCCAGGCTGCTGAGGGTGGGCTCCTTGCGGCACAGGACAGTTGGCTTCAGCTCCAACAATGGAACAGGAAGACTGGACCCCCAGTACCCTCTAAGGCACTAACCCCAACATCAGAGACACTGGCTGGAGAGGCGTCCGAGCAGGCAGGGCTCATATTGGTTTTGGTTGGGTTATTTTAAATTTTTTTTCATAGGATGTTAATCATCAAAAGTAGAAAATAAAAATCTACATTTCATTAGAATAAGGTGTTACCATGGTTACCATCTCCCATGATACTCTTTCCCGCCCCTCCCCAAAACAGGGCCCTGCCCTGTTTAAAATAAATAACAACGACAACAGAAAGAAAGAAGGAAAGAAAGAAAAAAAAAAACTTTGTAAGTGCCAAAGGCTGATGCATGAAATAATTACCATTTTCTTTTTCATAAAAGTTATATACAAAATGGACCCCAACCAGTGAGGCCTCCTCCTCTCTCATCCCGCATCTGCCACAATTGAAATGCGATGCGTATTATGTGCTCCCTCCGGCATCTGCAGGCTGCGTCCTCAGGCTCTGTTAAGAAGAGTGGTCCTGCAGTGGGCAGAAGGGGCTGCATCAGGCTCCCCTGAGCAGGCAGAGGGCTGACCCAGATCTCTGTGAGAAGAGACCCCAGTCCAGCCCAGTCTTCAGCATCTTCCGAAAACCGTCCACTGGGAAGGCCAGATCTGTTTTACCATGCCCACCTCTCGCCCGTGCCCACCTTCTCCCTCCCCAGGCTTCGGTGTACCTGAGTGCCTTCCAGCTGTCCTTCTCCATGTGGTTCTCGGGACCTTCGCTTTCAAAGGAGGCGATGAAGAGAGCTGAGGGATGGAGAGAGCCTCAGAGCCTGCAACCCTGCAGGTGGGTTACCCCTTCCAGGATCACAGCGAGGCCCAGGACAAGAGGACTAGGTACTCTAGCTGGGCCCTGACTGTCTTCCAGAGCCACCTCCAGAGGTCAAGGGGCCTAGGTGGATGTGAGAACAGTTATGAGCTTGGGGAGATGCTGTCAAAGAGATGCCCTTACCTTCCTCACTGTAGATGGGAGCTGTGAGCAGGTAACTCTGAATCTTCTTGTCCTTCTCGAAGGGACACTCTACCTGTGTCCATGTCATGAACTCGTGGATCTGTCTGGAAATTTCCCAAAATTTCTGAAGAGACAAAAATACCAACAGGACATCACCTGAATGAACTCAAAGCCAATATCAGAGCCAGAGATATGGCTCCCTGCCATATCTGTCTGCTGCTTCTGTTGTTAGTCTCAGCAGGAGGAAGGTGACAGCGCCGGTCTGGCTGACACTATGGCAGCTTATACAGCGTCGGAGACCACAGAAAGCCCCAAGGACACTCTGCCTTGCCCTCTGCAGAGGCAATCAGGCTACAACAGGGCCTGGGTGTCTCTCGCACAGGGACCCAGAAGGTCCCATCTGTGTCTCCAGCCTGAGGCGATCCCTCCCAGCCATACCCAGCATGGGGAGCAGCACCAGCAGAACAAGTCAACCCTCTTCACACCAGGGCGTCAGTATGAGTGCACAGCGCCCAGCTACCCCTTACTTGACGTACACTACGCCACTCTGGGCTGCCTTTGCTCTGCTCCCACCCTTGGCCAGGTACCCTCAGCCCCCAGGCCTATCTGGGATCCTGCTTAAGTCCCTTCTTACCTAGCTCCCTCCACACCCCCAAGTCCCTAGGGATGGCACCTCCATTGCCTCCTTAGTGGAGTCAGAACTAGTACAGGGATCCTGGATAAATACGGGCCCTGTGGCAACAAGCTCCGAGACCAGCTGTTCCCCCAAGAAAGTCAGGAGCTGCACCTCAAACCTAAGGCTGAACAAGCAGCCCTGGCCCACCTGGTGCTCCAGCCCCGAAGGACCTTCTGGGCCTCAGACAGGGCTTGGAAGCCACCCTCACCCCGACCCCTGCTACAAAGCTACTGCCTGCTAGTACCGGAAGGCTCCGCCTGCCCCGCCCATGCTGGGACCGCGAGGGGCTGGGCTCACTTTGAAGTTAATGTGCCCATTGGGCAGGTGGTTGGTGTGGATTTTGTGCAGGAAGTAGATGTCCTTAACGAAGAGGTTGAACACAGGGATGACTATCTTCTCGCGACTGCTGTTGGCCGTCTGGGACCTCTGTGTTGCCCCCTGCAGGGCTGTGCGGTAGTTGCAGAAGTTGCTGGAGGGGTCCATGTGATGCTGGAGGCACGGGGAAGATAGAGTAAGGCCCTCAGACCGACACGGGTGCCCCTCTGTAGACTATGAGGCGGCAGGTGGAAAAGGCACAGTCCCGGGGACCAGGCAGTCAACACAGCCCCTGAGGCCCTAGACCTTGGAGAGACACAGGAGTGTCACAGCTCCGTGTGTCCTGCTGGGTCCTTGTGCCTGCCTTCAAAGCAATGGTTCTCAACTTATGGGTCATGACCCCCTTCGGGATCAAATGATTTTTTTTCACAGGGGTGGCCTAAGACCATCAGAAAATGAAGGAATTTACATTACGGTTCATAAGAGCAGCAAAATTACAGTTCTGAAGTAGCAATGAAAATAATTTTACGGCGGGGGGGGGGTCACCACAACATGAGGAACTGAATTAAAGGGTCGCAGCGTCAGGGAGGTTGAGAACCATTGCTTTAAAGCCTTCCTCTGCTCCATGACACTGACTGACACCGCTCAGACCTCAACCACGCCACAAGGCACATGTATCGGTGCTTGCTAAACACAGAGTAGTCTGTGACCAAGTACATCTACGTGGAGCTTCAGGTGACATGTCTGCCAGCCTCTGGGGACACAGGTGGCCCAGGATCAGGACACGGTGATGTCACTTGGTTGAACCAGCGTTAGCTAGTTCAAGCTCTCACTATCGCTCTTTGATTCCACCCAAAGCAACATGGCCAAGAAGAGCTCAAGCGCCCAGCACCAACAAGGCCAGTCCTGTGTGTGTAAGAGTGACACGAAAGATCACACACACACACAAACACACACACCCTGCTGAGGACCCTCTGTACAACATGAGATGGGGGGGGGGTCAGACAACAGTACCTCCAAGACATCAAACTTGGCTGTCTTGACTTTGGACCATGTTTTCTTCAGCCGTGCCACTGGACTGAGGTTCATGCCAGCTGGGGGGACATTGGGCAGAGGTCAGAGCATGGAGAAGCACAAGCAGCCCCGCCTGTACCTGGACACTCACATATGATGGCCATCATGGAGTTGAAGTTCCCGATGTTGAAGCACTCCCGGGCCACGTCAATGAAGAACTCCAGCATGCGGGTCCGGTGTTTCTTCTTTACCACCTGGAAACAGTGGGTCTGCCTTGGCATGGAGCCACCATGGGACCCCTGGGCATGGACTTCGGTGAGGGCATCGGGCTTTGCTGCCAGAAATCTGAGGCTGTGTCCTTGCGGCCCTGTGGCAACAAGCTCCATCCATGTCCTACATTGTTCCATCCTCATCCACAACAGGAATGAAGCCATCTGCCTCACAGACTGAGGGCAACGGAGTGCGCCATAATTGGCTCTGGGCACAAGGCAGGCACTCCGGGAATGAGGTCTTTGTTACCGTGTGAAAGAATCATTGTTACATGCGAGATTCTGCTGCCAGGGCCAAGCTGAAGCCCTGGCAGCGGGCACCATGTGCATTTACTTGAGGCTGACTCAGCCTTGCAGAGACGGTAGGGGAGGCCATCTTACTCGGGTCTGCTAATGCAGAAACTTACCCGGCACACCTCTGTAGCCACGAGCATGCTCAAGCAGTTGAACCAGTTGTCATAGGCTTCGAGACTGTACGTCTTAGTCATGTCTCCTCGGCACTAGAGGGACAGAGCACGTCACAGGGAGCCCTGGGGACCCTGCTTGGACAAGCCAGTCTCCATGGCTGGCCAGGTCTCAAGGCCAGAGCTTGACCCTGGACCACGCCTGCCTGCTCCTTAGCTAACCCATCAGTCCAGACTGGCTTCTCCCATGATGCACCACTCTGTCTAGTTGTCACTAACCCCCATGATAAATCCCGGGAAGGCCACAGTCACAGCCACCAGGTGGCATGGCCCAGAACTCCAAAGTGCATACCACATAACTGGGCGAGCCCTGCACCCAACCTGTGTGGGGGTGCAAGTGGCAGGCCCAGCCATGGCTCCCAGGGTGCCCACTCACCCTGTGATTGTCCAAGGAGTCCATGTGGCTGATGATCTGCATCAGGTCCTCAGGGCGAATGCTGTTGACCCTCTCCTTCAGCGGGGGACAAGGAGAGGGGTCAGAGCTTCAAGGGGTGTGGCAGAGATTACAGGAAGAGCAGACAGAGCCTGTCCGGAGCAGAAACTATCTCCTCTCGGGCCTTTCCTGTATCCTGGGGCCACCACAGGCCAGTGTCCCTCCCTGTCCCACTTCGGCTCATACAGGGATGCAGCACTCTTAAGAGACACAACAGTGGACCCAGAGATACCCGTTGCTCTGGTGGACTCGCCACTAGCCTGCGGCAATCACGGCAAGAGCCGGCAAGCCAGCTTCCCTATCGAGGCCCAGATTGGCCAGCAGGGAGGCATCCTTGCAGCGCCCAGTGGCTAAGCAATGTCAAGGGTGGCCCGACTGACCCCATCCCCGGACCACGCAGGGCATGCGGCAGCACTGACCAGTTCGACGTGAGTCAGCTGCTGGGCCAGCACCAGGGGGTCACTGCACACACCCAGGATGTCTTTCTGGGCGGCTGGTGGCTTGGCCTTGAGGACAGGCCCTTTGTCCACAACCGGTGACCGGAGCTTCTCCCGAAGCTCCTGGAGCTGACTCCGGGCAGCCAGGGACAGCAGCAAGCTTTGTATCATTTGGGCAATGGCTTTCTTCACTGTGCCGTTCTCCTGCGGAGGTCGGGGCTGCATCACGGTGTTGGAATGGATTGGCAGCGTGGTCGCCGACACCACAGAGAGCCCCACCCCACGTCTAGGCCTGTCTCTGACCGCCGGCTCCCACCCTCCTCTCCAAACCTGAATATACCTTTGGGCCCTGGATGACAATATGGGCCACAAAGTGGCTCCTTGGGACTGCAGGGAAGGGTGGGTTTAGTGGGCTGCCCTCCTAGGGGAAGGGCAGTGGGTAGGGCTGGGGCTTGGTTAGCAGGTCTGAAAAGCAGCTTTCCCCGGAGGCTATCAGCATAGCTGCGGCTCTCTGCCTCCTACAGCAGTAGGAACCCAGAAGGCACCAGAAAGGGTTGTCTCCCTGGGTCTCTTAGGCTCACTGGCCTCTCAGCAGTCTCTCCCCAGGCTTCCCTCCCCAGCAAACAGGAGCTGCTAAGCACAGGTTTCTCTATCCTGGGGAGGGGCTATGCAGCTCCTCAGCTTCTGTCTCGGCCAAGGCCAAGACATGAGGGCTGTGATGTCGAGGACGGGAGTCATGGCAATTGTTGCAAGGACACGGGTCCATCTAGCCCATTGCTGGCCTGCTCGGCTATTGCCTGTGCGTGCTACCCTCTTGGCGGCCACAAGGAAAGGGGCCAGATATGAGGATATTCCTGTAGAAACTGCCCCCACCCCACCCCACCCAAAACACCCAAGCAGCCTGGTCAAGGTCTCACCTCATCACACTGAGTGACACGGTGTGCGATGGCCTTCAGCTCCGCCATGGCCTTCTCGTCCTGGAAGTCATAAGGGAAGGCCTCCGTCCACTCCTTCAACAGCTGCACAATCTTGGTAGAGAAGGACTTCAGCTTGGCCTGGGGCAGTGAGGGAATAGGCAAGACCCCCAAGTCAGAGGGAACCATAAGGTGGCAATGGTATAAGTTGCCCTGTATCTTAGGGCCATGACCCTCCCCAGGGTTTGTGCTGGGCACACAGCCCCTGTGTATACGCAAGGTTTTGCCATGGCTACACTACAGTAAGTGGCTCTCATTTGACTCTTCTTTCCCTGAGGTGGACTTTTTCACTTAAATTCACTTAAAAAAACAAAAAAAAAAAAAAAAAAAAAAAAAAAAAAAAAAAAAAAAAAAAAAAACAAAAAAATGCACCACTACCCTGACAGAAATAGCTCTATTATTACACATAAGAACACACAACCAAGAATAATAGTAAATGCAAAACTGCTCCTCGCCCCTCTGCCAAAGGCAAGTTTGGGAAGGACTGGGAGGAGGTGCAGCCCTGAGAAGGAAGCCAAGTAGGACCTTGCATTCAGCACAGGGCTGGAGGGAGCGGGGCTGGTGTGCTGCACGAGGCTGTTTATTCTACTCAAAATGCCTGTGTAGCCTCTGCCCCAGGGAGGAGAGCAGAGAAACTCAAGACACGCAGCTGTGCCCACACGGGCCAAAGACTCGGGGCACCACCATGACTACTTCCAGGTCCTAATCAGTTTACCATCCTCAACGCTGCCCAAAGTTAGCCATAATCTTGGCTTCCAGACCCCTCCTGCAATGAGGGCTCACTCTCCTCAGACCCAACCTTCAGGCTCATGAGGCCTTGTCCAGTTCAGCTCAGCCCGGCGCCCGGCACCCGGCAGCCGTCATGGATGCCGGGCCTGACAGATGCTCCAGGCTCCACCACCTGGCTCACAACTCTGACAAGGATGTATACGGTGTTCGTGGGCTCCCTCCACAAACCTCCAGCAGGAGGAGGCCACACAGCCCTACTGAGACCACTGAACACTCCTGTGTGAGCAGCTGCTATCCTGAGGGCACAACCACCTGACTCCCACAGAGGCGACAGTGGCTAAGACCTGTCTGGTGCTTTTGCCATATGACCTCACTTCAGGGGATCTGCCCAGGCCAGAAGGCCAGCTGTCTGTGGGACCCTGCCCCAGGAGGGTACAAGCACTGTCCCAGCAATTCAGCTCTAGTGTGTGTTTCACCTCTATGCTGGAGGGGCCGCTCCTCGGGGCTGCAGCAGGACAGAGCAGCTTGGCCTACACTGGGCCTCCAGCCTGACCCATACCATGCCCTGCCCACTCTCTCTATTCACTGCCCTTCTCCAACCAAGGAACAAAGGGCTGTCATCCCTTCAGTGGCTTACCTTCTCAGGCCCAGCCTCTAGCTGTTGCCTCTGCTCCAAGCAGATCTGCCCTACTCGAGCCAGAAGGTCATGAGGGGGCATGAAGACCCGAGAACTCAGGAGAAATGTGAAGATGTATGTCCTCTGGAGGAAGGAGAGGGGGTGAGTGATGGTCAGAAGGCTTTCACAGCCTTCCACTTGGCCTGGCTTATCCCGGGCCATCACCCTGTGCCTTTCCTCATGTGGTTTTATTTTGTGCGGCCTTGTTTCCGTTGCTACGCCTGCATACCCAGGAGGCACAGCCCTCTTGGAATTCTCCAGGGCCCTCTGTCCCACCCCAGGATGGATGGGGGTGGGGAGAGTCCTCCAGGCCTGTGGCCAGGTTCGTGATGACTGGTCCGAGCCATCTTGAAAGCCTCAGGTGACACAGGCACCAATGGTTCTCATGTGTTGTCTCCCCCATGGGTCAGTTTCTACAGGATCATGAGAGGCTCTTCCTGTGGACAGGTGGTACTGCAGGTTGGGGTCCTCTGGGGGACTCTACCCCACTTGGACCTTGGCCTACCCCCATTTGGCTCTTGTAAGCTGGGTTATCGGGGTCCCAGGCACCCAACTCCAAGCCTGTAGGAATTTCCTTGCTTCAGCCTGGAGCCAGCTGGGCAAAGTCAGCAGGGAGTGTGCGCAGTCTGAAGAAGGGCATGCTCTTGCCATCGTGGTACGCCAGGCTATTAGACATGGCTCTCCCTGGCACGCTGGATGGCCCTCTGACCCTGTAAACTTCCTGTGGCCTGTCCCAAGCTGTACAGGATGGGTGTTCTGGCATCCTAACCAGCAGGTGAGACTCTCGGAGTCCACCTTACAAGCCAATGACTCAGACATGTGAGGAAAAGCACATTAGAGTCACAGCATGGGCCCCAAAAATACTTGCACATGTTCCAATTGAGCTGCTCCTGCTCCATCAGGACAGTCCTGAAAGCAAGCTGCTCGTGGCTATGTGCTCCTGGTTACTCCATGGTGACCTGCCTATGGACAGTCAGTAACTGCCTCTGATAACCTCCTTTAATTTCTTTATTAGCCATCTCCTCCCTTACAGCCTGTCTCTAAAGTTGAAGGCATGTTAATGTTTTCCATTGTTGCAAAAGGTCTCTTCCCCATAAATTTATGGCTACATCTCCCACAGATTGGCCCTAACCTTCCAGTCTAACCTTCTGGTCCTATACATTTAATCCAACTTAGACTTTGTTTTACCTGAGACAATGTCCCAATCCCTAGGAGCTGTTTAGATACCTTTCGAAGTGGCCAAACTGGATGCCAAGAATCTTGGGAAATTTTTGTGACATCTGCCCCAGTATCCAGCAATCCTTCAATCTCAATGCCATCTAACTGGAATTTTAACTTTGGCCCCTTATCATTTATAGTAGTTTGCAAAAATATCATTTTTTTAATCTTTAGCATCTCTTGATTTATCCCTAGAAGCATCTTTATCTCCATTAAATGGTTTTTCTAAGTTTTTGGTAGGCCTGTTTGTCCTATCAAGCCTTGAATTTTCTAGTTGCCTTTTAGAATAATCCTTTTTTGGTAGACAGGAAATGAATGGCTCGTGTTGTTTTCTCTTGGGCCTTGAGCGAAGCCCCTTAGTCAGCTTTTTCTGAAATTAAGGAATTGCCTTGCATATCTTGGATGACCAACATTCATGAGCCCATTCCTTCCACACCTACATTTCATAGGAAATCTTTTCCTTGAATTTTTACTATGATAGAAGAATTTACCCTTAGGAACTGTTTGCTCACAGTCCTTTAGGGAGTGACTTGATTTTTCACAGGCACGGCAATGGGCATGACAAGATACTGTCTTCTCTGTTCCCAGCATGCCCGATGCTATCTTGAGGTGAGGAAGAAGGCTTTGGACTGTTGGTGGTCAGGGAGAGGGCTCTGTGTCCACATGCCTCAGAGGAGGGATGGATCTTCTTCCTTTGGAATCTGTGCTTCCTGGCTCAGGGATGAGCTCTAGGAAGTAGTCTGGGCTACCAGGTCACAGGACCCTCCATGCTGGCCTTACCCTTCAAACTCTTCTTCCTCCAGAGGTGGGCCCTTTTTATATCTCTCCTTCCTATGTGTCCTCCCCTTAGTTTCATCTACCTGAGGGCAGCAAGGTAGTCACTTCAGCTTCCTCTAGACACAGCATTCATGTGCAGAGCAAAAGGTGATGAAGGCCCAGAAGGCAGTATTGGCCCTGCCCATCCATCCTCTGACGCTCTGCCCAACTCTATAGCCCCCTCCGCCCCTTCTTCCCCTCCCAGAAGCAGCCTTCCTTGAAGCCCAGGTACCCCTCCCTGTTACTTGCCGCTCCAGTTTCCCCAGGCCCCAGCCACTCACGTCAGGATAGTAGTCCACTGTTGGGACCAGGTGCTCCATCAGGGCCTCCAAGGACCCAGAAGTGAGGCGGCCATCTTGGAATATGAGGTCCCTGGAGCCACTGCTGGCCCCACCTCCTCTTTCCCCCATGCCGGGCGGCACCTGTCTGTTACAGTTGGGCCCAAGGATGCTGGAGAAGACCACAGATGTCTGGGGCATAGCTTCCTGGGAAAGAAGAGCAAGGCTATGAGACACGTGCTGCACGATATTTGACTATGCTGTGAACCCAAAGATTGAGTTGTTTCCTGGAAACACTTGTAACTTGTTTCTAGTTGTGGTGTGGCTCAGCCCTAGCACACACCTTTAATCCAAGAGCTTTCTGTTTGAGTGTTGCAAACAGCATTAAATAAAGTTAACTCTAGGTCAAGAGGCAGAGCAAGTAACCAGTTGACCAGAAATAAACATAGGAAAAAACCTTAGAGAAGAACAGGAAGCCAGGAGGGTAAATAAGAAGACACACAGGAAGTAGAAGGGAAGAATATTGAGTTTGAGAGGTTTCTGGAGACGGCGTGGGTCAGGGGGTGTTATTTTCCCTTCTGTGACTGGCTGAGTAGGAAGGTCAGCTGGGTGCTTTCTCTGAGCTGGTCGGCTTTCATTCCAGCATCTGGCTCCTGAGTCTCTATTGGTAAAATTGAACATTTGGGATTTTGTTTAAAAACAACAGATACGTCGTAGGCGGCCTACAATCTCTGCACATCTATCTGGTCTAGGCACATGCAGGGCTGCCTAGAAGCCTCGAGGAGAGGTGCTTGAGCAGCTTGGTTCCCCCAGACACTGCAACTCTGATGAAAGTGTCTTTAACACCTGCTCCTTGCACCCTAGATCTCAGTCCAAGGACCCTGACCCAGTGAAGGTTCTCTGTGTCCTAATCATGGACCCCCTGGGATTATATTCAGGAGAAGAATAAACTCTCCAGCAAGTACAGGGAGCCTATGGTCAAGACAGCCTGAGTGATGAAGTGGGCATGATGGGTTTGGCTGTTAGTCATTAGCTATGCAACTCCTGAGCACAGCCAAGGAACACCCTTCAGGGCATCATCTGCCAACCTCCTGAGGCTGATGCATATGGAGGTTAATGGATTAGCAGGGACGTGGTCGGAGGACTGGGCTAATTAGTGCATGCTGTAGGACCGGGGCATAATGTGCTGCTGCTGCCCTCGCCACTGTGAGAGAGTCAGCTCCGAGCAGAGGAGCTTGAGGGAGAGGCATTTGGAAGATGATTATCTGGTTTTTCAGGAACACTGGGAGGGCTTGTCTGGCCAAGTAACAGCAGAAGAGGAGGGTAGTGGAACTGACCTTGAATACTGCCAAGAACTGACAGGCCTGAGCCACTTAGCAGCACATCACAGAGAGGCAGTCAGGGTCTGGGAGGAAACATCTGTAATTGGCTTTTGGACACGTGGAATCGGGTGCTGAAGCAGACAGGCCAGCATCCCAGCGGGACTGCTGCATCCTGGGACGGCCTTAGGGGGTCGCTACTCCACATGCAGCTGAGTCTCTGCTCAGACAGCGGCAAATCAAAAGCTCCGCTGCCCAGCTATGGCGGTTTGAATGAAAATGGCCCCCAGAGGCTCACAGGTCTCAATATTTGAACCCCAGTTGGTGGAGCTGTTTGGAGAGGATTAGGTGTGTCGCTGGAGGCAGGGCTTTGAGGTTTCAGCGGCCCACCCCATTCCCAGTCTCAAAATGTGAGCTCTCAGCTACAGCCCTGGCACCATGCCTGCCTACTGCTTCCACGCTCCCCGCATGATGGCCATGGATGCTGTAAGCCCCAAATAAACTCGTTCTTCTACAAGTTGCCTTGGTCATGGTGTCTTATCAAGCAATACAAGAGTAATTAATACATCAGCCAAGTAGGGATCAGAGCAGTGACGTATTTGCCCATGAGTGGATGATCCTGAGAGGATAGCCTGCTACATGGGGCTATCTATTAAGCAAGCCTTTCCTCTCATCCCTGGGGGGCAGAGGGAGGAGTCAGACTGTCCTGCCATGGTGGAAGCTATGGGCAGCACTTTGGAGTTTGGAGGTGTGGCTCCATTCCAGCACAGCGTCCATCTCACGGGCCCACAGCCCTGCCTTGATTAAAAGATCCCCGTGCTGAGAGGGCTCCTGTTCAGAAAGCAGTGAAAAACACCCCATATTTTCTCTGGTCCCATGACCCCTGCTCAGGGCTCCGTGTCAACAGTACAGAGCCACACTTGCCTCAGTTTCCCCACTATGCAAAACAGATAACTGTGACCATTTGACATCCATGAAACCATTATCTTAGCATACACCATATTGCTCTAGCCCAGGAAGCTGCCCTGCCCTCTTCTCCTGCCGACCCACAAGGTCAGAAGAGGCTGTGCACTGGCTCTTGTGTCCTCCCACAGGTCAGTGACCATCTATACAGTCAAACAACACTGCTGGGCTCTTGTCGCCTGTGTGGCCCTGCTGGCCTCAGTCTCACAGAGGCTCCGGTGAACCTCAACTTCCCACAGTTCTGAATGTGGAGCCTTGGCACCTCCATATCCAATACCCCCGGAGTTTTGCCCCTACAGAGGCAGCAGGTATTACTGAGTGTAAGGGTGAGGGTAAGACATACTCTAACTTCCCACTGACTCACACGGCGCCTGTGGAGACAGACCTTTGGGCAAGGCTGCTATAGTCGGCCTGCTGAGAGAACCAGAGCCAGGGGGAGGCTGTCTGGGTCTCAATATACTCTGATTCTGCTGTTACAGAGGGGACAGTGAGACTTGCTGCCTCTGGGAGAGAAGTCTGAGGAACCAGCAGGAGTCCTTGGGGCGGGCCTGGTTCCCCAGAGGCCCCACCCTAGGAATCTGAAGTCTGCAGGAACCACTTAGAGGGAACACATGGCAAAAGCTCTCACTCATCTTTGTAGATGGCACCAAGTCATCTCGTTTACTCTGTACTGTCTCTTCACTCTCCCCTGAATGCTCGCACTGAGGTCAAGTCGCAGGCACAAGTCCCACAGACAAGTGAAGGAGGCCAGGATGTGGAGACAGCTAGCAGCAAAGGCAGAAGACAGGCTTGAGTTGGGAGCCTTGGGGCGGAGGAAGTGCGCTTCTGAGGCTACTAGGAAGCCAAGGTGCCCCTTAGGAGATGTCTTACGAGATTCCTGCACCAGGCCCCCATCATCTGCACCACGGGTGCCATTGATTGGTGCCACCTGCATGCCACATAGGCACCAATGACACCGCAAGTCTCTATGCCAGGTGTGGTCTCCCACAGCAGCAAGAGCACCTGATCTTGTGAAAATGCAAGACCTTGTTTCCAGGCCTGGCCCACAGGTCAAACCTGTCCCTGACCAAGACACGAGGGTGACCCTTGGGCAGGCAAACTGGAGGCCAGGGAATCCTCCCACTGCAGCCTCCAGGGCCTTGTGGCAGCTAAACGAGGTTTCCGCCCCTGTGGCTGTACACTGGAAGAGCCCAGGGACTTTTCAAAGCCATCTTGCCCAGCTTTCACACCATCTGGGGGTAAGCTTGGCCCTGGCATTTTCTGCGGATTTCCGGGTCCAAAGGAGTGTCAGGAGGTCCCCACGCACCCAAGGCACCTGGCTGTACCTAGCCCCCACCCCCGTGATGTTGAAACCATTGCAGAGGACCCAGGAAGCTCTACAGACCTCCAGGGGGACCCTAGGATAGACCTCGAGTGGGCTGGCTTCTGAGGTCCAGCTTTGCCTCTGCCCCTAATCTGAAAGAAGTTAGCTGGGGCCACGCCGCCGTCCTTACATGCTCGCTCGGGGAATAGGCTATACCTAGCTGTCTCCACCACTCCTCACCCCTTCTCCATTCAAGCAAGAAGACAAGCGCCTTCTAATTACAGACCTAATCAGCTCAACTCTATGAAGCACCTTGCAGCCAGACAGAGCTGGTGACTCACTGTCTCCTTTGCAGACAGCCCTTGAAAGCTTCTCCATTTCCACGTCAAGACAAGTGGTGGTGAGGGCAGGTCCGGGGAGCCAGGCTGCAAGTCTCTCTCCCAGAGGGGAGAAAGAGACTGCTTCCACACCTGGCTTTACCTTGCTTTGTGGGGCCACCACTGAGGAAGGTAACCTCCCTGGGTGGACAGAGTTCTCCTGGCCTGAAAGGAATTGAAGTTGGGTGAGCTGTCCATACCCACTGCCTTCAGAGCCACAAAGAGCTGCAGGGTAGGGGTCGGCATGGAGGGCTGCCCAGCAGAGGTGAGCCGGAGAAAGCCCTTTGCTGGCTACTGAAATGGATGAGCTGCAGGCTGGCTGGCTGGCGAAGGTGGGACAGCCAAAGTGAGCATGTCAAGGAGCTTCCGGCCAGTACCCTGTTGCCTCTTGACAGTTCCCCCGTCACTGTACCTCAGCACAGCCTTATCCTTCCCTGGAGGCTCAGCCCCTGTGCCCACCCAGCACTCTCCTGTTCCTTCCTGAGCACAAAGTGGCTCCTGGAGCCTTGCTGCCCCTCCTGGGCCCAGTACCAACGGCACTGCCTTGGGGACGCTCCCGTGGTCACATCCACACCCAGTCTTTGACTCTCTGGCTCCCCATTTCTCTAAGCGTTCTCCAGTGACTGCAGGTCCTAGGCCCAGGACATGGGAGAGAGCTTGGATGTGGATTCAAGAATGTGCTCTCTGTCTCAGCATTTGTGGTAGAGCCTCCGGGATCTCTACCCCAGTCCCCTCATCCATAACCAGGTGCGGTTCTCGTCCCTCCTCCCTGTAGAGCCAGGTAAGGGCTAAGTAAGATGAAAACTAAGATGTGTGTTTTCCTGGAGCGGTACCAGATACGGCCACGTGATCCGTGATGGACCTTGCCAAATGGTTCAGTGGTCGTCCCTGATTCTGATCATGGCCTCTGACCTAAGACGGCAGCGCCATCGGCACACGCCAAAGATCTTACCGAGGCTTGAGACAAGCAGACCCAGTCTGTCTGGGCACATAGCAAAGGCTGGAGCTGTTTCAGGTAACACCCTGGAACTTTTATACCCTTGTGTACAAATTTCCATCTGTGGGACAGAGATCACTGAGAAAATCCCACCCCTCAATACGGTGAGTCAAGTCCTCCACAGCACTCTGCAAAGACACCGTGTGATGCACAGACACATTCCCGGATCTGTACACTCTGCCTGTTCCTCAGGGACCACACTCCCCGGTGAAGTATTCACACCTAGGCCTCAACTTCAGCTTTGATCTCTGGGGAACAGGGGCCCGGAGGATAGGAGTCATCGTTTCACTTCTCTGCACCTCTAACATCCAGAACGTGCTCCAAAGTGTCGGGAGGAAGGAGCCAGGAGCCCCACACCTCCCGCTGTTGACAGGAACAATCTTTGTAAGCCTCGGCACCACCGCCACAGACTGCAGGGTGGACACCTGACCTCGGGACACAGAGTGGGGGGAACCGCACAGGGGATGGCTTCAAGTTCAGAACCAGCACACTGAGACGTGAGCCACGGTAACGGTCCTGGAGATGCCTCCAGCAGGTGTGTTGACAGCAGTGGCAGGCAGCCAGGGCCGAGAGACTTTTCGGATCTGGCAGAGTTAAGAGCATAAAGATATTTAGCAGGTTGCCTACGGCAGCGAGATACGGCAGCCGGGAAAGGAAAAGCGGGTCAGCAAGGCTTGGCAGTCGGTCGTTTGGCAACAAGTCACACTGCATCCGCAGCGGGGAGGCAGTGCTTGGAGGATACTGCCCTCCGTCTACAGACTCTAGATGGGCTAAGAGATGCTGCCCCACCCAGGGGTCCTGGAACCGAGGACAACCGCTGCAACAGAGACTACAAGATCCGGACCGGGTGTGGCCTCTTCACATCCACTCCTGTACTTGTCCAGGCCTGGGCCATCATTCTGTCCTCTCCTGCTTGTGTGTGCTTTTCCTGCTTCCTGTACTGAAGGTGCCCATGGAGGACAAGCACTAGGTGGAGGGGGAGGTCAGGGTGTGTGGTTTGTGCTCCAGTGGTCTCATTAAAGACTCAGGCCCTCGCTGCCAGCAGCAACCAGCCTAGCCGGAGCCAGGTAAGGCGTAGACGCTGGCTGCAGAGCAGTGCCAAGCCGCTGCACTGCCGACGAGCAAGCTGCTCCCCTCATTCCTGTCCTAGAGCCTGTACCCCACCCTGTGACTATACTCACGCTTTGGGCACACTCTCAGGAAACACACTCGCACTTTTTTTCTGTCAACCTCTCACTTGAGGCCTCAGTGGCTCTAGACAGCAAGGCAGGGAGTGAGGAGAGCAGGGCAGGGCTCTAAATGATTAGCTGGGACCGGAGCATTATCCTTCAGGAGTGAGGAGTGGGGTGGAGACAATGGGAGCAGTGCAGCCTGTTCCAGCTGACGGTTCTGAGGCCCAGCTACCAGCTCATAACACCAGCTCTTTTTGCCAGGCTCTCTTCCCAAGAGGCAGGGGTGAGCAGGATTTGTCATCTGATCCAAAGTGACTTTATAAAGCTCAACTCCTCATCCCAGAGAGACTAAAGAAAGAACTTTGGACGGCAGCCCCAGAGGGGCAACTGGCTAGAAGGCTGGCCCCAGACACAGCCAACCCCAACCCAACAGAGAACAGGACAACAGCCTAAGGAGCGGCAGTCCTGTGCACAGCTGGGAAGCAAGAGGCACACATCCTCTTTACCACTCGGGAAAGAAGGACTGTCCGGGGGCAAAACTGCCAGGCACATTCAGAATTCCAGGGCCCTTCCCAGACTGTGGTTCTAGAAATTTCTAAGAAATGTAAAAGTAGCCTTCAACTGACCTTGCTGAACTTTGTGTGTCTGTTACTAGAAATCAGAGGAAGCCATGAGAGGAAGCCATGAGCCGGGCACCAGCGTAACTCATGCAAGCGTGGCTCTCCTGTAACAGAAGAATGCTTGTTTCTCAGGTGAGGACAAGTCCTGGCCCCCAGGAGCCACACTCAGCTGTTCAGGCTGGCAGTGTTGTACAGGTGAGCCCAAGCCTGCCTTCTGCCACATCTCCTCCAGGTGTCCTAGCAGGAACAAGACCCTCAGGAGCATGAAGGAAGGCTGGAGGAAGGCTGACCCTCCGTCCAGGGGGATGAGCGGGCAAAGGTACATTCCCACAGCATTCTGCACATGGTTTCAGGGGCTCCCAGACTGTTGTCTGTGGGCCCCAGGCAAAGCAACCAGGACTTATGGGAAAACTAGGACAAAAATGGCCCTGAGGGTGCATTTTGCATAAATACCCAGGGTTGTGCCAGAAGGTGGAGGGGAGGCAACAGCCGGCTCCCTGCCTCTGCCAGTTTGGGGAGGGGTCTGCTTTCTGAGGCAGCACCAGGCTTCTATTTTTTAACCTACTCAACAAAAACGGGGACTATTTTTAGCTCAGCGAGCTGCAGGACATCACAATTAGCAACTGAAAATTACACATCCTGCATGTCTCTCCTCCGCTGGCTGGGCGGGGGTGCTCCAGGATGGAGCTGGGCCCAGCCCTGGGCCCCTACCCTCAAGGGCACAAAACCCAAAGGGCAGATCAGAGGCCACAGTCAGGGCTATGCTGGCTGCTTGGACTCAGGTAGAGGGCACATGAGCCCAACCCTGCCAGGAACCCTACAAAATGGTTCCCAATCTCTCTTCCCAGAAACCACTGGGGCAGGGAGTGAGGAGCCAGAGCATTTACTCCTTGTTCATTAATGAACCTCAGTACATACACAACCAGCTTCCTGGTGACAGTACAAACCTTTCTGTAAGCCTTCAGTGGGCCACAGAATTGACATCAGAGGCTTTGGGCCTCTGTCACATCTCCCAGAAGGCTGCCATCAGGTTGCTGGCAGGCACACAACCAACCGCCTAGACTACAGCAGTTCTAAAACGTACCCGGGAATGTGAGTGGGCGCTCAGGAAGCGCAAAGAGTAAAAGCTTGGAGTGTTGGGTGCGGCCTTCCCTACAGGCTCAGCCGCTTGTCCCGGAAGGAAGAGGCTCAACAGGCAAACATCTCCTGGCTTGGAAACTACTGGGCACTCACTGGGGCGTTCCTTCTGCCTACCGTTAAGGTCTGTACCTGCCAACAGAGAGCACTTGTGAGCATCACACCTCCTCTACCAGCCAGAGTTCCCTCAGGTCAGGGCAGAGGCAGGGACTCCCCATCACCTCACTGGCCCCTCTTTCTCATCTACTGCGCCCTGACTGGGTTCACAGACTGGAAAAATTAGGGAAAGGAGGCACTGCCACCCATAGGACACTCCACCTTCGTCTGGGGTACTGTTTTCACTGAGGGGCAGTGGGAATCCGATGGCAGAAGGAGCCCCGCCCCCACGTGTGCAGGATAGGACCTGGGGAATCTGCTGAGGGAAAACAAAGACGTCCATGCAGAGCACAGGCTACCTCCACCCACCCTATGCTAACAACTTTATCATCAATTCCCCTGCCCTTCAAAATGCAGGTCCTTATTTCCCATGGGCGGAAGTTCCCATCTCCGCTAGAGGCAGGAGGTAGTTGGGGAGCCTGGCTCAAGTCCTGAGTAACCAACATGTGACTCAGTTTCTTGTTTCCCGTGACGCAAGAAATAGCATGCCTCATTCTCCGCTCGTAGGCCCCTCAAACCGTCACTCTCTCCTCCCTTCGACCAGCTGAGGCCTCTACAGCAAGGAAGAACGAAGAACGAGAGAACGAAGCTGGCCCCTAACCCGGTGACTGGGCTGTGAGAGCTCCAAGCCCAGTGGGCATGAGAGAGCTGGAGGGTAATGTGCCAGACATTGGTTTCCACACAAGTCAAGCTTCAAGAAGTCATATTCACAATGCCATAAAGGAAGGTCGTGCTTGGGGCTAGTAAGATGGCTCCACACGTAACAGCACTTGTGGCAAGCCCAGGAACTTGAATTTGATGCCCAGGACCCACACAGTGGAAATAGAGAACCGACTCTTGCTGGTATCTGACCTCCACATACATGCCATGACAGGCGTGCTCCACACACGCATGCAAAAATAAATGTCATTAGATTGGGGGGGGGGTTGTTTTTGTTTTTTTAAGAAGGGTCACACTTGCCTTCGTGTGTTCTTAGAACAGGCCCGGGCCTGGCATAAGGTGGCAGGCTGGGTTCCCACAAGGAGGTGGCTGCCATGGGAACCAGAGTGCCAGCTGCAGCACCTCTGCTGGTGGCTTCTCCGCAAAGGCAGGGCCTGTGTGCAACACTGATAATTAAAGCTTTGTTAGAGGCGCACGGTTCGCTTTCTGATTCTGAAATCCTTTCTGTTGCCGTGTTTGCTACGAGTCAGCTGAAGGAATCTTGCCGTCTCCACGCTCCTAACTACAGATTCTGCTACGTCTTGAGATTTCTCCTCCCTTTTCACTCCTTCACTTGTTCTTTTTGTCCATCAGCTTCTGGTGGCTGCTCCAGGGAGGCGGGGGCACAAAATGTCATTGTCCAACAATAACTACTCCCATTATCGAGGTCTGAGAGGCGTGGGGAGGGAGCAGGTGGGATTTCAGAGAATCCCTGGCCTCTCCCAGAGGGCAGGCGGGGTGGCTGCAAGCTTGCCTCCCACCGACCCAAGGCTTGGGCAGTCGCAGCTCTTGGCCTATGACCTCATCTGCTATTAGGCTGACTCTGTAGAATTAACTGCCTCCCTTGTATGGAGCTTGGTTTCCAGATCTTGGATTCCTGGAACCAAACTAGCCACAGATATGGACAACAGGCAAACAGGGCATCTTAGCAACTGGATATACTCTTTCCCAGGGGTTATGAAAGAGGGAGGAGAAATTGTGTGGGAAGCCACCCTCATGGGGTACATGCCCGGCTGCTGGTCAGAGCCTGGTGTGGTGGCTGGGACTCTTGCCTGGATCCAACAGGAAGATGCCTGGGCACACGACAGACAACTTGGTCCAGGCCACCGCCCTACACAGGATCAAGGCAGAAGAGAGAAGCAACAAGCTGGCTGGGTCAGAGGTGAGGGCCCTAAGGAGGCCAGAAGGATGGACTGCATGGGGGGCAGGGCAGGCACTTCTCGGAGCTGTCAGCCACCCACCATGGCTGCCTGTGAATGCTGAATATAGAAAAGGAACAAGGGGTCCTTTTACTTTTAAATGACTGAGCAAAGTCTTTTTTTCCCCGTTGTGTTTAAAGACAAATCATTCCACTTGCTTCAGTTTTCATCTTGACAGATGTCCAGAGACGCATCCCTAAGATCCATATGTCTTGGAACAGAGAGCGTTCTGTGTGTCCGTGAGTGGGAAGGGTGGCAGAGGGGGACCCACCTCTCTGCTGGGCCCTTGTCCAGTGGCTACAGGCTCTGAAACACACCAGAACACATGCCTAAGTCTCCCCGTGTTGCGAATACAGCAACATTCCTGTGTATCCAGGCACTGGACGTTTGCCCCTGGCAAATGGCACAGCCGCCTCTGTCCTTCCCTAGGGCACCTCACATTACTAAGTCCCATTTCCCAGGAAAAACTACAAATGTCCAAAGAGCTGAAGCTCATAGGTGATGCACAGGGTTTTAAGGCCTGTGAGTGGAACCCATCGTCAGGGACCCCTCACTTGGCCAACAGGAAGGGACTCTTGGGAAGGGTGGGGCAGCCTGAGGTGAAAGCAGGAGACCAAACCAGGGCTGGTGGTCCTCACAGACATTCTAAATAGAACAGGATTATGGCAAAGGAAACAGAGGGAAGGACTTGCCAAGAGGTAAATAAATAGATTTAATTGGAAGGAGGAGAACTTCTTAAATTCAAGAGTTTAGTTGTACTCTTTGAAGTACAACTAAAAGGATAAATCTTGCTATGGGGCACAATGGTCCGTATCTGTAACTCCAACACTTGGGAAATAGAAGCAGGAGGGTCATGATTTCCAGGTCGGCCTGGGCCACACAGTGAGACTCAAGTCACAGAAATAACAAACAAACCAACTTTCCTGGGACTGGGGTGGAAGTATGTCAGTGGCCAGTCCTTGCCTAGCATGAACAAGACTCTGGAAGCCACTGAGAGAGACAGGGAGAGAGAGATCACCTACCCCTGACAACTCTAAGCAAGAAAACGAAAGGGGGGGGGGTTTGCAAACTCCACTTTGTAACTTTAAATGATCTGAAAGCCCTTTGAACTGGAATCTTTCTAGAAAATACATATAACCAGAACAGCTAGCCATGTTTGGAACTGGAATAGACCAGTAAGCCCAATGCACAATAAGTAAATTGATAGCCAACTGAACCTCAGGCCCTGGCTGAGTTCCTAAAATGAGTTAGTTCAAGCCTTGGGGAATAAGAAAGTTTTGTATGATATTTAAACTACCCAGAGCCAGATGTAGTGGCACACACGTTTCATCTCAGCATTCTGGAGGCACAGGCAGGTGGATCTCTCTGAGTTCAAGGCTATCCTGGTCTACATAGTAAATCCGGAACAGCCAGGACTAAATGGAGAGGCCCTGCCTCCCGACAAACTAATTAACTAACTCACTAACTCACTAACTCACTAACTAACTAACTAACTAACTAACTAACTAACTAACTAACTAACTA
>NW_026588368.1:3056058-3060377 GCF_907164565.1 Psammomys obesus | reverse complement strand
CTAACTAACTAACTAACTAACTAACTAACTAACTAACTAACTAACTACTGATTCAATCATACAGAAAAGCTTTCCTGTTCATCCTGTGACCTAACATAGCCAAGAACTCCAGATGTGTCCAACATCTGTAGAGTGGAAGTGTGGAACACCTATAAATACAGGTGGAAAAATACACTAAGCAGCAGCACAAACCAGCAAAATGAACCGAGTAACATTTCAAACCACAACAGAGCCTGGCCCGGCAGGATTTATTCCAGGAACGTGGGACAAATAAGCGTGGAAAGTTTATGAGTCAGTACATTAATACGCTCATGAGGAAGATGGTTCTGCCAGATACAGGAAAGGCAGGCCGAAGCTGCGTGTATCTGTTCTCAGTGAGAACATCAGCAGTGAGTGCAGGACTGGGGTGACGACAGACAGCTGCACGATCTCCAGGGCCGATGGCAGACTTAGGGAACCACTGCCGTTCTCCCTACTGGGAGGGCAAGCCAAGGATGGCCAGGTGCCGCAAGGAAATGCTGCTTTGTGGCTTTTGAGAAACACAATTAAAAAAAAAGAAAATTAGAATGTGCATTAGAAGCAGAGAAGTGGTTCTTTCTTATGCGTGGATAATACTAGTTTCCTTGTTTTGGAAAACCGAGTTTAAAAAAAAATTGTTCAAAATAACAAGAGTTCGGCAATCGGTTATCTAGCATACGCTTGTTTAAAATCAAGGGCTTACCAGTGCCCGAGTGTAGTGCCCACACAGCAGCATGGAGGACAGGCACTGGATGCCCCTCCAGGGGCAGTGAGAAGAGTGTGGTATGTGTATTTGCACAATTCCGTGTTGGGGTTGGTCTTAGCATGACTGTTTCTATGTGCACCTGTGTTTCTGCATAGCTGTTTCTGTGGCTGTGTGTCTCTCTGTATCTGTCTACATAGGTCTGGTGTCTCTCTGTGTCTCCACATATATGTGTCTATGTGTCTGTGTGTCCTTGTCTGTGTATCTCTGTGTATCTGTTCCTATATCTCCATGTCTGTATGTACCTGTCTGTGTTTATCTCTCTGTATATCTCTGTGTCTGTACAGCCCTGACGATGTACTGTGTGTCTGTGTGTGTCTGTGTCTGTTAGCTGTCTGCGCACTTCTGTGTATGTCTCTCTCTGTACCCACATGCATTTTTTTTAATCTATCTGTGTGCCTGTGTGTGTCTACCTGTGCCTGTCTCTCTCTCTTTGGTATCTGTGTCTTTGTGTACCTATATGTGTGTCTATCTCATTGTTTATCTATATGTCCGTTTTTCTCTTTATGTGTCTGTGTTTCTCTGTGTATCTCTGTGCCTGTGTGTCTTTCCATGTGTAGCCATGCATCCTTGCATTCCCCTGTTTGTGTGTCTGTGTATCTGTGTTTTTTCTTGTGTTTCCGTGCATCTGTGTATACATCACTGTGTGTGTTTCTTTAACTGTGTGAATCTTTCCCCAGACCTCCCAGTTCTGCAGGCTCCACGGTCATGGCTCGGAGACCCACTGTCTCCACTGCACTGCTAACTAACTCAGCTACCCCCCGAAGCCCTGTCCCTGCCCCCCCACACACACACAGATGACCATTCTAGCCCACCTGGCTGAGTTCCACTCTCCTCTGAATGAGGCTGGTTTCTCCTCTCTGGAAAATAGTAGGGAGCCAGGGAAGGCTAGGGTCCCTCTTGCTGCCAAGGCTGCTGACTGTGTCTCAGCAGCCTTATTTCACCAGTCAAGAACTGTCCTTGAAGAGAGAAGCCTAGATCCCTCACTGGCAGCCCTACACTGCTTGGGGCAGCTCAACCGCAGGATTCCCCTGACTCACTCTTGTAGGCCCCGTACAGGCAGGGGTAGTCCTCTGGGCAGCCACACTGACATTTGGGAAATGCCAGAATCCAGTCTCAGCAAGAAGGCACACTGCACTGGGGGCGGGGCTGTCTTGCCGAAGCCCATTAACCACCAGCACCCGAGAGGCCACAGGGCCGGAAGCCTACAGAACTTTTGTTCTCCTCCTGAACCCTGCATCCCCATGCTTCCTCCATCACTCACTCCAGGATCACTTGGGGACTTCTAGGGTCATGAACCATGTCTGCCTCTAGGCTCTCCTTGTCTTGGGTCCTCAGACAGGTCTCAGCGATGCAGACAGCCTAGAATCTGACACAGAAGAATCCTGGAATAGGAGCCAGCCCTGACTCTTGACCTTCTGATTAACCTTAGGCTAGCTTTGAGTCCTCTGGGCCTCAGTTTCCCTGTATACAAAAGCAGGAGGCGGGGACTAGACCATTTCTAGTCCTTGTGTTACTTCTCCCTTCCCCAACTCTGCCAACAAGCACCCCTGCTTCTAAGTCTATGTTGCAGGTGACAGAAGGGGAGGCACCTCAGTGCCTGCCGCAGAAGTAGAATTTATACAACGTGTGACAAAATCTCCTTTAAATTAAGGGTCAGTGCTGGGGGCCAGGACTACAGGGGAAAGTCCAGGTTTCCTGAAGATGGAAGTGAGTTTCCACTGGTGAGCAGGCGTTTCCAGTGAGTAAAGGGGAGGAAGGGCAAGGAGATATAACATTTGAACCTGCTTATCAACCGTGCAGTCCAGAGAGACCCAGGCTGCCCTGGTCACTCTCAGCAGCTCCTAAAAAGGGGGACGCTCAGAGTATAGACAGCTTCCACGGGCAGGCCAGCTCCCCTTGCCCGCGGAAAGGACTCTCTCCTAAACATCTCCCTGGCTGTCGCTCCCATGCCCCCACATGGTGCCCACATGGGCCTTGGGCTTGTGACCCAACAGAGGCGCTGCTCCCAGGCCTGCCAGTCTTGGACCTCAGCACTCACAGGGACAACTGACAGGAGTGCTGCTCCCACTTTCTTCCAGCCCTAGGCACCCCAGGGCCACCACTCCCAGAGGCCGGAATCCTCAGCTGCCTCTGCTGAGAAGCACAAGTTAAAAAAATGAAATAAAATCAACAGGCTTAGGTAGCCCTACGATGCCTTGGGCCAGCAGCAGAATAGGGGCAGGCAGCACAGCTGGAGGGCGCCAAGGTGGAGCAGGCCCATCAGACTTCCTTGAGCTCTGGACTGCACACACTCAAACTACATATCACACCATCCTTGCACGACTACAGACTTTACGGTCTCTTCTGGGGCTAAGGATGCCTACACCCCAGCCCAGCCCCCAACTCCACAGCCCTTCAGCTTGCAAGGGCTCTTTGCTGTACCATCAAAACACACCAATTCACCCCTCATCTTCTGTTGTCTCTGTTACTAGGGTGTAAGCTCTCCATATGTTCCCTGACTGGCCCTGTCATGACCAGCACTGTCCATGACTCCCCTCCCCACCCCAATGAAGCATCCAATGATGGCCTAACAGACCGAAGGATTAGGTAGCCCCTCTAAGACCCTAGAGGCATAGCCCATCATGCTGGTCCATGGTGCTCCCAAAAGCCCAACCTCACACACAGCTGGCTTCCCCCACCCAGGCCTGTCCTGCCTCTCTTGTACCTTCCTGTCCCTTCCACTTAGCTTTTTCCTGCTCTTCCCCAGTGGGGTCCTTATACCCACAGAACGTCTTTGTGGCCTCCCCTGTCTACCCTGCCATAAGCACAGACACCTCCCCACACTGGTAGTCCGCTCTCCAGGCACGAGTGGGCACAGCTGCTCTTCCCTGGGTAGGCAGGCTACCATCACCACTCCTGGCGAGACTGAGTACGGCCCCTAGGGCCCTTATGTAGTCCCCTAGGAGTTAGTAGAACGGCGTGTGCCAGTGTGGCACTGAGATGCCAACTGAGGGCCTCTCCCTGTCACGGGACCCTGTCAAATCTGTTCCTTCGCAGGGAGTGTGGGGCAGAGCAGAGATGGCCCAGCAGGAAACAGCGCCTGTGCCATAAGTCACTGAAGTTGAGCGTTGCCTGGCCCCCACCAAATAACCGGAAGCGCCCCTCCTGATGCGCGCCTGGTGTGTGCTCTTCCTCCACATTCTTCGGTCCTCATCAACACCTAACACGTCCTCACTCACCGCAGCGGTTCTCAGCCTTCCCGACGCTGTGATCCTTTCATACAGTTCCTCATGCTGTGGTGACACCCCCCCCCCCCACTACAAAAATGATTTCGGTGCTACCTCGTAACTGTAATTTTGCTACTGTTAAGAATGGTAATGTAGGGGCTGGAGAGACGGCCAAGCATTTATCTTCCAGAGGACCCGGGGTTCGATTCCCACAATTCGCAGCTCAAAACTATGTGTTACTTCCATTCCAGAGGATCTGACATCCTCACACCAATAAACATAAAAATAAAATAAAATAAAATAAAATAAAATAAAATAAAATAAAATAA
>NW_026588368.1:3009515-3056048 GCF_907164565.1 Psammomys obesus | reverse complement strand
AAAATAAAATAAAATAAAATAAAATAAAATAAAATAAAATAAAATAAAATAAAATAAAATAAAATAAAATAAAATAAAAAGAATTGTAATGTGAATGTCTGATATGCAGGGTATCTGGTATCAACTCCTCATAAAGGGGCAGTCAAGGGCAGGGGGTTGTGACCCACAGGTTGAGAACCATGACTTGCTGAACCATAGATAGGCTCCATGAGGTGAATGAAGGACTGTGGCCTGCCTAGTCCCCAGCAAACCACAGTGCCAACACACAGCAGGTACTTAATAAATGTGCTCTGGAAGTCCTGCATCTTCAGCTCCTGAACCCTGGCTCCCCAGTTCCACTCCTCTACAGCACTGGTCTGTACTGGGCATGGGTCTAGGCAGGTCTGCTCCAAGCTAAGGGTCCCTGGGACAGCATATAGCTCACTGCCCATTGTGGTTCAGAAGGGGCTTCTACAAAACAGCCGGGAAGGTGCGGTGGCGGCTCTGTCGCAGGATTAATTTTAAGGACATGCTCAGCCTTCCCCTCGCTTGGGCGCTCTTTAAACACGTGACATTTGAGGAGAAGGCACGGCCTTGCCCCCACACCTGCCTCTTAACCGCTCTCACTTAAGCCTCCCATACATAAACACGTCCTCTCTCCTGCCCACACATCGCGCACACAAGCACACACCTCCCCCATGACCAGCCACTCCGTCACAGACCGCCCCCTCTCCAAGCGCTCACGGAGTAAACAGTGGTTTTGAGCCCAAGGACAGGGAAAATTCCAGGGTCGCCACCGCTCTTTACAAGTCTGCTCTGTCCTGGGCAGCCTTTGCTTTCTCCTGCCCTCCCAACCCCCTCCCCGCCGCCGGCAACGCCAAACCTCCCCCCACCCCCCTCCTCCTCTGCAGGTTTTCCAAGTGGCACTTAGCACCAAGTCTCTGGTGTCAGCAAAGGCTAGGAGGGCAGCAACTGTACCTTGGGTCAGACCCAAGTGGCGGCAGGTGTCCGGTTAGAGACGGGAGATTGTTGCCCTGCTGTCCTGGGCCAGCTCCCCTCCAGGTTTGGACCCATTTCCCCAGCTCCGGAGCGCAGAAACCTTAGCCTTGCAGTCCTGCTGTGGTCAAGGCGCTGCCCTGGAGCGCTCCCGACCCCTGTCCCCCTGTCCCGCGCTGTCACAGCCCTACCTGGGGCTCCAGAAACATCCTGGCTTCGGCTCCCGCTACCCGACCCGCAGGCGGTGTGGAAACTGGACTACCCTAGGGGCTGAGCCAGTGCCGCCTTTACCCGGGGACTTCCCTCCCATGGGCCCAGCCACCTGGGCGGAGCTGGCGAGATGTGAGAACCAGACCCTGGGAGGGGCACTAGCAAAGGACTGGGCGAGGCGTGGCGAGGCGTGCCAGCCGGCGGGGTGCACCGTGCTGGGTTTGGGAGTGGCGGAAGGGAAGGGTCGAGGCTCTGTGCCGGGTAGGGGGCGGGGGGGGGGGGTCCTGGTGACGTCCAGCGAAGGCCCGGGTCTCCTCCCTCTGGCCTCTCCCATTTCTCGCTCAGCAGGTGCCCGGCAGCGCTTAGTTCAAATTCCTCCCAAGGCTGGCGCTCACTCTGCACAGCTCTGGTCGGAAGCTTCTTAAATTCTGTCTATCCATCTCCCCCAGCGAACACCAGGGATAAGTAGATGCTATCGAGGAAGGGCTAATCTGAGGTGAGAGTGGAGGGGCTCTCCTGGCGCGTGGCGCAGGGGATCTCGCTCTAGCCACGGCACTGGGAAGGAATCCTGCCAGGTGGTCGCTCTCACCTAAACCTTGCGGTGGTCTCCCAATGCTGCCCCACCTCTGAGTTTAGGTGGCAGAGAATGCCCTCTCTGGGGATCAGGTACTGGGGAGGCAGAGGCTGGGAGGGCAGAGAGAAGTGGGCCAGGTTCTGTGAGTCAAAGCTGGTTGCTCATGCCATACTGGGGAGCTGAGGAGAGCTCTCAGCTAGAACTGAAGATATGAGCAGAGGATGCTCAGGGGCCTGAGGCAACCCCACAAGGGCAAGCCACCGTGCCTGGTGGACACTGATGACCCAGACTATCTCCAGCCTGGTCAAGATGCCCACTGCCGCCATCCCACCCTGCCTGCTCTCCGCCCAGCAGCCTGGAGGGTCACCCTTATCTCCTGCCATCTCCCTTCCCTCATTCTCCATCAGCTCTCTTACCCCTACAAAGATCAGTCAGCAGGCTGCCTCTTGGGTAGTGAGTTCTGTTTGGAGGAATTCTGACTGCTCGGCCCACTTCATTTTTCTCTTAAAAGGACACAAAGGACACAGATGTCCTCTCCGGCTCTGCCTCCCCTGCTTCTCTCCCAGCTTGCCCCAGAGCTGGACCTCACCTTTCTTTCCCGGGGCCTCAGAGCCCACAGGGGTGTTTATTACCTCCTGGAACAGCTCTGCAGATGGACGGTGAGGGGGGGGTGCACCAGTTCTCACACTGCCCCTCTTCCGACTCTGCATCTAGTTCCAGAGGATGCGAAGCTCACAGTGGCCTCTGCTGGCGATTCCAGGACCCACCCAGACCCTAGGGTGCTGGGCCCTTGCTAGGCTTGGGCCATCCCTTCAGAACATCCCTTGGTATTGTTCTAATACCAAGAGGGTGCAAAACTGGAGTCTTCCCTCTGGGAAGGCACCTGTCCCTGCCTTCTTTAGCCTTGTTCCTTGCCCTACAGGACACCTGGGTCCGAAGGTGATGGCCTTTCTCAAGAAGTCCATGTGCACAGTTAACAATCCAGTTGCCAAATGCTCCAAAGCAAACTCTCCCCCCTGCCCCTCTGAACAAACCAGTCCTCAGGTTGGAGGAGGGTGCTGGTAGCTGTTCCAGTACTGTCTCAGAGTCATGTGGTGCTCACTCACAAATGTCATCAGCACTGTCTAAGACTGTCAGTGGAGTAAATTCCCCCCTCACTGCCGAGAGGAAAGAGAGTCCATCTAGCGCTATCTCTGCAGACATGGACGAAGTTGTCTTTGTCACAAGTCTGACCTCAGCATGATGCACCAATTGACATCATTCCCAGTATCCAAGCAGCCAGGGAAGCTGGCAGGCCAATGGCTGACTCCTGTCAGATGTCCTGCTTAAAGCTGTAGGTGAGGTTGTCCTGCAGCAAAGGCTTGTGGAGCCTGACCTGAGACAGCACTGCCCTTACTAGGTTTGGCTCTGGAAAGCGGAGATGTGATGTGGTCTGTAGCTCTCGCTGGGATTACCAGAAAGCCGAGACACACAGGAGGAGATACTCCCCTCCTTACTTCAGACAACAGAGGCTGTACATAAAAGGAAACATAACGATCCTTGTCTATAAGTGACCACCCTGAGAGTGGTGGAGCAAAAGGCAAGGGAGCCTGGCTCTATGGAGACAGTGACCTGAGCAGCCTCCTATGCACAGGACAAGATGCTAGGCTGTAGCATTTAGTCTGCTCTTGCGGGTGGATGGACCCCATTAGGGCCCAGCTAAGGTCTTGGCACTCTGTCCACAACTTACAACATCTTGGTGATGACCACAGTGACAGCCAGAGTCCTGGGGCCTCGGGATTCTGATGCTCTGTCCCCCTAGGACCTCAGCTCCTCTAACCTGGCACGGAATGCTTCCCCAGGTGTGGGGCCAGTCCCCCTTAGGAGTCTGTCTGTATGTCATCTTCTCGCTGACATATTTAAAAGGTCACCTTCCACCCTGGCACTTTCCCCGCACCACTAAATGTCCCCCTTGAGTTACTCAACCCAACATTATCTTCCGCTTACTTATTAGTCTGCTTTGGACACATAGCACGAGCACCATGAGAGTAAGATCTTTATCTGCTCACTGCTCAACCAGTAGCTGTAACACGTCTGCACATAGGAGCATGGGGGGATCCATGCAGCATCCATGTGGAACATGTATATACATGTATATACACATGTGTGTATGCAGATACAGATATGGCGTTGGGTGTGGACGGTTATGTAGATATGGATTTGAACATAGAAGCAGAGATATAGACAGTACGATGGATATGGAATATGGAGAAAGATGTAGTTCAGCCTGTATACAGAAAGGGTATGAGCAAGAAATAGACACGGATAGAGCTATAAATACAGATATGGGACATAGACGTGGATTCAGGTGTAGACAGCCAACACAGGGCTCAATTCCATAAAATGTAAGGATTGAAGAGGCTAAAGGAAGTCAGAAGACCCTGCTTGTATAATGAACAAAATTATACAGAGGTACTTCACGAGATAGCAGCAAGTTTAAGTCACTGGAGTATCTTAGTCATCGGCCAGAGAGAAACTAAAACCACACGGTGAGAGTTCCACACACCCACCAGACCGGTAAAATCGAAAAGGCATAAAATGCCAAGTGCTGCCAAGGAGGTGTCAAAACCATGGCTCTCAGTCGCTGGTGGTAACATGGCTGGGGCAGCCGTGTGAGGGTGAGCTCCAACTGGCTTCTGGGAGCTGAGTCTGGGCCGGTCTTAAAGCTCCACCCTGAGCATACAGACTTGGCAGAAATGCTCAAGGTCCCACACCTCAAGGCATGTGAGCCCTGTCAGCAGTGGCTTCCAACTGAAAACAGCCCCGGCATCCTCCACAGAGGGTTGGATTTGTACCCGCCTCCCAGCAGAACTCAGATAGAGAATGACAACCACAGTTGCGTGGGTCTCAGTCCCACGCTACGGAGCAAAGACAATCAAGCACGCACATTCTGAGCTAGGATCCCACGCACGTCCAGCATAAGCCTGGCAGAGGTCCCTGGAGGGGCAGGAGCCGGGAAGGGTTTCCCTCACAGGGAGTCAACACGGCGTCTTCTGACCAGGCGCCACGTTCATGGTCCATTTCACCTTGTAAGCTGTGGCAAGAAGGCTGGAGGGGAAGAGCTGAGAAAGGACATCACAGCGGGGCAGGCAGAACTGACTGAGCTCCAAGGCCCTTCCAGGTCTCCTCTTGACCACATCTCAGTCAAGAAGGTGACTGGAAGGCAGGATCATGTGGGGCACTGGAATGCTGGCTGCCTCTCTTTGCCCCCCCCACACACAAATTAAGGTAATAATGGGATGAAGACCTTTCTTCTCTGCATTTCTCCCCTTTCCATGCCCCCTTCCTTCATCAAGTTCACTATTTACATACTTTCCCTAAACATTTTCCAGCTGCACAGCAGCAGTTCCACCATTGTCAGTTTTACACTCATTGGTGATGTATTAGTGGCAGCAATTAGTTTTAAGTGTATTTCCATATCATGCACAGCTTGACTGTACCGGGACAGACATCTGTTTTCTCCTCTCTGAGCTATACTGGGGCTTGATCCTTCAGAACGGTTTTCTCCAATAGGAAGATCATCACATAAAACAAGAAGTGGTGCCCAAGCCAACACACATGCAGTTGCAAGACAGAAACACAGAAACACAGATAAGCAAGGCAACACGGCTCCTCCAGATGATCACGACTCGGTGACCGAACTCAAAGCTTGTAAAATGCCAGACGGAGGCTTCAAAGCTTAGCAGTACAAACGACCTGCGGGACGATGAAAACAAGTGAATTAATTCAGTCCAGGCCGTGCAGAAGAAAGGCAGAAGCGCTGAGGAAGTTTTCAGCAAAGTGGATGAGGAAATTAGCCCCATGGGTGAAAAAGTCAGTGACGTGGGCAGAAAAGGTCAGCAAGGAAATTGAAGTAGAGAGGGGGCGTATGAATGCTGAAGAGTAAAGGCTCCCTGAATCAAACACACAAGGCCAGCAGAAAATGTGACCAAAGAGGGGAAATAATATTAGGGATGAGAGGAAAGGCTGAGGAACACTACATTCGAACATCGGGAGGCTGCGAGACAAGATAACACAAAAATCTGAGCTATGACCAAAAGGCCAAACCTAAGAACCCGCAGGGTCAAAGGACAAACTGAGTCAGACGTTAAGGGAAAATTGTGCAATGGCATAGCAGAAAATCCCCCAAATCTAGAGGACAAAATTCATACCTAAATACATGACCAGAAACCTCCCCATGACATGTCACAGTCAAGACATCCAAAATACAAACCAAAATTCAAAGCAAAAAAAAAAAAAAAAAAAATAGACTGAGAACTGTCAGGAAGGCCTGCTGTGGTGGTGCAGGCCTTAAATCCCCTTGAGGCTAGCCTGGTCTACACAGTGAGACCCTGCGTAAAACTACATACATACACATGCATCGTATAAGGTAGAAATGTCAACCTGCTTAGAAAGGAGAGCACAGAACAATAACATCAGGTCTTTAGGCAGCAGCCCTAAAAACTAGGAAATCGTGGAATTATACATTTCAAGGCCTAAATATAAACACTTGTCAACCAGGGAAGCTATCATTTAAAGCTGACGGAAAATAAGGACGTTTCAAGGCAGGCACAGACCAAGGCAGTTCATTAGCATCTAGTCATTGCCTCAGAAGATTCCTAAGGGAAAACTATACAGGAAGGAAGAAAGCCAGTTTCAGCCATAGGGGCACAGGAAGGGAAAATAAAAACAAAACCTCACAAGAGGAATGAACAAAGAAACACTAGACAGAGATCTATCATATCCAACAGGGTAAACCGGCAAATAACAGGGGAGAAAGAGAATAATAAACAAGTATCCAATCAATTCATTAAGTAACCAACGAGGTTACAGGGATTCAGGCTGGAAGTGAATTGGCTTGGTGAATAAAGTGCCTTCTGTGTGAAAGCATGAGAGCCTGAGTTCAAATCCCTAGCACCCACATAAAAGTTGAGGTAGCAGCCCTTGTGGATGAAGACACCAAGACTGACATCTGACCTCTGTGCATGTGCACATACAAACCAGCACATGCATGCACACACACAAATCTATAGGGATTAGTGGACAATTAATAATAATAATACCCTCAGATATAAATAATCTTAACTCACCAATACTACAGAGATTTAGAGTAGGTGACCAGATTAAAGATTGTGGTGGGAGAACCCAAATATTTTTTGTTTCCTAAAAACGCATCTCACTGGCAAAGACACAACCGATCAAGAGTCACAGGATTAAAATTATCTCTCAGGGGCTGGAGAGATGGCTCAGTGGTTAAGAATACTTGCTGCTCTTCCAGAGGTCCCAAGTTCGATTCCTAGTTCCAGGGCATCTGATGCCTTCTTCTGACCTCAGTGGGTCCTGCATACATGTAGTAAACATACATACACGCAGGCAAAACATCTATATACATAAAATTAAATTAAATTAAAAAGCCAGGTGCAGTGGCGCACACCTATAATCCCAGGACTTGGGGAGGAAGAGGCAGGAGGATCTCTGTGAGTTCAAGACTAGCCCGGTCTACAAAGTGAGTCCGGACAGCCAAAGCTACACAGAGAAATCCTGTCTTGGAAAAAAGAAAAAAGAAAAAAACTTATGCAAATATTCTTTAGCCAGTTGTGATGGCACACGCCTTTAATGCCAGAGCTCAGGGAGGCAGAGGCAGGTGGATCTCTGGGAGTTCAAAGCTAGCCTGGTCTACAAATAGAGTCCAGAACAGCCAATGCTACAAAGAAAAGCCCTGTTTCAAAAAACCAAAACCTATATACATATGTGTTTTTATTTATTTATCAAGTTATTAGAAGCTGAAAACAAATCATTGTGCAGTTACTGACAGTTGGTAAAGTAGACTTCAAATCAAAATTGGTCAGAAGAGATAGAGATTAACTACCTGCTAATAAATGGAATAAGTTATCAAGAGAATGTAACAATTGTTAACACACACATACACACACACACACACACACACACACACACACGAAGAAAAGGCCTTCAGTGAAGCTCAACATCCCTTATGATAAAAAAAAAAAAAACCTGAAAAAAATGTGGATAGAAGGAACACACATGAACACAATAAAGGCTATAGGTGACATGATAAATAGGGAACTGGAAGTGTTTCTTGTAAAATCTGAAGTGAGCTAAGGGTGCCCGCTCTCTCCACATTTATTCAAGTGTAATACAACATATTGCTCAAAATCTTAGCTAACGCAATAAAACAAGAAATAAAAGTAGGGAAGGAAGAATTCAAATTATCCCTATTTGTAGACACCTTGATCCTGCTTCTAAAGGACTCGAAAGTCTCCAGCAGAAAACTCCTGGAACTGTAAGCAGCAAAACGGCGGGACACAAAGCGCACACAAACACCACCGGCCTTCCTGCATGCCAATCACAAACCTGCTGAAAAAGAAACTAGAGGAAAACCCCATTCACAATAGTTTCAGAGTGAAGACAGAAACAAACAAAAAAACAACTCGGAATAAATCTAACTAAGGAGGTGTAAAACATCTATAATGAAACCTGTGAGGCACTAAAGAGAGAGACTGAAGAGAAAAGACCTCCCATACTCTTCGATTGGAAAATTACTAATACGAAAATGGCCATATCACCAAAAAGCAATCTACGCATCCAATACATCCCTATAAAAATCCCAATTGTACGCATTCAAAAATGCAAAATTTCATATTTCCGTACAAAAGACCTCAGATAGCCAAAGCAATCCTCAGCAGAAAGACCACAATGCCTGATCTCAAACTATACCACAGAGCCACAGTAACAAAAACAACCAACTGAATAGAATGTCAGAGCCAGGAATACACACGTAGCAACGGCTACCCTATGTTTTACAAAGGTGTCACACCCTGGAGAGAAGACCGCCTCTTTGACAGAGGCTGCTTGGAGAACGGGATCCTCACATGCCGAAGAGTGAAACCTCAGCCTGCACCTCTCGGCCCGTGCAAAATTCAGGTCAAAGGTGGATCCTAACTCAGGCTCTGAACCTGTAAAAGAAAATTAGAGATGTGACATTTCAACATGTAGCTGAAGAGTCTTTGAAATAAAGACTCTAATAATATGAGAAATAATGCCAAGAGCCAACAAATAAAATTAAAAAGTTTTTGCAAAGAAAGGGAACAATGACCAGAATATTATATATATATATATATATATATATATATATGAAAATATTTTTCAAATGTGTGTATGTATATATATATACATATATGCATACATATATAGAAAGAGAATACACAGGATTGGTTACTATACAGAATATATACAAAACTGAAAAAATTAAACTCCAGACAAAATCCCAAATTATCCAATCAATAAATGGGCTATTGAACTGAATAGACACCCCTCAAAAACAAAACACAGGGCCTGGGGAGATGGTTCAGCTGGTGACCTGCCTACCTGCAAGCTTGAGACCCTGAGTTTGGGTCCCCAGCACCCACATTAGAGCCGGCTTACAGGACCGGCACCTGTCACCTTAATACTGTGGAAGCAGAGACAAGCGGATCCCCTGAGGCCATCGGCCAGCCAGTCTAGACAAATCAGTGAGCCTCAGATTCCGTGAGAGACCTTACCTCAGAGAATAAGGTGGGCAGCACTTGAGGAAGACGCCCAATGTTGACCTCTGCCCCCACAGGCACGTTCACACGCATATACTGTGCACAAGGCCACACTAACTAGTGCATGTACCACACACACATCACACCACACCCAACGTGCCACACACAGAGAAAAAACTGAAATAGAGCTAGAAGAACAACAGACCATAAGGGGAAATGCAGACAGACTAGCAAGCACCAAGATAGCAAACAAGGGGCTAGACAGACGTCACAGCGGTTAAGAGCACTGGCTGCTCTTCCGGAGGATCCAGGTTCAGCCCCCACATGGTAGTTTACGAACAGTTCCAGGGATCCGACATCCTCTTCTGACCTCGATGGACCAAGCACATCCATGCAGGCAAAAACACTCAGGCACATAAAATAAGTTTTATAAATTAGAAGTCCAACAACAAACACTGGTGAGGATGTAGGGAAAGAGACAGCCTAAGAATTCTCTAGTGTTGTTGTAAACTGGCACAATCACTATGGAAATCAGTTTGGAGGCTTCTCAGAAAATGCGGAACTACCAAAGGAGCCAGCTATACCACTTCAGGGATAATATTTGAAATATCCTATGTCAGCATACCACAGAGGCATTCACACATCCATGTTCATTGCTGCTTTGTTCACAGTAGCCAAGAAATGGAGCCAACTTAGATATCTGTCAATCGATGATAAAGAAAATGTGACACTCGTTACAGAATACAATTTTGTTTAGATGTAAAGAAAAAGGAGGCTGGAGAGACGGCTCAGAGGTTAAGAACACCAATGTTCTTCCAAAGGTCCTGAGTTCAATTCCCAACAATCTCATCGTGGGTCATAACCAGTCATAACAATCTATAGTAAGATCTGGTGTGCAGGCAGAATGTTGTATAAATAATAAATAAATCTTTAAAAAAAAAAAAAGAAAGAAAAGAAAAAGGAAGTTTGAGGAAAGTGGATAGAACCATATATCATTATGCCAAGTGAAATAAGCCAGATTCATGAAGACATTCATGTTTTCCCTCATATGTGGATCCCCAAACAAAAAAAATGTGTGTGAAGTTTGTGTGTGATTGTGTGTGTATGAGTGTGTGTATGTGTGTGTGCTTATGTCTGTGTGTGTGTATGTGTGTGATTATTTATGTCTGTGTGCATATGTGTCCATGTAAGGGTGTGTGTGTTTGTGTGTTTTTCTGTTTGTGTCTCTGTATGAGTGTGTGTATGTGAGTTCATGTGAATGTGTGTGTGAGTGTGTCTGTGTGTGTGCATATGTTCATGTAAAAGTTAGGAGTCTGTGTGTGTGTGTTTGTGTGTTCATTTGAGGGTATGTGTGTGCATGGTATGTGTCTGTGTGTGAGGGTGTGTGTATGTGAGTGTGTATGAGTATGCTGTGAGTGTATGAGTGTGTGTTCATGTGAGGGTTACACGTGTGAAGATTATTGTTCAATGTCAGCATCATTTCTTGACTGTGGATGTCTTTGTTTTTTGAGTCAGAGTCTCTCATTTGGCCCCAAACTCCCAGATTAGACTAGGCTGGCCAGCCAGTGAACCCCACGGATCTGCCTGTTTCTACTTCCTCACTGCTGTGCTACAAGCATGTATTGCCACGCCCAGCTTTTCTACACAGGTTTTTGGAACCAAACTCAGGCCATCACACTTTAATGGCAAGCACTTTACTAAGATATCACCCAAGGCTCTCTTTTAAAAAATTTTTTTTTTTATATAGAATTTCCATCCCTTCCTCTTCCCCTCTAATTCCCTCAGGTCCCCCAAATTCATGACCTCTTTATTATTGTCACACACACACACACACACACACACACACACCCCAACCCACTGAGCCCACTAGTGCTACTCATGTGTACTTATGTTTAGGGCTGACCAGCGGGGGTTGGATTGGGGTTGAATAATCCATCAGCAGGGCTCGTCCCTACAGGAAACTGAGTCTCTTTCTCTCAACAGCTGTTGGTTGTCTGTAGTTCTTCAACCTTGTGAAATTTCCCCCATCCGTGTTGGCATGTTGACTTGTGTGGTCATTGTGCAGGCCTTGTTTGGGCAACCAAATAGTTGGCGTTCATGGGTACAGCATCCTGCCTCATCTAGAAGATGAGACATTAAGCTGGTGTCCTGGTCCTCTGGCACTCCTGGCCTTTCTACCCTCTCATCTGTGATGTTCCTGAGCCTTAGGAGTAGGGGTTGCTGTGTAAATGTGCCAACTGGGGCGGGGCACCACCACAGTCACTTTGACCAGCTGTGGATCTCTGCAACAGTCTTCATCTGAAAAAATGGAAGCTTCTTTGATGAGGGGTGAGACCTATGCTTATCTGGCTGGGCAGGGGCACAGGCTGCAGGGCCAGCACAATCAGTGAGGACCTCCATTCCTTCTTGTTTGAGACAGTGACTCATTATACATCTCAGGGCAGCCTGTCACGATTGCTCCTCCTGCCTCAGCCTCTTGAGTTCAGAGATTACAGTATGTGCCACTGAGCCTAGTTCTAACAATTCCTTACACACTAAAACTATCCAAAAACAAATAAATAAAGGAGAAAGCTGGCCAGAATGGCACATCCCAGATGTAGATCTTTATGACTTTAGGTTAGGCAGTGTTTTCCTAGATATGACATGAGCAACATGAGCAACAAAAACAAACAATAAGAACAGCTAAATTGGACTTTATCTCAAAGGAGGCTGTTTAGAAATTGAGGCATGATGGCACATGTCTGTAATTCTAGCACTCTGTGACTGAGGCAAGAGAATTATGGGTTTGAGGCCATCCTTAGATGCACAGTAAAGTCCTGTCTTGGGGAAAAAGAAAGACAGAAAGACAATAAGAAAGAAAAAAAGAAAGGAAGGAAGGAAGAGAAAGAGAGAAAGAAAGAAAGAAAGAAAGAAAGAAAGAAAGAAAGAAAGAAAGAAAGAAAGAAAGAAAGAAAGAAGAAAGAAAGACAGACAGCAGGAAGGGGAGGCAGAAGATGGGGGGCAGGAGAAAGAGGGCGAGAAGGAAAGAAGAGAGGGATAGAGGTACGGAAGAAAGGGCGGGAGAAAATATCTGCATACCACATATGCCATAAAGCTCTAATATCCAGAATATAAAAAGAACTTTTAGAATTCAGGAACAGAACCTATGTATCGAACAACAGAAGAACAGATTTTTTTTTGCTACACATATGTACACAATGGATTGTTTTCAGACATAAGGAAGAACGGAGTCACTTGGTTTGCAGGAAAATGAACGCAACTGAAGAAATCATATTAAGCTCATTAAGCCAATCTCAGAGAAACAAACACATAGTCTGTTGTTTGTTGTTTCTAGATTTTATGTAGCAACACAAAATCATGTGTGTGCATATGGCACGGAAGTGGAAGCAAAAAAACACCTAGGGAACAAAGGCAGACAGGAGGGGTGGAGAAAACATGCTATATGAACACTCTATACCCGTGTGGAACGTCCTTATGCGACACAATAAGTATGCACAATGGAAACTTTTAATGATATTGAAAAATAATTTAATGATAGACATCACAATTAAAAAATGGGAAACAGAGCTGACAGCCTATTTCTCCAAAGAAGGGACAGCATTAACTGTCAGGAAAATGCAAACCCAAACCACAATGAGGCAGTAGCTCACAACCGCAGAGGCAGGTATCGTCGGGAGACAGATAATAACGAGTGTTATTGATGACGCTGACACACATATTCTGCTGGTGAAGACGGGAGGTTGTGCTGTTGCTTTGCAGAACAGGCTGCTAGTTCTCTGCACCATTAAGCGGTGATCGCAGGACTTGGCAAGTCCATGTCTGCATATATATATATATATATCCAAGACATTTGAACACATGCCCACACAAAAACTTGTGTACACATGGTTCGGGGCTGTTGCTGTGAGAAGGGGCGGTGGCTGCTAATGGATGCGGCCTTTCTTTTTTGTAACAAACACATTCTGGAGTGTGGCAATAGTTCCACAGCTTGTACACTACAAGAGTAGTTACTTAAAAGATTTATGCTATACAAGTCGGTACTAAAGCAAGCAGATAAGACAATGGCTAAGAGTGTGCATCCAGGATGGAACCCAAGACCCCTTACCTTCTTTTCCATAATCTAATAGTTGGCAAGGGCCTGCTGCAGACTTAATTTGCATTTATTCGGTGATGAGTGAGAGCCAGTCACCCTTTTATTTTTTAACATGCTCCTCTGGGGGCTTCCCCATTTATTGGACTGGTTTGCGTGGGTGTTGTTGGCGACGGTGGTATTTCTCCTTATTGATCCCTTATCTACCTGGTCAGCATGGGCTTGGACTGTTTCAGGTGGCGGTGAGAAGCTGTAAACATAAACACCCGAGTCCTAGTCCTGGTGAAAAGAAAACACAAACACTAAGTGATACATTCTGCAGTAGGGCAGGGAGTGCAGGGAGAAAACAGGAGGGGGCAGGGCGGGTCAGGAGCTCTGTTTATACAGATGGGGTGAGAAGGCCTTTCTGTGTGAAACAACCTTTGTAGGAAACAGAGGCCTCGGGGAGGGGCACTTTGGTCTATAAAGGAACAGCGGGGTCTGGAGGGGGCTAAGGGGTGAGAGCAGCTGCTGGTGGGACTTCAGGGGCAGGATGGAGGTTCCTAAATTGCAGGAACCTCCCAACACGTGCTTCCCAAACTCGCAATGAACACATGAAACCACAGCCAGGGCCAAACTCTATGCAAATCACAGTTGTTGGCTTCTCCTTGCCATATCTGAGTTGGTGGTCACCATCCATGGGATTTAGGGCATTAAGCAAAAGGAAGGTGGTCTGAACACACTGGATGTGAGAGAGTCCGGCAACCGGGATGGCTCCTGGAGGGCAGAGAGTATGTACAGGGCAGACACACTGGACACGGACAGAACCCACCTCCCAGGCAGGAGAGGAGGGCGGCACCGGGTTTCATCACCCTTCTTAGGGTGTCAGGCAGTTTAAAAGTGGAATTGTGTATTTAGGGAACTCTTCCCTTAATGCTTATTCTGGGACACAGGTGACGAGGTGGAACACAGTGTTAGACAAACCAAGCTGAAGGAGCCTCCCCGGGCCACAGTCTGTTTGCTTCTGACAGGAACGTGTCCTCTCTCGGTTTTGGAAGACGGAGTCTGAAACCAAGTGTGGGCACGGGGCAGGCTCTTCTGAGGCTCTGGGGAAAGCTCCCCCTTGCCCATTTCTCTGCCTAGCCTCTCACATCGGACACTACCTGCCTTCTGCTGCCTCTTGTTTTCTACCTCCACCCGGCAGCACGGCCATCTCCCCTGTCTCTCCCTCTGAGAGACTCAGGACCAGTCTCGACCCAACTTGGCTTCAAGGTAACGTGTGCATCTGCAGAGATCCCATCCATGTGCCCCACACAGGCCAGGTTCGAACTACTGCACTTTTTTTTAACCTCCTCAGTGGGGTTTGTTCACTTCTCTACTGCTAGGAATGGGACTCGGGTCCCTGCATGGGACTGCCCATACCTCAGCTTCTTAAAACACTTGATGGCTTCATTTTGCTCAAAGAGGAGGACGTGGCTCCTGACACGCAGGGCGTGACCCAGACACCCCCGGGGCCTCCTTCCACTGCTCCTGGGTGACCCTGCCCCAAATGAACCTACACGTCGAAGGCCTTCTTTTACAGGACTTACCAGACGGAAGCCCCACCGTCCTCCTAGCACTGTCTGCCTCTGCCAGGCAACGTCCATCTTACCCCTCCACCTTTGCTATTATTTAACTTTCTTGGATTTTCTTTCATGTGGTGGCCTTTACTGCCAAAGAAAATTTGGAAATATCTGCCATGGACGTGCCACATTTCCTCAATGGAAAGCACTGGGAAGGAAGGGGTCACGGCCACTGGTCTCCAAGTTCATCCCCCCTCCCTTTAGACTCTGGCCCAAATCACCTGATAGTTGCATGTGATGAAGAACCAACAATACCTCTTCTTAAAGGAAACACACAGACCTGTGGGACGGGTCACACCGGGGGACAGGGCTCCCCATTAGACCTCCCCCTGTGGATTTGACCCCATCAGACTGCTGCACACTTGTGCCAAAAATAGCCTTTCGTTCACACATACAATCCAAGTTTGCTTTCCACAGCTGTGATGAGCAATGACGATAAGCAATTCTGGAAAGAAAAGGCATTTTTTGTCTTATTTTATGTTCCTATCAGGACATACCATCAGGAGAAACCAGGGCAGGAACACAAGGTAGGAACCTGAGGCAGAAACTAAAGCAGAGGCCATGGAGGCTGCTGCTTACCAGCTTGCTTCCATAGCTTGCTCAGCCTGCTTTTTCATCCAAACCACGACTACATGCCCAACGACGTCATCACCACAGTGGGCTGGACCTTCTCACATCACTCATTAATCAAGAAAATGTCCCACAGACATACTCAAAGGCCAGTCTGAGGGGCATTTCTTTCTCAGTTGAGGTCTCTTTCTTCCCAGATGATCCTCGCTTGTGTCAAGTTGACAGAAACTAACCAGTGAACCATCCCAGGAAAGGACCAACTGGTGGTGAACCACAAAGGGACTAGGTCACAGGTCTGGGGGAGGTCTCTGGTCAGGATGGCTAGGAAACGTCCCAGTCACGGTCTTGCCTGTTGGGAAGGCACCCTCCCCTCCCCTACACGGTGCAATTGTCATCTGTCCAGAGCAGCTGAGGGAATCTCTCCTTTGGGACTAATGGCCTTTCTACCTCTCCTAAAGGAAGTCTCAGAACCTGTGACCTTGTATGGGTGATACCTGGCAGGCCCAGACAGTTCCATTAGAGCTGAAAATGCCCAAAGTAGCATCCTGTTCTATACTAGGTTTTTGAGGCCTGCAGCATCTGGTCCCAAAAACACGTGTGGTCCTCAAGCACCCAGCAAGGTAGGACCCTAGCCAAGTCTTCCAACTTCACAGCCAGCGCAGAATGAGAATGTCAGTGTCTATACACAGCGCAGGTAGGCAGGGATGGCCTGGAATTGCCCACTGGGCCAGCTAGCTCTATGTCCCTCAGAAAGCACTTGCTGAGGAGCCCATGGCAGGTGCCATGTATGAGTCCAAGACAAAGGATACTCCTACAGCTTTCCCAGCCTCCGCACTGAGAACTGATACAGACGCCAAGGCCTCTGCGCCCCTTAGCCTGGTGATGAAGTTCCTGGGAAAATGCTAATGTGTAGATTCAATGTACATTTTTAAAGCAAGTTTATGCAATGCCCTCTGCGGTGCAGCCTGCGAGGGAGACAACCCTAGACCTGTAACAGGGTCTCATAGGGTGAAGGTCCTGGTGTTTCGCCTCTTTTGGAAAATGTAGGTTGGGGAATGTACCCAAGACACCAAGCACAAAGGCCCATGTGGGTCCCTCTTCCCCACTGGCAAGGATGTGTCCTGGAGGGAGGAAGTCAGTCCTCAACCCAGGCTGGTCTGAGCAGTTAAGGATTTCCTGGTTCCCAGCTGGAAGGGATGATGAGCTGATGATCCCTTGGTAAGTACCAGGCCAGGAGGATATGACTGTGAAGGCACCAGGAACCCAGAAGTGCACAGGAGGGGCCCTAGGGGAGAGGCCAGCTCTGCAGATTGGGGCCTGGGCTCACTCCTCTGCACCCCAAGTTCTGAGATTGTTTCCTTTCCCATCCCAGTCCAATTGGCCGATGCACTTCAGAGAAGTGTTTCTTTGCATCTGGCATGGGTCCCTGCTGTCCCTTGTCATTCTTCCTGCAGTGAGGGGTGTGTGTGCAGCCTGCCTGGACCTGTCAAAACCATCCCAACTCAATGGTGTTGTGACATGCAATACAGAAAAAGGTACCTGTCCTGGTTTGAACAAGAATGCCCCCATGGGCTCATTTGTTTGAATACTTGATCTCTAGGTGGTAAAATTGTTTGGGAAAGGTTAGGATGTGTTGCCTTGTTGGAACTGGCGTGTCCCAAGGGTGAGGTCTGAAGTTTCAAAATCCTCCTGTTGTCCCAGGGCACTCTGCTTCCTGTTTGTGGATCAGGATGTGAGCCCTCAGCTGCTTCTCCGGTGCCATGTTGCCTGCTCGTTGCTATGCTCCTCACCATGATGATGGTGGTGGAATCGCAGCCCTCTGGAACTGTGAGCCTCAAATAAACCCTGCTATAACTTGTCTTGGCCATAGCAATGATGTTTTATCACAGCAGCAGTAAAGTAACTAATACAGTGCTTAAGACATCGAGGATGAATGGCAGACCCAACTCTGTAGGCCAGACCTGGGAAGGCAGAGGAACCAGACCTAGGGAACAGAGGCCTTGATCTTGATGAACACCGACAGGGGGAGCCTGGGCTGCAAGACTTATGGGAATCAACATCTCACAACCATTTCTAGCAAGGCTGCCTGGAGAGGGACAAAGAGGCAAAGGGCCTCAGAGCTAAGCAGGATAAACCTTCGTGTGTCCACTGAAGAGGGAGGCCTTGATTAGCCACCATGCAGGGTCCAGCCCTAATGGCTTCAGCTGGTCAATGAATGGGTGATAGGGCCGGTAAGGATTTGAAAAAGAGTGGTTCCCAATGGCTCATAGATTTAAATATTTGGTCATTATGGAGTGGTGCTACTTGACAGGGTTAGGAGGTGTGGCCTTGTTGGAGGAAGTATGTCATTGGAAGATGGGCTTTGGGATTTTCAAATACTAAAGCCAGGCCCATTGTCTTTTCTCTCTTCCTGATGCCAGCCAGTCTGGCTGTAGAACGCTCAGCTGCTTCTCCAGCACCATGTCCGACTGTGTGATCACCATGCTTCCCACCATGACAACAGTGGACTAAACCTCTGAACTGTAGGCAAGCTTCAGTTAAATGTTTTCCTTTATAAGAGTTGTCATGGCCATATGTCTCTTCCCAGCAATAGAACACTGACTAAGACATGGCCCATCTGTGCCTCCCCCACAAGACCCTGTACCCAGGCAAGGCAGAAAACCTGTCTGGGAGGCAGGTCCATTAGCCAAAATGTCTTCTGAAAAGTCACTCCCCCCTCACCTGGCCAGCAGCGAAAGAGGTCAGGCTGCATGAGTTCGTGGGCACTCACAAGCCCATAAGGCTTCTCCACTATCCAGGCTGGGGCACCCTCTGGCTGCCAGGAGCTAGAAGCAGGCCCCGTGGCCAGGCCAGTTCTGACTTGCCACTCCCCTGCACCCTGACCACCCATGGCAGAACTCAACCGAGAGGCAAAACCCTTCTCAACCCCCTTCCTGTAGGTCCCTCTGAGTTCCTGAAGTATATAGACTCCTGGTGGCAAGGTCTATATAGGCCCAGACTGCCGTGTCTCCTCTGTGCTCATGCCTAAACAAGGGGACAGTGCACACCAGCCCCAGGAAAGGCCCGGTTGGAGGGATCTCTCCTGTATATGACGAGGGTGGACTACACAAGGGACCCAATCAGGTTCCAGCCATTCAAGACCCCGTACGAAGGCCTCACTGACACCTACTGATGCATTCCCGCTGCCGTCTCATTCTTTACTGTGGCTTGCAGGTCATGCTTCCTGAGGATTCAGGGCCTGGCCAGTTCATTCCCCAGGAGGCACACCCTGCGAGTGGGTATGCCCTGCCAAAAGATGCTTTCACCCTCATTTCCAAAATGAAAATTTTTGGGGGGCCTTGTTACGTGGATATGGAGCTTTGCAAACGCGGGTAGGGAAGGCTCTTGGGGTGGAGATGACCCTCACTCAATTAACTGGTTGGCTTTGGTTACCAGGTCTAACACTGAGGTGCCCCCTAACCGCTCAGGTACAATCGATGACAGGCGAGGGTCAGGAGGCCAGCAGCGTGAGAGACTCTACCCTGTGCTGCCAGCTCTGAGGCGTGAGGAGTCACTGGAGAGGTCCGAGGCCTTTCTAGGCGGAGGGGCCTCAGGTGACAGCCCACAGGTAATAGAGACCTCATGTTAAAAAGGGTGACAGACGGATAGATAGCTGTGATTCTCTCCTGGCACCTCACTGCCCTTGCCACCACCCCGGCTGCACTTGTGAGCCCAGCAGGGATAGCTACAGTGACAGGGAGGAAGCATCTGGGCTTCCCCACCACACACACACACTGCCCCAGGCTTCACGAACACACACACTCACCTTGCTGGCTGCGGTACTGAATGTGGGAGCTGGGCCCAGGATGGGGGTCGGCCTCTCTACCTCCAAGAGACCCCACAGAGGACCAATCAAGACTCCAGAGCCAGGCTTTGCTCAAGGAAAAGAAACCTTTCCAGAAAAGCAGCTCCAACACTCCTACCATGAGGCTAGGCTTCGTATGATCCCAACTGCCCAAGGAAGAAACTACCTAGACAAAACTCCTACGGTCAGGACTTGGGAAACGCAGGATTGCAGAGGACAGGACACAGGGTCCTACCAGGTACCTATACCATCACCATGGCTCCGAGACCACTGAGAAGCTATGAGAGGCCATGGACATCCCACAGAAGAACCATGGCACCTCCCTCCCCCACTGATGGCTCCCAGCTATTGCCCCTTTGGATCTATGGGCTACTTGGCTTGCTCAGCCTGGCTTCACAGGAGCTGGGCACAGCAGAGGAGCTGGCAATGACTCCGGCACACTCCTGGTGGCAAGCATCTGTCTAAAGACTGTTGGCTTGAATCAGACTTTCTCTGGAGGCTCTTCCTGCCCCTTCTCCACTGTACTCAGTGCTCGGGGGCCTCCAGTCGCCCTGCTTCCTCACTCACTCATCCGTCCTCCCTCGTGCAAAGCACAGTCTGCTGCCAACGAGACCTGCAGCCGACCCTCCACACCTGAATCTATCACTGTGATACCTGGGCCCCTTCTGCCCCTGCCACAGGAGGTGCTGATCCAAGCGGGTCACTCCGGCTACCCCACAGGACAAAGCTGTGTTCGCTAAGCGTCTATGGGACAGGTAAGTCTGGAGGACATGGCTGTAGCTCAGAGACATGGAACCACTGTTATGCCATGTTCCAGGCAGGGGCTCTCCTGGGGCCTCTGAAATCCTCGGTTAAATCGGGAAAACAAAAGAGGCAGCCCATTCAGGGCACAGGAGCAATCACGTGAATGTCATGTAGCCATGTAGCCATTGGGTCTGATCACCTGGGACCCGTTGTGTGGCTGGCACCACTACAGTGTTGAAAAGGGAAAAGGGCACCTGGGGCCAGCTACCCCAGGGTTGGGTGCAGATGCCTGTATCTCAGTAGCTCCTCACACGGTCTAGCTGGGAAACCAAGACACTTTCCTGCCAGCCAAGGAGTAGGATGTCCAGGCATCTCGAAGGAAACAGGTCAGCATCTGTGATTTTCAGGGAGCTCTTGGAAAGCCCCAAAGGCTGCTGCCTGGCAGAGTGAGCCCCACCCCATCCAGGAACTCTGGCCAGCTAGACTGGAGCTTAGTTGAAGTGGAAATGCCTGGAGGGAGTGACACCGGATCCGGGAAACTCTCCAAAGTCGCTGCCCTCCATGGCCACCTGCCAGGAGCCAGCACCCTCCTGTCCTCTCACCAGCCTGCCCATCATAGCTCCTTCCTGCCTGGCCAACCCCCAGCCACTTCTCTTGTATGGTTTCCTACCCTACACCTATGCCCTTTGGGGATGTCCCAGACAGCTAAAAAGGCTGAGGTAGGAGAGCTGGTCGCAGGCTTTGCTGAATCTCAGAACTGCACCTTTATGGAAAGGCTGTCTCTTAGACTACAAGCATGGGGCAGGAGAATGCTCAGAACCCCACATCTCGCAGCTCTCGCTTTGGCCCCAAGGAATTTATCTGAGTGACCCCAAGAGCAAAACCACATTAAGACAATCAGCCCACACGGTGAGTCCTATGAGTAGGGCCGCTGGCCCACCTTACAGAAACACAAACTGAGGCTGGGAATGTGAACGGAGCTGTCCAAGGAGACAGGACAGGAACCAAAACCCACCCAGAGCCTGAGGCAAGGTGTGAGGGAAGGCTCAGCCTTCGACTGAGGACAGAAGCTGGTGGGCACAAGGCCATTCCTGAGAGCTCAGGCACACCGCTGCCCTGGGAAGAGACTCTGGAGGGAAAGCAAGGCTCAGTCCACACCCAAACGAATCTGGACCAACATTACACACACACACTACACACCAGCATCACACACCAGGCATAACTCTGTGCAGCCAGGACAGTCAGCACTTGCCATTTATCTCGCAGGAGCCTTCTCCTTCAGTGTTGCCTGGTCAAGGAACAGCCTCCTCTAGCCAGTCTAACAGAGGGAGGAAGAGAGGGAGAGGAGGAAAGCCACCCGAATGCCACTGCCGCTTTCCATGTTGCTTGGCAACAAGAGGAAGCAGGAGTGGGTCAGAGAAGAGCCCGGACCACACGCACAGCAACAACTCTGTGGAGTGGGATGTCTGTGTGGAATATCTGGACCTGGAATCCGGGGAACAGAGCCGAGAGAGTGCCTGTCGGCCAGGAAGCACTGCGCCAGATAGTCACCAAGCAGAGTACCGACACACCCCCAGCCACAGGCAGCCTGGCTTTGCCCTAGAGCATAGCTAGTCTTACAGAGCCATTCCTAAGACCCAGAGAGGCAGCCCTCGCAGAGGACAGAAAGCGGCAGCGCTGGGCTGTGCCTCATCACCAGTGTGCTTCCTACTTGACCACTGGGGGTGACCACGCGGGCAGGTGGTTCTCTGGCCTTGGACAAATGAGAAGGAGTTGGGGGTCACCACATTTTCCAGAAGAGCAGAAAGAAGGGCAGGTTCATGAGTGCTAGAGGGCCACTCAGGTACGGGCAGCCCCTGAGTGGGATCCCAGCCCTGGTGACCGAGGCCTCCTAAGGGGGACATCGGCCAGGCCTCACGTGACCACTTGCTGCCTCCTAATCAGCAGCGTACACTGAGCCTCCTGCACCCTAGGGAGAGCTCCTAAGGCATCCCCAACCTTTGCAAAGGAAACATGACGCAGCTGGAAAAGCTGAGGCGGAGGAAGGGGAGTGGGGACCCTTCACTACTTTTGCTAGGTGAGACAGTCTGTGAGCTTTAGCTCTAGGCTGCCCCTACCAAGCAAGGTAGCCTGAAAGCTTAATTCTAGCGCTATTGGCAAACTCACCTATAACATACATATGTACATACATCATACATACATACATACATACTTACATTCTTACACACATATACATATATAGCACATATAACACCTATAAAAACACCAACCTGCCCAGGGCCTTGGAGTGGGGGAAGATGGAGATGGAGAGAAAAGGCCTTTCTTCATGGCATGCTGACAAACCTGACACCATGCCTAAGCCAAGAAACAGGGAAGACCAGACCCCCAAGGAACAGCCCATCTTCCTTCGGAGGGAGGGTGGGGAGAGGGCGGATTCTCCACTTGGCATACCTGGGAAAGGTCCACGGGGGAGATCACTCCTCTGCCTCACAGCTTCCCTCACCCCATGCTGCACTCTTGGGCCCTTGAGCTATGAATAGCTAAGTGTAGGCACGAGTGTAGGTTGTGGGGGGGGGGGCGGATTTCTCAACCCTCTTGTTTCTTAAGCTGTTCTAGCGTGCATGTAAAACCTAGAGCAGTCTTCAAATGTCCCGGTGCAGAGGAAAGCAAGTGACACCCAGCTCACTTTGGGCTGGAGGTGGGAAGTGCCTGAAATTCAAATGGAGGTAGCTAAGGGGTAGGCTGGCAGGAAAGCATCCCCTGGGTGCCCGCACCATGAGGGGATTCAGCTGCCTGTCCGGAACCCACCTAGCTACAGGAGGCTTGTCCTTGCCGTCCTTGGAGCTCTCGGGAAAAGTGTTTATGTTCTGCCCCAGATATTTGTCCCTATATGTGAACTCTGAGGCAGGGCTGGGGTGGCGGGAACAGCCTCCCTTAGCTGGATGACGGCTCTGACCTTACAGATGCCCCCTTCGCACACAGGTGATCCCTCTGTAGCTGGAAAGCTAGCTGTGGGGTTGCAGGTGGAGCTCTGTGGTCAGGGTTTGGCCTACACATGAGGCGCTGGGCTCCAGCCTTGGTACCATAACGATCAGTCCCTGAGGAAAGTAGAGAAGACCCTCTACCTCAGCATCACAGAGCTTTCCAGGTGCCACAGTGAAAGGCGAAGGAGAGTGGGCTCACTGGGGTGGTGGTGAAAGGAGCTGTCGCCATCCTTTCACCAAGCCCGTTTGTCTTTATTCTTCCTCCCTGCTTCCTGCCTTTGTTTCTGCCCCCATTGTTCCCTGGGCATCCCCCACTTTTGTTTTCACATTCTAGTTGCTGTGACATAAACAAGCTGGGGGGAAAAGAACATCCCATTGTCTCTAGATTATGAAAAACTTATTTGCTCTGAGTGCTTATCATGCTCGTTTACAGATTATAAATTTGAGTCAAAGGTCAACGGGAACCTTCACTCCAGATTTGTTCAATGGTGGGTCCTGCCCAGGCAGGATAAGATTGGCAATTAAGGTCACGGGGTAGTGAAGAGTAACACGGGGCAGATATTCTGAAGAGGCTTCCCCTCTTCCCTTGGTCACTGGTGGGACCATGGGAGAGGATGCAGATCCCTATACCTGTGTCACTTAAATCTCTAGGATGCTCTAAATTGTGGTCCAGCCCAGTGGAATCTCTTCCATTTGAAAGGAACACCTAATGTTTATCTGCATGCTTGCCTTGCCTAAACATGGACTGCAGGATTTTTTTTTAAGTGGCCTTTAGTCAATCAGAGTATGTGAAAACTGATAAAGCAAGGAGTCTCCACAGCTGTGAGCAGATCCTGGCTTGGCTGAAGGTTTTAATGGCATGGTTTCTGGCTGGCTGGAGCTTGGGAGGCTGTGCCAGGTCCCTGTGTCTCCCATCTACCTCGCAATTTCTGCCCGAGGTTGTCAATAAAGGAATCACCTTCGGGAAAGCCCCTGGAAACAAGAGAGAAGCATAGAAGGTATGGTAGAAACAACTTGCTACTGTAGGATCAGAACAAGAAGGGATCACTGCTCCCACCCCCTTGGCCCGGTCACCATGGCCAGGGGACCTCTGGGAGGACAGAAGATGCAGTATCCTAGTGGCCAAGAGTGTCCCTGCAGATGGCCACTGGTTGTCCTTTGATCCTGATGCTCTTCAGAACTACAAGTACTTTCCCTCCCAATCAGGCAACCTCTGCCCCATGAGGGATGAATTAAGGTTTCTCTCTGAGCTCTAAGTGACTGCTTTCCAGGTTACAAGTACTGCTTATTGCAACCTTGAACCCTTGGCTTCATGGCTGTGTAGTGAAGTGTAATAGGGATGAAACTGAACAGCCAGTTTCTGTTGAAAAACACGCAAGTCGTTGGCAAGTAGCAGAGGCCTGAAGGCAGGCCCAGCAAGTGTCAGACACCTTGTGGTCGAGTCCAAAGGTGCCCGCAAGCTGCATGTGGACCTGTTTCAGGTGGCTGATAACAGGCTTGGGCCAAGTCTCAGGTGCGAATCTTCACTAATCAGGAACTGCCTGCCTAAAAATCTCCAGTCTGGCACCAGGGTGACAGATGGGAATGTGATGAGCACCAGAGCAAACGTTTCAGAGAGGACCAACGCGCCTGTCAGCTGTAGCTAACAATGGGCTCACAGGCCTGGCTCTTGGATTTCTGCAAATGACTAACACTTGGGAAATTCCTGAATTGTTAGGTGGCTGGGTCCTAGGATGGAACAAATAATTCTTGGCTGTTGGACTCCACAGTGGACTGAGGGAATGAAAAGCCTGAATGCCTCTTTTCCAGTCTGCCTCTGTCTCCAGCTCTGCGAACCTGAAGGAGTTACTGAACACTCAGACATGTCCTGTCCTTGGGTCATAGGGCTCGAGAGGCTGGAGGTGCTGCTCTTTAAGATCAGTAAATGAGGCTTCTGCAGCCTCCCGAAGCAGCACATGGAAAGTGGCTCTTACGGCCAATCAGTTGTTTTGAGGACTGGTGGCATTAACTATCTTAGAATACAAACAGAACTATAGGAGACCTGGGCCTGAGCCCCTGTGGCCAGGAACAAGAGGGCAATATGGCCTTAGGGAAGACTAAAGGAGGAAAACTGGAGATGGCAGCAGACTGTGCCATAGGTGAGTATGGAAATCCCACCACTTGGTCCAACCTCTCCAGACTGGACCACACTAGCTGCTTCCCATTGACAGACTGGACATGTCCATATGTGTGGACGAGGGAATGCAGGCAACCCTAGGGAATGGGCGCCCCTGACCCAAGGCTTCTCTCTCACCTCCTCCCCTATCTCACTGCAAATGGGACAAACGGGTTCCAGGATTCCCCCAAAGTTGCTACTCAGCTGCCTTCTCCAGAATCAGATCCTTGGTAGGATTAATATAATAAAACCAATGATCTTAACCAAAAGCGCTCTACAGATTCAATGGCAGTCCCCAACAAAATTCCAACACAATTCTTCACAGACATTGAAAGAAGAATTTTCAGGTTCATATGGAAACATAAAAAAACCAGGCCAGCGAAAACAATCCAGAATAATAAAAGAACTACAGGAAGTGTTATCATCTCTGACCTCAAATTGTACTGCAGAGCTATAGTAATAAAAACAGCCTGGTCCTGGCACAAAAACAGACATGCTGATCAATGGAACCAAACTGAAGACCCAGACATAAGCCCACACACCTCTGGGCATCCAATCTTTAATAAAGATTGGAAAAAATACTAAATGGAAAAAAGGCAGCATCTTCCACAAATGGTGCTGTGCAAATTGGATGGCTGTATGTAGAAGAATCCAAATAGAGCCACACTTACCACTCAGCTCCAAATGGATCAAATACCTCAACCTCAACAACAACAACAACAACAGACACACCCAATCTGAGAGAAGAGAAAATGGGGAATAGCTTTGAACCACTGGCACAGGAGAAGACTTTCTCAACAGAACACCATTAGTGCTGGCACTAAGATCAAAGAGTAACACGTGGGACCTCAGGAAAATGAGAGGCTTCTGCACACCAAAAGACACTGTAATTCAGACAAAGCAGCAGCCTACAGGATGGGAAAAGGGTTTTACCAACTACACATCCAATAGATGGCTAATCTCCAAAATATATAAAGTAAAGAACTTGAAAAACTAGGTATCACGAAAACAAATAACACAATTTTAAAATGGGGTACAGATATGAACAGAGGATTCCCAAAAGATGAAACTCAAATGTCTGAGAGACACTTAAAGAAATGTTCAACATCCCTAGTCATCAGGGAAATGCAAACCAAAACCACTTTGAGATTCCATCCTACACCCGTCAGAATGGCTAAGATCGATAACACAAATGACAGCTCATGCTGGTGAGGATGTAGAGTAAGGGAAACGCTCATCCATTGCTGGTGAGAGTGCAACTTTGTACAGCCACTATGGATTTCAGGGTGGCAGTTCCTCAGGAAGATGGGAACTGATCCACCTCAAGATCCAGCTATACCATACCACTCTTTGGCATATACCCAAAGGAGGTGTCATCCTACCTCATGGAGGCACTTGCTCAACCATGTTCATTGCTGCTCCATTCATAATAGCCAGAAATTGGGAACAACCTAGATGTCCCTCAACAGATGAATGGATAAGGAAAATGTGCTACATTTACACAATGGAATATTACTCAGCCATTTTTAAAAAATGAAATCATGAATTTCACAGGTAACTGGATGGAACAAGAGAAAAATCATCATGAGTGTGATGACCCAAACCCAGAAAGACAAATATGGTATATATTTGCTTATGTACGGATGTTAACTGTTAAGTCAATGAAAACCAACCTGCAATCCATAGAACCAAAGAAGAAGGTTAGATACAGAGTAAGGTACTAGGGGGTACAGACAGATCTCCGTAAGAAGAGGAAATAGAATAGTTATGGAGAGACAGCAGTGGGGCTGGAATGGAAGAATCAAGTGGGGAGGGAAGAAGGAAATGGGAGGGAGGATTATGGGGTAGTATGGAAAGCTAATCCAGTAGAAGCTTCCTAAAATATGTCCATATGTGAAGGTGATATAAATGAAATTGCCAAATAACAGGGGCGACAGAGCCCCATCTGGACATCTCTTGTCACCAAATGAAGCTCCCGGTACTGGGAATGGGTTAAACCAAATTGAGTTGTTACCCAAAGGGGTTCCACGGGTACTCCCAAACAACCCAGGCTGTTGCCAAAGCTATAGGTTGTTCTTCACAACCTGAGGGCAAGGCTCTATTGCGGGAGACGACCCCTAACACAACTCCCTGAACACAGAGAAGTCAAGCCGGCACCTAGAGCCTTCACTCCTCCAGGCTAGTGTCCTTGGTACTGGAAAGTACTCTGCACGCTGTAAACGTAAACAGGGTTTGTAACCCAGCTACAAACCCTTCAGTCTACAGGGGTGTCCTGCCTGCAAGATCTGCTAGTGCAATGGCACAAAGCTTGTGGGATTAGATTTGACTTAAGGCCCACTCCACAAGATGAAACCTATACCCAACACTGCTTGGGTGACCAAGAACCTGAGACTAGACAGCCCAGGGACCTGGGAAAGGCCAAATACTACCCTTCTACTAAAGGAATGTGCAGTAAAATGACTCCTAATGACGTTCTGCTACACTCATAGATCAGTGCCTGCCTGGTTCAGCCAGCATCAGAGAAGCTTCCTCCTGCAGCAAATGGGAGCAGATACAGGCACCCACAGCCAGACAACATGCAGAGAATGAGAGATCTTGGAACACTCGACCCTAAAAGGGATGTCTCCATCAAAATTGTCTCCTCGGGGCTCAGGGAACCCTACAGAAGAGGGGACAGAAAGCATGTAAGAGACAGAAGGGATGGAGGACACCAAGAAAACATGGCCTTCTAAATACAGCAGGACAAACAGCCTTGTGAACTTGTGGAGACTCGGGTAGCATGTACAGGGCCTGCACAGCTCTGCACCAGATGGGGTCCTAGAGCTGAAAGAAATGGACACACGCCCCCATTCCTAACCCAGAAGCAATCTCCAATTGATAACCACTTTGAAGTGAAAATTTAGTTTTCTCCGAGAAAGTCTCACTGGGAAAACAAACTACCCTTGAAGGTAAACTGCGTACCCAGCAGTGGACCAACAGAAAACAAACTCAGTGGCATCTTTGGAGGTTCCTCATCTCATAATGTCATGACTTTTATGTCAAGACTTTTTTTTTTTTTTGTATTTTTATCTTTTCATTTTCTCTCTCCTTTTACCCTATATGTCTTCTGTGTATGTATTACAGCTTCTGGATTTGTGTTTTTATGGGATTCCTGGATGTGCAAATGAGTGGGTCTCTGAGTCTGCATCTCTCTCTTGTGCCTCTTCTTGCAGTCTTTTACTTTTATTGGTTGGTTTTGTCCTATCGTGTTGTATTTGGGTTTTTGTTGTTGTTGTTTGTTTGTTTGTTTGTTTTATATTGCTATGTTGTATTTAATTATCACCCCTTAAAAGCCTGTCTGTTTTCTAGTGAGGGACAGAAAAGGGAGGGATCCAGATGGGAGGAACTGGGAGAAGAACAGGGAGGGGAAACTGAACCTGGACTATATTATGTGGGGAAAAACTGTTTCCAATTAAAAGAAAAAAAAAACTGAATAAAAAGATCTTCTGGTAGGCCTGTTGAGACCACCAGCAACTGTGGATAGAAAAATTTGAAAACATTTATCACAGTCCATTATTTAAGTTTTCAGAGAATTAAGAGAAGCAACTTAGAGTTCCCAGGTCATTCTGCAAGGGAATTAGTGTATGATAGCTTGATTACATGAGTTTTAAAGTCAAAGTTCTTCAGAGGAAAAAAAAAAAAAAACAGGATAAAAATTAAATTTAAACAAAAAAAATCAGTAATTATAAAACTAAAATAAAATTTATTTAAAAAATAAGAATTAGATCCTCGGCTGTTTAGAAAAAATCGCCTTACTGTCTTTTGTTGAGAGGCACGGCCCCAGCATCCCTTGGAATGTTTTCCTTGTAGGAGATGGTGTAGAATGAGCCCACCTGTGCTCATGGAGCCTTCTCATAATTCAAAAGACGGTATTGCAGGCTTCTACGCAGCTGCTCGCCCCAATCCTAGCCAGGGTCTCAGATTAGACACTGGTAAATGCAGATACGCCCGTCAGCTTGATCCCCTTTGATCACGGGTGCTCACTGCCATTCACCTACGGCCCTATAAAGCTTAAATGCTCTTACGGGAAAGCTTGTTAGTCCCTGTTCCCCGTGCATTCTCCAGGAGATGCTAAGACCCAAACGGACAGCCCAATACTCCCCAGACAACCGATTCTCACTAAGGATGTTCTTGATAAGAACAATACTACCCAGATATAGGACATCATGACCTCCACTCAACTCAACGCTACAGCACCTACCTACAGCCCAGAGACAGGTCCACTACTATTTTTATTTCAACCTTAAAAAGAATGGTTCAGTTTGTTCTTCTAAAGTTCTTCCTCCTCTCTAGAAGGGACTTCAGTTATCTAACAGCTATCAAAGTGCTTAAAAGCAGATCCTGGGTTCATCACTCTGAAGACCTGCCTTGGGCTGGGCTCTTCTGGGAACGGTCATCCTACTCTGGGCTACTGTGGCGTCTCCTGGCCTTCTCCTCTCCACTCCTTCAGTCCCTGTGCTCCTACATATGGAACACTAGATGGACTGCCTGCCTGCCAGAATTTTACTGAAACCCCCAGAGCGCCTCTGAAAGCCTGTCTCATGAAAGCGCTCCTTCCTCCTCCCGCAAGACTCCACCCTCCTCTCAGTGTGAAGCAGCTAGAGCAGCCATTGCCCTTGACAGAAGTCACAGCAGTCAGGGTCAAGCTCTGAGAGGGGGTGATGGGAAAGAGTCAGAGGGACATGGGAAGACAAGGCAAGCAAAAGTGGGTGCCCTGAGATGGTGCCTCCTTGTTCCTGGAAGAAACTGTGAGGAAGAGACTGTGGGAATGCACAGAGTTGAGTTCTAAACAAGACCAATAGGGGAAAGGGAAGCACCCAGAGGTCCTATAAAATATCCAAGCCAGAGAGTATTTAGTGGGCTTCAGCCTTAGGCTTCTCCCATCCCAAGAGATAAAGCTATTACTTTCCCTTTCTCCATGGCTGGGTCTTCTGTCCTTCCTGGCCTTTCAATGCTTTGAGCATTCCAGGAAGCAAACGCAGCAACCCCCTAGTCGACCACCAGCATTGCCATTACAACAGGGATAGGGCTCGGAGTTACCAGAGGAAGAGAGAACGGGACCCAATTGCCCTAGCAAGATGTTCTGCTACTGAGAACATGGCATGGAATCAGAGTGGACTTCCTCAAAAACCCTGGCCTGTTTCCGGTGCAAAATGGGCACAGAGCAGCCTTATCTCCCAGAGCTGGCATCAGTGTATAAACATTCTCACCAAAGCCTAGTCCCCATTCTTTGCCACTGGCCTGGGGTTAGAGGCTCCTCTGAGGATGAGATCCACCTTATAATGTGCCACAGTGGGCAGACAGGAAGCGCTTCCATTGGCCCTGGGCACTCAACTCTATGTGCCGCTTTGGAGTGACAAGACAGCCTGCCAACTTGCCTTTTGGGTTCCTCAGATCCCAGGGCCTCAGAGAGGGCTGAAGTGCTGTAAGATGTGGCTGCGGGGAGGACCCCACCCTGTTGCTTCCTCCTTTCTCTGGCTCCAGGAAAAAGCCCCAAAGGTCACCACCACCACCGGCCTGAATTCAACTTTCTTGGCTCTGTGGTGTTGGGTTCCCCGCAGGAAGGGAGTGAGTTAGGGGTTCAGCTACAAGGGAGGGGATGTCAGGAAGTGAGGCGGGGTAGAATGACAGGGAAAATAGGAGCCTGTCATGGTAGAATCTGATTGAAGTCTCTCAGCAGCTGAGAAGCAAGAATTCTAGCACAATTAAAATGTGCTACAAATGCTGCTGACACCAACTTAATATCATGTGTGTGTGTGTGTGTGTGTGTGTGTTAAAATATCGACGACCAGGCTTCAGCCTGCATGTATACAATCTTGTATGGGACTTCATTCCTTCTCCAAATAATGGATGGGAATCCCAAACAGCATCTTAGTGAAGGTGCCCTGCCTTCCTGTGCCCTGTGTACCCAATGTAAGCTCTCAGGAGCCACCCAGTGAGGAGATAGCAGTTTTTAACTCCACCCGAATCCTGTATATGACTATTGCAAAAACGATGAGCTGTGCCTCTCCCTCGAGGGCCTGTACCCACGCTTGGGCTTGCCTTCCTTTCTCTGAGCACTTCTTTCCCTTCTATGCCTTATGCTTAAGCCTACATTAAAAGATCTTTAATAAAATTTCCAATCGTGCCTCATAAACTGGCTAGTCATCAAATTCTTTGCAGCGCTGAAGCCAAGAATCCTTATTTGTCCTGAGTTGAGCTCCCTAAAACTCGAGGGGGACTCTTGAGGCTTGTGATGGTAGTGGGGAGCTGTGCCCATTCCCCCAAAATACTGCCGGAGGGGTGCAGTTGAGGGCATAGTCGCCGGTGTGGGTGGACAGAACAGAGCAGGACTGCAGGAAGTGGGGCAGATGACCCAAGGACAAAGGACATGTGTGCCTTAGGCAGGCCAAAGCCCAGAGTCAAGGGGACTTGATGGGACTAAACCTAAACCCTGACATCTGAAGGGCCGGAGCACGAAAAAGGCTGCCAGGGCCAGATTCTCAAGGGTCAAGCCAGGCCAGGAGAGCATGCCAGATGAGCTCTGTTGCTGCTTAGAATGGGACTGGAAGGCAGGGCTCTTGGCCTCCCTCCACCTTCCATCTCACTATAGGAGCACAGGTGTCCTCTACCAGGCCTTATGTAAGTACTTGGGATCCGAACTCAGATCCTTGCACTTGCTCAGCCAACACTCTACTCAGCGAACCATCTCCCGAGCCCCTAAATTCTGCAGCAGATGCTGAGAGCCAGCCAAACAGGCACTCATGAGACCAGTGTGCCGGGCCTGAGAAGGTGAGCGTGGTGCTGAGCCTGGCGCGGGGGATCCCTTAGAGCCAATCAGGCTTTGTCCTGAGCAGTGTTGATGCAGTACTCACTATGAGCTCCTAAGCTGCTGATCGTCAGAGGCATGCCCCTGTCCTCAGCCCACTCAGCAGGCCTGAGGCTCTGTAGGATAGACAGGCATAGAACTGCTGCCTGTGGCCAGGGAAGGTTCTGAAAGAATCTTCTTCTTGTCTAAATCTAAACCTCCCAGTCCTTAGATGCCAGAGAAACGTACTCATTGCCCACAACCCACTCAAGCATCAATCTGCCTCATCAGCGACGCAGAGGGCTACAGCAGAATGCGGCACACCCCGGATCCTCAAGCCCACACAGACAATGCTGTGCCAGGGTTTGGAGTCCCAGTGCTACCAGCTCACCCTTCATGCCCCATGCTTCGGCCTGGACCAGTTAGGCTCCAGACTAGACATGCATTTCCTGTCTGAACCTCAGCTCTGGCCTGAGCCTCATAGATGTTATGCCTCTCCTCTCCATGGAAGCCCCGCCTCTCGATGTTCGGCATCTGGTGTCTCCTGTGTCTGGAACTCCAAGGGCAGCAACCATCTGCAGACTAGGAAGTGTTCCTCACATCCTCAGTAATACAAGGCACCTCTGGTGTCCATCTTGGGCTTTCATCAACCCTTTGACAGGAGCCATCAATATCTCTCCTAGAACACAGAGAGATCATACCCACCGGCAGACAGTAAACACAAGATGGCCAGAATGTAACCCCACACCCCAAGTAGGCCACCAACCACACATTCCTTTCTCTACCTTCTGACATGTGAAAGCATTTCTGCCACAGTAATACCTAACTTTCTGGGGGCATCCTTCCCCAGTGTTACATTACTCTTCAGGGTACCAGGACTGTTGGGCAAACAGGCTAGGTGGTCTGATGGTTTGAATATGAATGGAAGCACAGGCTCATTTGGTAGAGCACTCTGTCTCCAATTGGTGGAACAGTTTGGGAAGGATTAGGAGGTGTGGCCTTGTTGGGGGAGGTGTGTCACTAGGGACCAGCTTTGAAGTTCCAATCCACTTCCAGTTAGCTCTCTGCCTCTGCTGTAGTCACCTCGTCCTCAAGATGAGGGCTTTCAGCTACTGCTCCAGCACCCTGCCTGCTGCCTTGCTCCCTGCTATGATGGTCATGAACTCTAACGCACAGAACAGTGAGCTCCAAATTCAGTGCTTTCTTTTAAAGTTGCCTTGGTCATGATGTTTTTCCACAGTAATTTAAAATTAAATAAGAAAGGTAGCCATGTTGCTGTTTCCAACTCCCATGTTAGTGCCAGGAGATGATCAGCCACAGCAGCAACCTCTGTAAATAGCAGAACACGGCAAACAAGCATGTTGAGTCTCCCCATACAAGAAGATCATCAGGAAAGATGAGGTGTGCCTGGAAAGGTGACAAGGGTGACTCAATGGGAAGAAATGTGCTGAGTTATGGATGCAACCAGAAACTGGAAAGATTGTGGGGTCAGGGGACCACACCTTGCAAAGCATTCGGTGCTTTTCCTATTCTTTCTAGTTAAACAGTTTCATGGTAACCAAATAGGCCTGTTGAAGAAGAAACATCATTCAAAGAGGAATTTTTCAACTGCATTTGGAAGGAATGAAGAATGACAGAATTAGAAGGGTAGCATCTTGCTGTGGATATATTTGGGAGGGTGCTTGCTTAGACAGTGCAAGGCTCTGGGTTGGATCCTTAACACTTGTGGGGAGGGGTCTAGAATAGAAAGTCACCATTTGTCCTTCATGTGACTCTTAACTCAGACAGTGTTTGTCAATGGTTTAAACTATCAGAACAGACTGAAGACAGGAAGCAAGGATCCGTTCCCCTCATACTCGTGCCCACCAGCACCAGGCCAGACACACTAGACCCTGCTGAAACACAACGTGAACAACTGGGTAGCATCACAGAGTCCCTGGATGAAGTAATGTGTGAGTATCACAAAGTGAGAATTGCAGCTTATGACAGACACCTAATAGCCATGGCACTCAGGAGGCTGAGACAGGAATCTCACTGAAAGAGGTCAGCATGGGCTACAAATGAGCTCCAGGTAAGCCGGAGCTTCAATGTGGGAATGTGTCATAAAGAAAGGGAGAAAGATCCTGGGAGGAATGTGGTGCATGCCTTTAATCCCAGCACTTGGGAAGCAGAGGCAGAGGTAGAGGCAGGCAGATCTCTGAGTTTGAGACCAGCCTGGTCTTCAGAGCAAGTTCCAGGACAGCCAGGTATGCACAGGAAAACATGCCTCAAAAGAAAAAAGAAGGAGGAGGAGGAGGAGGAGGAGGAGGAGGAGGAGGGGTGGAGGAGGGAGGGAGGAAAGGAAAGGAGAAGAAAGAGAGAGAAGGAGGTCCAGGAAGGAATAGAGAAGGACACACCAACTCCTACTGGCAGATGCATTATATTTGCTGATTCTAGATATCTAGATAGAAGATAGAGAGAAAGAGAGAATATGGATCTATATAGATATAAAGATTTCGGAGATTGGTACCTGCACTATTGGCCTCTCACTGCTGCCTAAGGAAATCAATGCTTTACTGTCTATAAACCTGGCAATTACCTTCCATGAACAAGATGTTAAGTAGGAAATGCTGATGACCCCAAGGTCCATTCTCACCACCATTTTTACCTGAAGGCCTAAAACCAGACTCACATCTCAGCAGATCTCTAGAGGGGACTCATGAGGAGATCATTACTGCCCCAAGAACGCCTTGGGTTTTCTAATTTCAACAGGCAGTAGTCTGGCGACTATATAGATGAGAGTGAGTTTTAAGGCTATGCCATAAATGGAGGAAGAAATTTAAAACTCACTTGGGCTAAATTTATATTTATTATACATCCACTGATCAGAGATTCTGGAATTAATGCTGCAGCACACACAGTTTTAAAATGTGCTACCAAATGTTTACGCATTGTTTTAAGACTATGTCTAGCAGTGCACACTAGCTTGAAACTTACTATGTAGCCCAGTGTGGCCTCAAACTCGTGATTATTCTTCTGCGTCGGTTTCCCAAATGCTGGGATGGCGGGCATGAGCCCAAACATCCAGCATTAGAAACTTATTTTATTGGTTGCTTAGAGTGTGAGTCAAAAATGGCCTCCTAAAAATAAGATGGAGGTGTCTGAGACCCCTTGCCAGAAGTCAAGGGGATCAGAAGGCTCCGTGAAACCAGACTGTTGGAGTATCCAGTGTAAGATCTGCTCTTCTACACTGGAGAGCTAGAATGTGCCCATCACTAACGCTAAATCCAAAACCCGCGGCTCATTCGGCGAAATGCCTACCTGCTGTGCCAGCAGGAGGAGGTGATTCCAGATCCCCAGCACCGATGTAAAAGCTGGAAATTGTGGCACACACCTGTACTCTCATCACTGGAAAAAAAGAAGAGATAGGAGGATCCCTAGGGCTTGCTGGCCAGACAGTCTGTTAACTCCAAGGTCAGTAAGAAACACTGTCTCAACTGGGCATGGTGGCTCACATCTTTAGATCTGCCAAGAGGCAGAGGCAGGTGGATCTCTGTGTTCAAGGCCAGCCTGGTCTACAGAGTGAGTTCCAGGACGGCCAGGGCTACACAGAGAAACTCTGGCAAAAAGAAAGAAAGGGAGGGAGGGAGGGAAGGAGAGAGGGAAAATGGGGAGAGGGAGTAAAGGATGGAGAGGATGGAGGAGAAAAGAACACTGTCTCAAAAATAATGTGGAAAAAGAAAGAGAAGACCCAAATCAATATAATTAGAGTTGAAAAGCAAGACAACAGGAACCAATAAAATTCAGAAAATTGTAAAGACATTCTTTTAAAATGTCTAGTCCACTGGATTAGAAAAACTGAAAGAAATGGCAAACTTCGAGATGCAAAAGACCCATGGAAGTTAAACCGAGATGAGAGAAGTATTGTAAACAGACTGTGACATGCACAAAACTGAAGCAATAAGAAAATAGCCTCCCTGCTAAAAACAGCGCTGTCCAAACGGCTCAGCACAAAGCCCTGCAGACCCCTACAGAACTACAGAACTAGGATCTTTCTCAAGTTACTCTAGAAGACATAAAATACAAAGGGAATACTTCAAACCTTTTTACAAAGACAGCATCACCTTTACACCAAAACCAGACTAAGACACAACAAAAAGAAATAAATAAAGAATGGACCAATCTCCCTGATAAACATAAATGTAAAGATTCTTGCAAACTGAATTCAAGAACATTATGAGGTGACTCAGCAGATGGCTTGCCACACAAGTCTAATGACCAGGATTCGATGCCCAAAACCCACAGTGGAAGAACAGAATCAACTCCCAAAGTTTTTCATTCATGTGCTGTGGTATGCATGCACACACACACACACACACACACACACACACACACACACACACTCATAGAGAGAAGATAAATTTATGAGAGAGAATAAATAAAACTAAAACAAAAAATAACATATCAAAAAGGTCATTCACCATGATCAAAATGGCTTCATTTCAGAGAGGCAGGATTGATTCAACCTATGTAAATTGATAACCAAACCCCACCACACAGACTCAGATACAGACATCACATAATCATCTCAACAGATGACTAACCGAACATCTCTTCATGATTTCCACTAAGATCAGAACCAAAGTACGAGTGTCACTCTTTCCACTCGTATTCGATATAGTGCCCGAAGTCTTAGGTGGAGCAGTAAGACACGAGAAGGGAGGGGCTGGGGAGACAGTTAAGAACACTGGCTGCTCTTCCAGAGGACCCTGGTGTGATTCCCAGCAGCCACATGGCAGCTCACGGCCATCTGTAGCTCCAATCCCAGCAGATCTGACACCCTTTTATGGCCTCCTTGAGCACAAGGCGCACAGACATACAGCCAGGCAAAACGCACATGTACCTAAAGCAAAAGGTAAGAATTTAAAATTTATAATTTAAAAAAGAAGGAAAAAGTAAAATTCTCCTTATCTGTGCCACCATCAAGGACTTGAAAGACGCAAGGTCAGTGGTCTCTACCTCATCTCTACTTATCCTGTGTACTCTGAACAGAAGATGGATGGAACTCGGAAATCACAGTTGGTTATCATAAGCTTAGCCAAGTGCACCGGATGTGATGTCCTCACTTGGGCTGATTAACAGATTTCCTGGTATGTGGTAAGCAGCTACTGATCTTGCAAATGCTCTTCTTTCTATGCCTATCCAGAAGGGCCACAGGAAGTGATCCCCTTTCAACTCGCAATGCCGTCAGTACCCTTCCATTGTTCTATCTCAAACATGTCAATTTTCCAGCCCTGGATCATAACTTAGTGTAGGAAATCTTGACCACATTTCTCTTCCACAAGGTATCCCACTGGGCCGGTAAACTGATGACATTATGTACACTGAGCGAAGTGAGCAGAAGGCAGCAACCACTCTGGAGCTGCACATCAGATGTGAGGAAATAAATCCAACCAAAATTCCAAAGCCGATATGAAAAAAAAAAGTCTAAGAGTCCAGTGGTGTAGGGATCAGGTTAAGCTGTTGGACAGAGGACCTTCCACCAAGAAAGAAGCACCATGCTCAGCACGTTGGATTTGGTAAGCCGCACATTTCTTAATTTGGATGTGTTACTCCGACCTATACAGAAGCCATGGACTATCAAATAAGAGCCCCAGTACCAGACATAAAAAATAAATCTCCATTCAAGCTGTTAGTATAGTCTAAGAGACACAGCAATATGGGCTATTGCTGCTCCTCCTTGCTTGCTTTCCAGAAGCTGAAAGTCAGTCCTCTGTGCTGAAGGCACTTAATTCACCCTCGGACACAGGCCTTAGCTGATTCTAGCTGGATCTCAAGTGAAAGCCTCCTTCCTGTGGTCCAGCTTCCAAGCACCAGAAGGTACTCTGTAAACTTCCAATAGAGGGAAGCAATCAATAGCCCTGTCCAGCTGTTTGCCGACAAACTATAACAATGAGCAGCAATGGCAAGATATCCCTAAAGGTGTGATAGTGGCACTTTCGTCTTGGGTGGTAAGCGATAGCTGTCTAACTGGACGCCAGGCCCGATCAACGGGAGGAAAGTCATGCCCGATCCTAAACACCTAGCCAACTCTGCTGGGATGGTATGATCGTGGGCCCTCAGAAGAGAAACTACCGGAAGAGTGTGATTCCTCACTGCAGTCTGTAACTCATCCCTGTATGTACAGAGGAGTGCTCCTTCTACCCCCCATCAAAGGAGCTTCTCTTGACAGCAAACGGAGACCGTTACAAACACCCACAACCAGTCATAACTGAGTGATTAGTGGCTCATGGGGATCCCAGCCCCAACAGACACACCTATAACACCACTCCTGCACCTAAGGCTCAGAGAAGGGGGTTTCAAAGCCTCCCTCCGTCCCCAGCGTGCTCCCTGCTTTGAGGTGGGAACTCCCAGCTGTTCCCGAGAGTTCCTCCATCATAAACTCTAATCCCCTAGAACTGTTAAAGTCCATTTAAATGCTTTCTCTTATACATTGCCTTGGTCGTGGTGTTTTTATCGTGGTGTTTTACTGTATTAGAAAACTGATACAGTAAGTAACAACACTCATCAGAAAGAGGCCGGCCCTGCACCTCACCTGGGCAGCACAGTAGAGCTGGTCCTGGATGGGGGGTGTCAAGTGGGTCTTCCCTGAGGGTGTGGGTGTAGGAGAGCTGGCCCCACCACTTGTCTCCTTTGCCGATGGTGGTGTGGCCAAGGAGGAGATGCCACCACTCCCCTCGCCACCTATGGCAGGCCGGAGAGCTGGCCCTGAGGTCATGAGAGTGGGAGAGCTGACTCCGCCCCTTGCTGGCTGTGGCACTGGGTGAGCTAGCTGGAGCAGTGCTGGAGAGCTGGAGAGCTCGCCCTGGTGGTGTGGGTGCAGGTGCTCCCGTGGGCTGTCCAGCTCAGCTACCTCCCAGCCCCAGATCCAGGGCTTTGGGTTGGCCCGTCGCAAAATCTACCCCATCTATGACCCGCTGGAGCACAAGAAAGGGGTGGTCCTGCAGATCCAAAGCTTCAGGATCTCCATGACACAGGACAACAATAGGATATCCAAGAGGAATCCTGGTGAGGATCCAGTATAGAGAGTGCAGCAGAATCCAGGGGCCTTGAAACAGACCAAGTGACTCATTGCAATGAACATTTGCAAGATGTGTGGACAAACTGTGACACACCACAGCTTCCAAGACAAGATTTTAGTTTACTTTATTTTGGGGTGGGGAGGTTGCAAGGGTGGAGTGTGGATAATAAGCGACGGGAGATGAGTGGGATTGGGGTGCATGATGTGAAATACACGCAAAAAGATCAGACACACAGACAGACACACAGACAGACAGACAGATAGATGAAAACTGTAAAAAAAAGGCCATCCATTTGAGAGGGACTTAAGGTTGAGAGAGAGAGACACGGAAGGGGTTGGAAGGAAGACAGGAAAAAGAGGAAGTAATGTGACTGTGTTTTCATTTTAATTTTATTAAAGGGAACATCCATGCTCTGCACCCTTCCCACAGAACTCAGAGGACGTCGTGGAAGAGAGAGGCAAAACCTTAAGGACCAGAGAGGTTATGGAGAACCTGGGTGAAACAGTGTCTTCTGACAGGATCACTGCACTCATGAGCTCATGGCGACCATGGGTGGCTGCTTATGTGGCCTGCACCTGACCAGTGGAACCAACATTCTAGTGTGGATGGGGGGAGGCTTACAGGAGCCTCTACTCCTAGCTGAAGAGCTATTGACAGTTGATGCTGCTAGAGAGGGACAGACAGGGTTGTTCAAGGCTGTGGACTCTGTCAAGTTGGCCATGGGCTGGAGTCCCGGACTGAATAAAAGGAGAGGCTGAACTGAGTGCCGAGGTCACATCTCTTTGCCTCGTGACTACAGACACAGGGAACCATCAGCCTCAGGCTCCTACTGCCATGCCTTCCCTTGGATGATGGCTGCACCCTCAAACTGGGAGCCAAAGGAAGCCCTCCCTTCCTTAAGTGTTTTCAGTCAGGTATTTTGTCAGAACAAGAAAACACACACACACACACACACACACACACACACACACACACACACACACGCCCAACAGCATGGGCTTCCACTCACACAAGGTTACAGCTGCTACTGAGCACTAGCTCTGCCAGCAACAGAGTTCCTGGTATGGTGCCGTTCCTGGTGAGCAGCCAAGGACCTGGTGGCAGGGTGGCTGCCTCGTACCGCCTCCATCCCTGGAAGAGGGTGCTTCGTCCTTACTGGGAAGGACACTCACCCTAGGTGTGGGCTTTCCTTTCCTGGTGGTAATGCTTCTGCCAAAAATGACATGGTATGTAGCCACAGAATGCCTTTTCCACGCACCTTCCGATCAAGGCTAACTTATTTCACGGCCAAATAAACGCAAGAGCGGGCCCGTGCTTGTGGAATGCGGCGGTCTTGTCCGGGTCTCCACCAACCTGAGGCAGCTGGCATGATCAGCGGGGTGGCCTTTTAAAAATGCGGTCACCGTGCCAGGCGGGTGGCGACAGCTTGGAAGGCTGCAGCCAGCTTCTCAGCCAGCACCCACTACTGCTGCCCCAGTAGCTGGGGGTGGAGGCAGGGCTGCACCCACTCTGCAAGTGGAGGGAGGCTCTTGCTTCCGGTTTCCACCCGTCTCCTCTACTCGCCTAGATTCTGGGCTCCGGTTACGAAAAGGAGAACTGCGGTTGCCATGACTATTTCCATCCTGTTTTACTTAAGACGTGTTTGTAGGGACTAGAGAGATGGCTCGGTGGTTAGGAGCATGCACTGCTCCCTTCCAGGGGGGTCTGGGGTTCAGTTCTCAGCACCCACACCGTGCCTAGCAACTGCCTATTACTCCAGGGGATTTCACATCCTCTTCTGGCCTTCCTGGGTACCAAGTATGGACATGATACACAGACGTTACGTAGGCAAAACACTCACACACACATAAAATGAAGAAATAAAGTCATTTTTAAGACATCATGGATTTCATATGAAAAGGTCAAAAAGATATCGCTTTAGGAATTTAAAGGCTAAAAAAGTGTGTGTGTGTGTGTGTAAGTGTGTGTGCGCACATACTCACATACATTAAGCAGATAGATGTCGGTATTTTCTTCCCTTTCTGTTGCAGTACCATGTACATGGATTGCATCAATTGAGTTGAGATCCACACTTTAGTATTATTGAATCTATATAGTTTGTAGGCTGTGGAATATTAAAAGAGTAAGTGTTCCTCAAGAGACTGCCAACTCTTCTGCAGAGATAATTAATGCATTTTCCACCCTATGTGAGATAGGTAGATTATATCAAGTGGAATTATGACCTTGTTATTGTCTTAATTTGGAGGTTTAAATGTAACATAAGGCAATGTGGTTGGGAATCAAATGGACAAGGGCAGGTAAATCCATGACAGTTGGTCTGCCATCTTGACAGGATTTACGTAGGCCTGAGAGGCACACCTCTGGAAGTCTATGCGGGAAGTTCCAGAAAGGGTTACCTGAGGAAGTCAGGATGACCCTCAAAGTGGGTGTCACTTCCCAACAGGTGGATCAGGTCGCCTGCCCGCCTCCACTTCTTCTCCCTCAGGAGGTGCCTCTATCACACTCTTGGCATCTTCAGACTTCTACCATAACCAAATAACAGCAACCTGCAGGAGCTTCCGGGCCTTTACACCATATTGAAGCTGATGAGACACCTAGCTCTGTGGCTGAGCAAGTACTAGGTTCTCTGCCTCTCCAGAGTGCATATTGGACTATCCACTATGCTAGCCAAACCAACAAATCACACACACACACACACACACACACACACACACACACACACACACGTGTGTATATGCCATATGTATGTATATACATACATACATATATAGGCCTTATATTGGTTCTATTCCTCTATAGGAACCCTGTCTAACACATCTATATTCAGCAGGTAAGATTTTACCTATGTTGGGCTGGGCTTTGTGACTCATAAAATTTAAGAGGCTGAGGCAGGAGAGTTGAATGTTCACGATTAGACCGGGCTATACAGTAAGACCCCTGTCTCAAAATAAGTTTCCATTTAAAACGTGGCATCAGTGCATTAATACACAGCCAAAGCCAACAAGCAAACAGGAAAGTCTAGAAGTAACCGCAGATACGTGCAGCTTGCTGGGGGTGAAGGTGATGCTCTGGACCAGTGAGGAGAAGGGGGTTAGCAAGTGGCACTGGGCAAATGGGCAGCCACACGCAAAACATAAACTGAAGCCCTACCGAATGGGCCAAATGATCAGTTTGAGAAAAAAAACTTGTAAGCACATGGGATTTCTTCACAGCTGCAGAGAAGGCTTTCTTGGTTTAAAAGCTCCGAAATGACAGGCAGGCGCCCATCCATGACCCGCCAGTATCAGCAGGCTTATACCCAATATGGATGCTTTTAAAACTCCAAGTCAGTTTGAAATAGTCGATTTTGCTAACCGGCTGTATTTTAAATGTCTACAGAAATCCAAACACACACACACACACAAAAAAAAAAAAATGAAAACAATAAATTGGGGAAAGTATTTGTAACCCATCTTTAAAGGTACTTGGTTCCCAATATTAAAAGAGCTTATAGCTGGGCAGAGGCGGCACACACCTTTAATCCCGGTACTTGGGAGGATGAGGCAGGTGGATCTGGTCTACATATAGAGTTCCAGGTCCGTCAAGTGCTACAAAAAAAAAAAAAAAAAAAAAGTCTTGAAAAACAGAAGGAAAAAAAAAAAAAAACAAACCCACAACTACCAGCCATCCATATCGGTACACACCTGTAATCTCAGCACACAGGAGGCTGAGGGAGGAGGATTCCACATCCCAGCCTGCGCTACAAAGCAGGACGGATGCTGCCTAAATAAATCAGCCGAAATCTTTGTGCATGATAAGAACACCGAAGAACACAGATAGATTTTATTGCCAGTGCTGGCAGTTGAACCCAGGGGTTCCCATATGCTAAACAAGCGTTTTACCACTCATTTATGTCCCTGGTCCCAGGGAGATTATACATGTAGGAAAAGACACCCAATCCAATTCATTACATGAGAAATGATAACTAAAATTGGAATGAGGTGTATCTCATTAATCAGACTGGCAAGGTTAAGGAGTAGAGAAACGGGCCCTGTGCACACTGAAAAAGGACTCTAACTTAGTACTGCTATGGTGGACGGTTGGCCAAAATCAAATGCACCTCCGTGCCACCCTCTTACAAACAAAAAGGCTACTCCACACTCAGCAATGTCCAGAGGGGACTTCTGAAATACAACGGCAGCCTGGAGATGGGGAGAACCTGCTTCTGCGGGGACCCACATTACTTTGGAATGCCATTAAAATCAGTGCAGCCCTAGGATTTGTACCCTGAGGCCTTAGGGACATGCTGGCTTTGCACTGATCTGTACTCAGACCCTGAGAAAGTTGTACCCTCCCCATCCTCCCATTTGAGGGTCAAGGATCAGCTGGTCTGTGGCCTCTCTCCCTCTGCTCTGCTCTTCCTTCCAGACTGCCTCTTCCATCAGCTTCAAGGGGTGAGGCGTAGGAAAGGAAGCTTCACTGGTCTGTTTCCATGGCAACAGAAGGAACAAGAAGCAAGAAACTCGGGCCAAGCCAGCTCTGCTACATCCTCCCTGAATGCTGAGCTATTTCCCCTTTGGAACTGGAATGCAAGAGGATTCAGGGCTTCACCAACCCTCCAGCTCCTCCCTGCATGGACAGACTGTGAAGGCTCCTATCTAGACAAGCCTGGTTGCCCTACTGCAGACTAACAGGGAGTCAACCCGAACCTGGAGTCCAGAACCCAAGACCAGGCTCACACCCTGGGCCCAGCCATCTCAAGTCCCATGAAGGCTCCTGTCAGAGCCCCTCCTGGCACTTGGCTCAGCTGAGTCTACACTGGAAGGCATTCTCCAGCCCAGCACCACTAACTCACTGGACACTCAGATACACCAGGGCGTTTATCCCAAGATGTTAGTTCATCCCCACAATATATCCCAAGAAGGTCTGAGCTCGTTTCACAGGTGTGAAAACTGAGGTCAAGAAGCACATAGAAACTCCTTACACATCTTGGGTGGCAGGTTTGGGGCTGGACCTAAGTGATTCACTCTCCAGGCGTGGCTAAGCGTCCTGTTCCTGCTCCTCCGTCCTAACTTGGTTCCCAGGAGATGCAGGATGCCAGCCTGCTCCCCACTGTTTTCCAGGGATGTGGCGCTGCAGCTGCTCTGTTCCCTCTGCCCCAAAGACAGGCAGCTCCCACAGATATGTGGGGGCAGATGTCCAGGGCAGAGAGGATAAAAGACAGGGGGAACAGAGCTAGCCAAGTGTGCGGCCACCCACAGACACACCCACACACCACAAATGCAGGTCTGACTGTTCCTTAGCAAGGCCCTCCTCAAAGGTATTAGAAGGCTTTTATGGCTCTGTTGCCAGAGTCTAAATAACACGCTTCCCCCTCACACTCCCACTATCACACCACTCTATTCTAACATCTCCCTCACCCCCCAACAGGCCCACCGCCACCACCACTGTCTCCGCCACCACCATCATCACCAACACTTTCACCTTTACCACCACTGTGCCCTCTGTTACCACAACTGCCATCGCCAACGCCTCTGCCATCATCCCTGCCGTCACCACCGGCAGCACCAACTTCAACAACGTCACCATTGCAACCACCAGTTGCCCCCTCCTCCACATTCACCACCACTTCTATCACCAATACCGTCACCGCCACGGCCCTCTTCCGCCCCGCCCCTGCCATCACCACCATGACATAACCACCACTGTCTCTGTTATCGCTGCCTCCGTCATCAATACCACTGCCACCAACACCTCCATCACCCCTTCCTCTGCCGAAATCACAACTTCACGTTTACCATGCTTGCTTGCTAGCATCCTAGAAACATGCCCAGGGCTCTGACTAAACTGTCACAGTCCATATTCAGCCCAGGGAACATAGCTCTTCCCACCGCTGTTTTTCAGGGACTCAGAGTCATCAAGGGACTTTCTGGAGGCCACCTGTATGGTGCAGCAGCCCTGCAGCTCCTGTGCAGCTGTGCCCGCTCTGGGCTTTTGCACTCCCTACCTGAGTTCTGCTAAGACTCCAAGCTTAGTGCCCCTGGCACCACCAGGCTACATTACCAACTACACAGGAGAGGACAGGTCCTGGGGCTGTCAGGACCCCGCCACAAGAAAGCTTCTCTCTGTTCCTGTTTCCCCAGTCTGCCTCCAGTGCTGTGGGAAGGTGGAAGCCAGTTGGCGTGCGACAACAGAATGTCACCAGTAAGCTGAAGTTGAGAGGGCAGAAGCCAAAAGACATGACCAAGAGGCGAGCCTGCAGCAAGGTCATAGACTGGCAAGACCAGATATCTCTAGGCCGGGGAGGCATGATAGGAGCCACCGACAATCCGGATTCCTGCAGGCCAGGTAAAGCGCTCACCCCCTCCCCAACCCCGGCCAGAACCACCAGCCTTGAAGTCCTTGGTGGGGACCGTCAAGACAGCTGAGCAGAGTAGGTGACAGGTGACGAGGGGAGTGGTGGTGTGTATCAAGAAAGGCGAAGTGGTCCTACCCCGAGGAGAACCCAAACACCCACTGAGGACATCAGCAGAAAGAATAAGGAGTCTTTCGAGAAGAGCTCTCATAAAGGGTGCCAGGCCACCCTGGACTCAGTGAGGAGGAAGTCTGAGGGGAGGGGCCACCACCAGTGAGCAGAGAGAAGCAGGTGAAGGACAAGGTTCCTTGGAAGCTGACTGCAGCCTGTTCGAGGGTCATGAGACCAGATGGCCAGGGAAGGTGAGGGTGGCATGGGACACAGTGGGCAAGAGGGACAGAGCTGTTTGGGGTTTGACGTCCCCCAAGAACACATAACAACATAGCTGCAGGCCAGGCATATGGAACTTGGCTCTTGGTCTGGGCCTGGCTCCTGAAATCATGAAGACAACTGTGGCTAGAGAAACTGGCAGGAGCTAAGGGGACCATGGTCCAGGTAGGAAGAACAGGGGGACAGAGCCTCCAAGGTGGCCAAGTTGTGAAAAGGAAGAAAGGGAGAAGAGAGGGAGGGAGGAGGGGATAGGTAGGTAGGTAGGTAGATAGATAGATAGATAGATAGATAGATAGATAGATAGATAGATAGATGATACATAGATATATAAATAGATACATAGATGATGGATGGATGGACAGTCAGATAGATAGATACATAGATGATGGATGGATGGACGGACAGTCAGATAGATACATAGAGGATGGATGGATGGATGGATGGATGGACGGACAGATGGACAGTCAAATAGACAGATATATAGATAGATACATAGATGGATACATAGATATATAGATGATACATGATGATGGATGGATGGACAATGGACAGATGGACAGTCAGATAGATAGATAGATAGATAGATAGATAGATAGATAGATAGATAGATAGA
>NW_026588368.1:3001674-3009505 GCF_907164565.1 Psammomys obesus | reverse complement strand
AGATAGATAGATAGATAGATAGATAGATAGATAGATAGATAGATAGAATGAGCTGGAAAGGAAGAGCTCAGAAGTCAGTGGACGGATGAGAATGAGGAAATGCCCCCTCCAGCTCTGCTCAGTTCTCTCTCATCTGAGGCCCCTTCCAGCAGGATGGAGGCCATTCTCTACCCCAGCACAGTGTTGCACTGAGATAGGGCAGGACAGTCTGGTGTCCCCTGCCTGTTCCCAGGCAGGCCTAGGACACACACACTCCCCCTTCCCAGTGCCAGCCAGTGCTACGTCTGACTGTGTTTATGACGTTTATACTATAGAATAGTGTCTGCGTGTGCTTGGGGGTTATTCTGCCTAGGTTTTCGCAGGGATTGGTGGGCCTCGTTATGACTTCCCCAGCCAGCCTGGGAAGAGTGTGGATCCTGGAACCGACAGACTCAAGGGCCTCAGCCCACCCCTCTACCCACTGTCCACAGCCTGGAAGGCCAGGCGGTCATCACCTGTGGACAAGCACAGGGCTGGTGCCTTATGAAGCCGCTAGCCAGGCTGGAGATTTCATAGGCAGATGGGACACACTGTGTCCTCGTGCCCCATAGTGTCCCATATCTGTACTAGATGATCTCGGTGCTGCGGGAATGGGATTGGTCTCCTAGAGGTCTACTACACATTCACACTTAGCGTTCACTGAAGATGAGAAAACTGAGGTGTGACTCTGTTAAATTCAACCTAGCAGCTCCTGTCCTCTGAGCAGGCGATGACGGGGATATCAATCCTGAGCTTGGGCACCCATTCCTAGCCCTGCCAAGAAGATCCTGTCCTGAAAGCAGGGCCTGAGATAAACAGCAGGCCAACTAAAGACACTCCCTGCACTAGGTTGGTCTTTCATGACCAACCTAGCACGCCATCTCCCTCAGGGACACCAGCCATGCTGCTACCAGACCCTGGAGGGAGTGCAATGCATGCTCCAGAGACCGAAGATGCCAGACAGTCTGTCCCTTGGTCATGTTGGTCTAGGTGGGGTTCATGGCACATGTGGCAGGAAGGTTTGCACAAAAGTGATGGGCTCGCCATGGGCCGGTAAGCACACAGACTGTGAACCGGACATGGTCACAGGCCATACACCCACATACAGTCCCTCGCCCGTGCCATCACACCAAAGCCTCAGCAGGAACAGGGTAGGCCTACTCTGGCCAGCCACACACCTGCAACTCTTCCTGTCTTCACTCTCCAGCCTGACTAGGACTGGTCTATTCATGCGCTCTAGGAAGTGTCTCATGACTCTTCTGCCACAATGGTCCACACAGCTTTTTTTCTCAGCTTCATCTCAAGACACATCTGGGACCTGGAGCTATGATGGCTGCTGCAGACCACAGGGAAGCTTTCAAGTCTCTGGGTCCTAAGTGCCATGAGGCGGGAAGCTCTCCAGACACAGTTCTAAGCCTGATGCCAGGGAGAGGCCAGAGCACACCTGTCCTCATGCCCATTCCTGCTCTCTCCATCACAGGGGCTGCGAGTGGGCACCTGAGTATGGTTTTCTCCTCAGAGAACATGGATTCTCAGGGTCAGTGGGTGACCTGTCTGTAGTGTCAATGGCCATATTCCCAAGATGCCCTTCACCGTATTTTTATCAGTTATCCCAAATCTCATTATAGTTCTCGTGATTGTTCCTAGATCCACTGCCTATATGACCTCAGAATCTTAAAAATAGTCACCTGTTTTTGAATCGCCTGTTCTGGGTTTTCTGGCTCTCATAACTGCTCTGGCATTGAAGGCATGGACTGAAGAACAGTCTGTCTGCTTTCTGCTGAGATGTGTTCACGTCCAGTTTGTGGCAGCTTTCATGGATGTGGCTGCTGCTTGTGAATGCTTCCACACCTGTGAGCGCTCCATCACTCAGGTTTTTAGCATCTTCCTTTTAGACCACATCTATGCACAAGCCCTTCTCCACCCCATGCTGCCCTGTCCACTCTCAGCCCTGGCCAACCCCATCATGCTGGACCACTGTCGACACCTCTTGGATATATTTGGGGATCCTCACACCCTTATGGATGGCAGCACAAATGATTTGGCTCAGGCACCTCAAAACAGAGGTGTCCTTACAGCAGATCATAAGATTCCACTTTGGTTGGGTTAGCAGGCTCCCAGGAATGCCAAGGGGAGGGAAAGGATGGGCAAAGAACATGCGATGTCCCTTCCCCAAAGCGCAGCCATCTGGAAGAACCCTGTATTTCCTGGACAGGGTAGGTAGGACCTGGGCTCTCCTAGAACAGCCCAAGTGCTCACATCTCCCAGCGACTCTTATATCCAGCCTGGTGGGGGTGGGGTGGGGGGTACACACTACTGTTAACAACATGAATAACTGACCGATTCCTCTTGCCTGCTATGCATCTCAGTGCCCTAGGGACTCCCCAAGTTCCTTTGTAAGCCTCCAACCTGGTTTACCCCTCATGTCCTCGCTAAAGTGCTCAGCCAGCCTTAGCCACCTCTCTCAGCTCTCAGGACAGAGAACTGGATCGTTCCCTCAAGGCTCCCCTCACAAGCTCAGGGATCCTACCCTATGACACGCTTGGGGCCTCTGCTGCATCACTTCATTTAATCCAAACCATGCTCTGACAGCGGGAACAGAGCCCAATGGATGTTTGTTCAGAGATCAAAGCCCAGAGGAGCTGGGCCACAGAATCTCTGCAGGGAAAGTATGACCTATGAGCCTGACCTTCTGCAACAAACTACAGCAACTCATAGAAAGCGTCTGGGAGGAGGACTAGACATGTTCCACAGCCCAGGTACGAGGTGTGGAACCCAGCCCCGTGTCCTAGCTATGGCTGGACTCACTCTACATTCACATTGGGTGGGTCTGCGTACCAGAGGCCTGTGGAGCAGAAAGGGTCAAGGAGGATCCTCAAGATCTGGCTGCCCTCAGTCAGGGAGGGGAGACAAGGCTCTGCAAACACACTCATCAGAATGCACACCCTTTCCCAACACCCTCAGCTTCTGGGTGAGCCAGCCTCCTCCACAGAAGCTAGTCTTTGTTAACAGTGTTGTCATGGCAACTGCATCCAGGGAGAACTCTCTCTTTAAGGTAGAGTCTGATGGTGATACTTGGAGACACTGAAGTGGTGGTGACAAGCAGGCAAGGGCCCCTGGCTCTGTCCCCACTGATCCTTCCTGGACAGGCCCTCTCCCCATAGCCTCTACTCATCCCAGAGTTCTTAAGTCTAGTCCTCTCTCCTCTCCTTGCAGGTAGAGAGCAACGTGTCTCAAACCTCTGTACACAAGGTTCTCAGATACAGGACTTCACCTCTGTCCCACCATGCCCAGCAGTTCAGAAAATTCAACCCACATCTCATCAGAATGGCCAGTGTCCTGGAGATGGGGGTCAAAAAGGACTGGGTAGACTGAGGTCTAGGGGGTCACTGACAGATAAGACACTCACAAACACTCACTGTAGAGGACTTGGACACCTTACATCAATGTCTGAACAGGAAGAATAAAAAACAAAAAATACTAAGGGCAAGAGGAGACCTAGTCTGTGTAAGGAAAGGGTATTATGGGATGGAAGCCATTGAAATTGTTCCGGCTGGAGAGCAGAGGGGTTCAAGGAAAGTCTGGGGTAGGTCAGGCTGGATGTTGTTTCAAAGCAAGAGGGGATTGTGGCTGTCTGCTCAATGGCAATATTGAGGCAGGCGAGGATCAGGGGCAGGATGGCAAGTGCACAGGCCACCCACGGTCACCCAGAAGAAGGCCAGCAAACACAGTACAGATGATAACAGAGCCCAGGTTCAAGCTGGGGCTGATGGGAGTTGGGGCCAGCTCAGCGTGAAGGGTGAATGCCGAAGATGCAGAGAGTCCTGAGAGACAGGAACACTGAGCGTCTTGAGACAGGAGGTAAAGCCACGGAGGGGCCTACAAGGAGGTCAGGGGGAAAGGAGGATCAGGAACCAGGCAGCCAGACCTAGATACCCAGCATCTGGGAGCTGAGATGGTGAAGCCCGCAGCCTCTGCAATGGTCTCCAGGATGGAAGGGGTGAGTGCCAGATGGGAGTGGGCTGGGAGCGAGTGGGAAGTGAGAATGCGGAGTAAGCAAGCAGAGAACACATCTTCAAGTCAACCTGAATGGGGATGAGGGTGGGCAGGAGCTGGTGAGCTTAAGGCGAGAGCAGCCCTGGGCAAACCCCTCACCCCTGAGGACCATCGCTTACAACTAGGGAACTGAGATCAGCCCATGTTTCCATGCTGTGCCCTGGAGTAGGGCAGAGCTCCTACCCGGGGTGTGTGTGTGTGTGTGTGTGTGTGTGTGTGTGTGTAGCACCTGCCCCAGGCTATTCTATCTTGAGTCAGCGGGAGTCCCAGAGGCCTAATTTAGGGCCTCCCTTCCAGGAGTTAGCTAGTGCTCTGCTCTCTGACTTCACAGAGAACCCACAGCCAGCTCAAGAGGGACAGACCGGCTTCCAAGGCCCTGTCAGCTGCCCTGGCCAACACTGGCCAAAGCCTAGCCCCAAGTGGTCCTCATAAAGGAGGGGAGCATGACTGCATGTTCAGTCACCTGTTTCACATCCCATCATCAACCAGGGACCCCTGAGGATGTTCTGTGTCAATGAAATGATGCGGGAGAGGCTTCTCTGGGCAGGGTCACAGGAAGGGTAATCCTAAATTGTGCTTAATTGCACCTGTGTGATGGAAGGTGTTTTGTTTTTTGTTTTTTTTTTTTTTTTTCAGAGATACTCGTGGTCATCTGTGTCTCTCAGTGCAGCATCCCTCCTTGTCACCATGAGGCAGGGTCAGTCGTGGATAACATTTACACCCTCACCTGACAGGTATCGTCTGTACAGAGCCTCAGGCAGCCACTTGCCAGCTCTCCCAGAACATAAGGCCCTTCCCAGCTCTGAGCCGGAACCTCCTGGTCCTTTGGACTCTTCCCACCATGTGCTAATCACATCATGGCCCTGCTGATGCCAGCCGGCTTTCCCAAATACCCCAGGACAGCTGTGTGGAAGCCTCCCGGTGACCCTGACCCAACAATGTTGTACTGATGGGCTCATAACGGCTTGCCCACTCTGAACTGGGCCAGGACATCCCTGGTGTCTAACTCTCACACATATCAACAGCTTCAATCTCTAGTCCCAGAAAGATGTGAGAAAGGCATATGTATGACTAGAGAGAGAGACAGAGAGAGAAGGAGAGAGAGGCATGTGTCTACCACAGATCCCCAAAGGGCCAGGGACCTGCAAGTGAGCAGAGGGTACCAGGGCACTTCCCCCACAGAAATCACCTCCAAGATGCCACACCGTACCCCGCCTCCTCCCTCCCTCGGCACATCACTTCCTTGCTAAGTGAACACTCACAGGCAGGAGGGAGGTGGGCAAGCTGGAGCGAAGGGACCTGGGAGGCAGCCTGGAGTGGGCGGAAACCACACAAGGCAGATTCTGGAAGCTCCAAGAGAAAAACAGGCAGAGTAGACCTTGGCTGGAGCAGATGGCCTCGGGAGGAAAAGTGGGAAGGAGGGAGGAGTCCCGTCAGAGAGCAGAAGGTAGGGACCTGGCTGAGTTCAGAGATGCCCTGACCAGGGCTCTCTCCACAGCAGGCCCTCTCCTGTGGCATGGGGCCATGCAGACAAGGGCATCACCACCCACTGAGGCCCTCCCCACAGCGGGGAGGAGTTCAATGCCCCCTGCCCTAGCACGGTATTTCTCTCTCGACCTATTTTGCAATGTGGCTCCTGGGAGACAACAGTTTAAGACAGTTCCAAGGCCCTGTCAGCTGCCCTGGACAACACTGGCCAGCGCCTAGTCCCAGGCCAGAGTGGTCCTCCCAGTAGGGAAGGTGACTGTACATAAATTCCACCAACCTTAGCTGTTCTATGCAGGCCCCTTTGCTGTAGTTCTGGGGGGGGGAGGGGACAGGGCACTCCAACATATTCCAACTTCCATTTGATTACCTCTCCAAGACCCAGCAAGCAGGCAAGCAGCCTGCTCCTCACCTGTGTCCTGGGGGTGGGGGGGCATGACTCTATACAGGTACTGTTTCCCTCCTCCCCATCAAGGCTTCTGTAGGGCCCAACTCTTATCTCCCCCTTCTCTCTTCCTCCCTCCCCTCCTCTCCTTCCTCCTCTGTCTGCAGTTGCTAAGTTACACCAAAACCCCGCTCTGTTCTGTGTGAACGGTTCCATCGCCACGATTTGCCAGGTAAAAGGCATCCATCCGCCGGCAGCAGGAAGATGCAGCTCAGAAAAACAAACAAACTCCTGGATGGTTTGGGGGCCAGGCCGCTGGCACCCCTGCCTGGGCACATCTGCTTGGGCTTCCAGACTCCAGAAGATGTGTAAGAGAACACACACGTTATCATGGAGCCTGGTGGCTCTTCTCTCAGAAGCAGAGCCTGCAGGCCCAGGAAGACACACACACACGCACAGGGGCGCGCACACACACACACACACACTTCAAGCTCACCACCACCCAAAGGGCTGCGGAGCCACCACTACAATCCACAGCCCTAGCGGCAAAAAAAAAAAAAAAAAAAAAAAAAAAAAAGGAAAAAGAAAAAACCCAGCTGGACAGCCAGGGAACCCACTCTCCTGTCCCCAGACCACACAACTGAGTCCCCGGTGTCCTCCCGTTCTGGATCCCCTTCCTGAGCTGGGGTACCGTGTGCGTTAAGTGGTGTCACTGAAGATCAGCACGGAAATGCCCCCAGGAGTTATCAGAACCATGGTGCGAATCTGTTGAAACCATGCCTCAGTGCAGCCTGCAGCCTGCTCACTGCTCACAAGTCAAAATATGGAGTCTCCCAACTCCCTACCAGGCTAAGAGGTGCCACTTTGCTCTGAAGAACCCAAGCCCCAGCAGGCAAGGGTCTTGCCCACAGAGGTTGGGGTGAACAAGACCGAATCAAGGGAGAAGGAGAGCCATGGGAGAGGAAGACCCCCTGTGAGCCAACCTAAACGTGGGGCAGGAGACCCGCTGGATCTTCCCCTTGTCCCGCGGTGGGATAAGGCTAATAAAAGCAGGCAAAGTAAACGAAAAGGGGAGGGGGCGTTGCTGTCCTGAGGAGGGACAGCCAGAGAGCCTGGCCACCTCCAAGTCTCAATCCCTAGGCAGCTCCCAGGAGGCTGCATCTCTCTGAGGCTGCTAGAGATGGAGAGAGCAGGGACCCCACCAGCACAGTGCCTCCCCCAATCAGCAGGCTGCAGGATGGACACACACACACACACACACACACACACACACACACACACCAGCCAGCTGTACCTGTCGAAGTGTGCGTTCCCAAACGGTCCTTCAAATGACCCCCGGCCCACGGGACAGAGGGACGCACCTCACCATGCCCCCCCCACCGCCGCCCCTGGCTGCCAACCCTCAAATTGCAGCGCTTACGCCCCCAATTCCTTGCCAAACAGCAAGTGCGTGAGATGCTACCCCGGACCCAGGATGCACAAGAGCCAATGGAAACTTCCAACTGCGCAGCCCCGAGCTCCTCGGATCCCCGGCCCCCTCCCCCCACGCCGGGGCAGGCCCCAAGCAGTGGACTTGCCAGCGGTGCCCACGCCTGATACCCGGTGCGCTCCCGCCACGCTCGTCCCGGCCGCCCCGGTGCGCGCCAGGGGCGGGAGGCGCAGGGGGTCCCCACCGTCCAGCCCGGGGCGGACTTCCAGGAACTCCACGCGGGGGGCTCCGCGTCGCCCTCCCAGGAGCCCCGTCCCCGGACCCGCCGACGGTGACCCCGAGGGGACGGGGCCGCCGCTGCCTGCCCGCCCGGCCGGCCGGCCGCCCGCCTGCCTACCTCGGTCCGCGCCAGCGCCGCTCCCTCGCCGCCCTCGCGCCGCCGCAGCCCGGCCCCGAGC
>NW_026588368.1:2982932-3001274 GCF_907164565.1 Psammomys obesus | reverse complement strand
TGTGTGTGTGTGTGTGTGTGTGTGTGTGTGTGTGTGTGTGTGTGTGTATTAAACCCAGAGACTCCCACATGGTAAGCAAGCATTGCATCTCTGAACTACATCACCAGTCTGCCTACATTTTATTTTTTTTCTGAGATGAGGGCTCTTGCTATCCTGCCCTGGCTGGTCTAGAACTCCCGAGCTCAAGTGCACCTTCACCTAACCCTCAGAGTCGTTGGCACTGTGGGCACAGGCTCTGTGTAGCGCAGGGTGATGGGGGACTTTCATCCTAACTGCCTCAGCTCCCAGGCCCTGAGATTAACAGGCATGCTCCTCCGTGCCTAGCTTGTTCTTACGTTATTTACAGCTTAGGATGTATTCTATTTTAGGAAATGGCCTCCATGCCCTTGCAAAGCATGACTAATCCATACACATCAACTGGGTGGGGCCGGTTAAAGAAGTCCAAACCTTCTAAATCGTTAGCGGACTGCATTTCATATTCAGTTGGTTCATGAAAGGGTTTGGTTTTTTTCTTTTTCTTTTTCTTTTTCTTTTTCTTTTTCTTTTTTTTTTTAATCTTTACTGTGGCCACAGACCAGAAACAACCCCAGAATTCTACAGAAGACAGATGGGTAAATAAATGCGCTACCGCCGACAACAGAACACTTCTCTCAGCGGTGAAGGAGATGAGCTGGTACTGAACACAACTTGACTGATTCTTGGCTGCGTTATCCACAGAAGACGCCACGTTCAGATTCATCTCCCCGACCCTCCTTATGTGATGGCCTAGAAAAGAGAGCGCTTGTAGAGATGGAAACGGATCGATGGTTTCCCGGATTGGTGTTAAGGAAAAGCTTGACTAGTGTGGCAGAAACCTTGAGGGGTGAGAAACTGTACCAGCCTCCTCACTGGTGGTACTAATCACAGAGGCCATACACCAAAAAGACCACAGTTTGCTGTGTGTCAAATTGTTAAAAGCTATTTTTTGTTTGTTTTTGAGACAGGGTTTCTCTGTGTAACACTGTGTAGTCGTGGAACTCATTCTCTAGACCAAGCTGGCCTCCAACTCACAGAGATCCACCTGTCTCTGCTTCCTGAGCGCTGGCATTAAAGCCACGTGCCACCACGTCTGGCCTATTAAACACTATTTTTAAGGATTATAAAATAATTTAAATTATTAATCATTCTTTCCAATGTGAACATCTGGCTGTATATTTCTGACACTGTCTGTAGACTTTAAATACATTTTAAAGGGTTTGCTTATTTTTATTTTGTGTGTCTGAGGAGTGTTTCTAGGAATATTGTCTGTGAGACAAGTGAATGCTATGCCCAGTGAAGCCAGACCAGAGCATCAGATCCCCTGGAACTGAAGCTCCTGAACCTAGTAGAAGGGATTACATTATTTGGGGTGATTCTCTCAGAATACTGATGTATTCTCATGGGACTCTGGTTAATTCTCAGGAAATGGTTGTGGTTAATTCTCAGGAAACAGTTGTTAATAAATTATTGGACCTTCCCCAGTCTCCAACATCCTCTCTGGCTCTATGATTTCTCTCTCTCACTGATGCTCTCTCTATGCTGAATGGTCTGCATAACCAAAAAGAGGCTTACTATAAGCCAGACCAATAAGGCCAGTCTCCAGAGTGTGAGCTAAAACCCTCTGTCCTGCATGCACTACCTAGCTTCAGGTATTTTGTAATAACAATGCTAAAAAGTAAAGATAAATGACGAAAACAAAACCTGTTAGCATAAACAGATCAAGGATGAAGGCGGCTTAGACCAGTTATGACTGTAGAGACAGAACGTGTTTACCACTGGCCTTGTGCTGCAAACACAGCCACAGAAAAGAAGGACCCAAGGACGGATGTGTGGAGTGTCTATGTCATTTCAGATCAAATTTAAACTGCACATTAGTCTTTTTGCTCAGGCAGAGCAAGCCCAGGTCTATGGTAAAATTCTGGCGCTGAAACTCCTACACAGGGGCATGGGGTGTCCAGGCACTTTCCCCAGTGTCCCCCCTAAGCCTCCCCTCGTAGAGCTGCCTGATGATAATTTCCCGAACGCGCGTCTCTTGTCCACAGCTGAGATCCAGGGCAAGGGACTGGAGAGTAGTTCTGAGCTCCACCCACATGAGCTAGTTCAGGGGAGGTAGTTTTGAGTGGACAGACAGTACAGGCTGTGGAGACGAGAAGCCTCTCTAAGAAGCCTCCTTGGCATAACTCTAGCCATCTTGGTCACATCTGTCAGTGTGCCAGGTGACACAGCATAAATTACAAATGCCACAAGACAAACTCCCTAAAACACTGGCCAAGCACAGCATGCTACTCAGGTAGCTTTTGAGCGGGCCCAGACACAGCCCACCTCTATCCATACTAACCCTGTCCCTACCTGCCCCCAACTCGCAGGCTTCCTGTCTCACTTCAAGTGCTGTGGGGTTCCCCTCTTCTTCTGCTCTGTGTGAGTCCCCGCTAAACCCCACTGTGGATTCCCAGGCCCACCTGCCTCCTCTTTCCTCTACCCAGTGGGACAGCCACATCTTGTCCCAGTGGCGTTTCCACCCCACCCATCCACCCCCGAAAATCTCCAGAGTGACTATCACTCTGGACAGCTGCCAGTGCTTGCACAGGCATCTGTGGTTCTCAGGGTCTCTGGTCCCCTGCCCAGAGTCTCCCCATTTCCAATTCAGCTCGCTCTCTCTCTCCTGATTTCTCCTGCCTCCTGTTCAGCTGCGTGTTACCTGTCAGCCCGAAGTTCCTTCCTCCCTCTGCCTTTGCATCTGTCACCTGGCATTCTCCAGTGACAGAGGAAGTCCACTCCCCCCTCAGCTGTCTGAGGATTGCTGAAGAGATCGCGTGGCTTTGTGGTCGGTCACACGAACCACACAGGAAATTCACTACCCTCAGTCATCCTCCCGCACCCCCTTCTCTCCTGTTTCTACGTTGTGAACCATGTCCTACATTCGGAGGAATGTGTGAAGGTCTGTTTACAGGCTGGAGGATGAGCAGAATGAGAGCACCCACAGAAGCCACCACCTGAGGTGAGAAGTAGGACACGGCTGCTGTGGAGAGTCCTCCTGGGTCCCCTGGCAATGGCTCGCCCCTCCCCAAACCTCCTCCCTGCAGTGACCCTACTCTTGGTAAGCATTCTCCTGCCACTGTATGAACCTTCCATTCCAGTATTTTTTTTCCAACTCTGTAAATAGGGCCATACGTACTCTGTATGACATTTCTGAACAGGTTTGAGTGTCCCTAATCCAAAAACTCTGACATTAAAAGAGCATCAAAATATGATTTTTTTTTTAATATCACAAGCGGAAAATTCCACACCTACCTTTCTGGGATAGGGTGCAGTCAGGCAAAAAGCAGGCACTCTAAATACGGTAGATGTTTCAGGTTATACATGTTAAACATACATGGAACAGAAGTGAGTTTTTCTGTCTGAACTTGGGTCCCCTTCCCCTGGATTTTTCATTGTATATATGCAATCATTGCAGAATCCAAAGCATTTCTGGCCCCAGGCATTCTGGATAAGGTATACTCAAGCTGTACTATCGAAATCAAATTGAAGAGCAGTCATAGTTAATTCGTGGTCACAATTGTTGGATGCTCTGATATGTAAGTAGGTCCTAATCTGTCATCACCAAAACATGGGCAGTAGGGTTGGTAATATGCCTCAGGTAGTAAGTGCTGGCCTGGCATTCCTGAAGCCTGAGGTTTGATCCCCAGCACCACATGACCTGGGAATGGTGACACACACCTGTAATTCTAGCTTTTGGGAGCTGACGGCAGGGAATATCAGCTACGTTGGAAGCCAGCCTAACCACAGCAGACTCTGTCTCAAAAAAGATCAAAACAACAATTAGAAATGATAAGCAGGTCAAAAGAAAAAAAGCTAATTAGCTCAATTTAACCATTTCACAACAATATATATTTCAAAGGAGCAATACGCCATAAATATATACAATTTTTATTTATTAATTTTAAAACAAATACTTAGGCTGGTTAATTTTTGTCACTTGAGACAAACCTACACACATCTGGGAAGAAGGAACCTCATTTGAGAAAATGCCTCCATCAGATGGGCTGTCGGTAGGTCTGTAGGGCACTATCTTGGTTAATGATTGAAGTGGGAGGGCCCAACTCACTGTGGGTGGTGCCATCCCTGGGTGGGTGGTCCCACATTGCCTAAGAAAGCAGGTTGAGCAAGCCATGAGGAGCAAGCCAATAAGCAGTGTCCCTCCGTGGCTTCTGCTTCAGTTCCTGCCTTGAGTTCCTGCCCTGATTTACTGTCACTGATGGACTGTTACATGAGAGTTGTGAGATGAAGTAAACCCTTTCTTCCCCAAGTTGCTTTCGGTCATGGGGCCTTTGCACAGAAGTGGAAAAAAAATATATATATATATATTTTTTTATATATAAAAATATATATATATAATATATATAAATATATATTTTATATATAAAATATATAAATTTTATATTTTATAAAATATATAAAAAATATATTTTATATATAAAATATATATAAAAATATATATTTTTTTATATATATATATTTTTTTTTTTCTATTTACCTGTATCAGGTATTTAGAGGCTGTTACGGTTTTGCTATTTTGAGCGATGCTGGGTGAGTGTCCGTATGCTAGACTGCATCCCTTGAACATCCGCTCTGGGCCACGTATCGGTACAGAGAAGTGGTCAAAAAGGGACAGTTAAAAGTCCCTTCCTGCGTGGGCGCTGCAGAGGTGGATGGCTACAAGATGCCAAAGAAGTGGGGCATTAGTGTTATAAATCAGAAGATGGCAACTGCTCCCTGGCAACCAAACCCAGGGAGGTGCACTGCTGGGCTAACGGCCACACAGGAACCCAGGACATTCCAGCAGAGGGTGAGCTGGCGTGGAGGGCCCAAGGCAGGAGAGGGATCTGAGGAGGGTCTGTACAACACAAGAGTGGCAGTGGCCCCAGACGTCACAGGGCAGAGTGCCCAGATGTGGTGACACTGTCCTCATCTCCAACACCAGCTACAAACTCAAGGGTCCCCAGGCTACCCTAACTTCTAGCCAACTGACAGCAAATGTAGACAGCAAATGTAGGATTTTGCTGTAACGACTCACCAAACACAGGTGAGCTATATAGCCCAAACTACAGCCTCACTGTAACAGAAAGGGAGAGTGGGCAAAAAGAGGCACATGCAAAGCTCACAGACTCCTGTGCCCAGACTTACTTTGTGTATCCAGGGTGTCATTCCGTGGGCGGGACCAGGACCCAGGTCGTTCCCTGGAAGTTGGGTAACAACTCCAGGGAGTCAAGCTGAGGCTCCTTTCTGCTACATTTGGGTACGACACTGCTGCCAGAGGACAAAGGTCCAGCAAATGCAGTCACAGCCCTTGGAAGCTTTTATTTATGACACCCATTCCATAAATCAGGACCAGTGTTCAGGCAGGCTGTGCAGGAGAGCCATGCCTTATCTACAGAAAGGGAATGTTCATTTCTAAGTTGTTTTTCTGGTGAGTCAAGGGCAGGAGAACAGAATAGGAGACAATAACAGCAACCTCTGGAGCAATGAGCCGAAATAAATAGTTCCTGTTTTTAAAGTTTGCAGCGGGGCTGGAGAGAACACTGGCTGCTCTTCCAAAGGTCCTGAGTTCAATTCCCAGCAAACACATGGTGGCTCGTTATTATCTATAGTAGGATCTGGCACCGTCTTCTGGTGCATAGTCACTCATGCAGGCAGAATGCCATATAAATAAACAAACAAATAAACAAATGGCTTCATTTAAAAAAGAAATAAATGAAGTTTGTGGCCATTGGGGGGGAGGGATTTGACTGAGAATCATGGTGCAAACAACTTGGTGGAGATATGCTACTGACAACAGAGCAGCACACGGGGGCCTCCACGCACAGCCGACAGGAGCGGATGCTGACATGCCTGTTTTGGAGGACACTGGACATTTCCCAAGACAGTAGAACACGTACCTTTCTTTTGCCCTGGGCTCTATACTTCTGGACCACCCCCGAGAGGACTCTTGTGCCTTAACACCAGGAGACACATCCTTTCCGTGTCTGCTAGGTCTCAAAATAGTTCTCCAGCCAAAGAGACGCGTTCGGTGCCTTATTGTGTCTCTCCCAGGCACATTCTGGGGGGTGATAGCCTGGTCTCCTGCAGCTCTGTTCTGAGTGGCATATTCGGCATCAGACACTTACCCTTGCGTCTCTCTTTGAGTTCCTCTATCTGAACATCTAACCTTTCTTTTTAAAAGGTACTGTGGGCCCCTCTGTGTATGCCTCCCTGCTTCCATACAGTCTGTGTAATCTCGTTCACAGCTAGGGCTCTTTGCAGAAAACTCTTTTTCTGGGCTGGAGGTGCACCTTAACAGGAAGAGGTTTGATCCGCATGTGTAAAGCCCTGGGCTTAGGGTTTAGCCCCCAGAACATACACATAACATGTATACACACATACATTAAATTTTCTTCCAGTTTGCCTACACCCAGGCATTGGATTAGAACCGTTCTTATAAAGGGTGGTGAAAAGTTTATTTTGGTTCACGGTTTGAGGGGATACATCCATCATGCTGGCACGCTAGCTCCACAAATATGGGAAAACAAGTTCCCAGTCCCTCACACCTGAGTAAATCAGGAAGTACAGATGAGTCAGGAAGTAGGGATGGGCTATGAAGCTCAAGGCCCTCCATCGTCCCTCCCAGAGATCCACTTCCTCCAGCTACTTCCCTACCTCCCAAAGGGGTCCACAAGCTCCCAAAACGGTACCACTGGCTAGTAACCAAGTGTTCAAGCACATGAGCTAAAGAAGACATGCTCCATCTAAACCACAACGTTCCAGTCCTGGCCCAGGACCATCTCATAACACAAAATGCATTCAGTTCAAGTTAAAAAATCCCAACAGTCTTTAAAAGTGTTGACACTAAAACTATTTTTTTTTCTTTTTCTTTTTCTCAGTACTGGCGATGGGAGAATTCAGACCATTCTCACTGAGTCACTGAGCTTGCCAACGGCTCAACAGGGATTACAATACACTTAAATTTGATGGTATCTCTCCCTTCTTTGAAAAGTGACATTTTCCACCACATTTAGGATGGGGAGAAAAAAGTTCCATTAATGTCAGCAATTGGGAGCACTTGTCCTCTGTCAAAGAAAAGGGAGTAGCACCATGAATTTCAATAACTCCTCGGAAGAATTTGCTGGGTGGTGACAGCAAGCCTCTCCTGGCAGAGAGGACTCTCAGGGTCATTCTCCTGCTCCGCACCAAGCACACTGTCTTTCTATCCTGGCATATAAGCAGCTGGGAAGTTATTCTGACCTAACAATGAGTGAAAAGCTGAACAAACCCAAAGGATGACTTTGATGGGCTCATTAGCAGGCTTGTGTGAAGAAAGCGCCTCTAAACTTAAGAATAAGACAACAGAAAAACCTCCCAAAAAAGGAAGGGGAATGAAAAGCTGGACCACAGTATCTAAGAACTGTGGAATGGCTCTATGTAAGTACTTTAAATTGGAACACCAGAATGAGAAGGACACAGATGCAACATTTATCACAAGGACATTTTAACTCCCCTAAATTAATGTCAGACAGCAAATGACATACCCAAAAAGTCCAATAGAAGGAAAAGTAGATAAATGCAAAGCATGAAAGTTACATCTAGGCATGGCATGGCCAGACTCAAGAAGTTTTCTAAAACCTTCTATATGCCTGCTGGGTGCTAAGATGACAGCTTTACCCACCATGCCAGGCCCTCTCCTGTTCCTTGTAGGACTGTCGTCACTGCCTTCACCTACACATAAAGGAATGCACAAAAATGTGCACGCAGACACACATAATCAAATATGTTATTGTTCAATAAACTTACGTGTCTGAGCGACAAGAACGAGAACTCTAGAAGCTTTCATTGGCTTCTAGTCACCCTTTCTCAGAGCATTCCCTCCCTCCTGTAGGAAGATGAGGTTTTGTATGTCCCGGGATGAACTTCCGTTCCCCCTCCTGGACCCATTACAAAAGCAGCTTTTTACGAGGCTTTTTCTGGGGCTGTGCACTTGGATGCAAGCTGTCTAGATAATGGGGAGTCTGGGTGTGGGACTCCAGGTCTTCACCCCTCACTGCTCTAGGAGAGGATCTGCACTAGAAACAGTCCAGATCCTGGACACATGTCTACAGACACCAGAGGCAGTGTGGGGGAAGGGCGAATGTGGTTCTGAGGTTCAGCTGTCATCTCGAGCCAGAAAGTGAAACAGAGGCAGAAGACACAGGCAGGCCACTGAGCTGGGGCTCAGTCATTATTCTGCTTTGGTGCTTGTTTGTTTTGGAAGGGGTCAAATCCAGGGCTTTGCATCTTCTAGGTATGCACTCTACCCCGACCCTCAGCCCCTTTTACTTTCTGTTTTGAGGCCAAATCTTTCTAAATCACCCCTTGTTTTGAACTAACTCAGTGATCCAGGCAGGTTTTAAACTCATGATCCTCCTGCCACATCCTCCTCAGAATGTAAAAACAGAAGTGAGCTATCAGGGCAACACTTATGTCCTTCTACCCTAGGGAGACTCCATCTCCAATGGGCACTCTTGCAACTACCCTACAGGAACTGGGTCCATACAAGGGCTCAGCACCCTCTCCTGGAGCTAAGGAAAGGCTAAAATGGTGCCAGGCATCATCTGTCACTAAGGTCTATGGCCTTGTAACTCCACAGCTGCTTCCCTCCTTCTTGTCCTCCTCATCCTTCCCTTCCTTCTTCATCTTCTTCAGACAGGGTCTCACGATGTAACCTTGGCTGATCTTGAATTCTCCATTCTCCTTTCTCAGCTTTCCAAGTGCAGGAATGACAGGCACGTACCACCAGAGCCAGTCTAATCCAGCTTGAGGTAGAGAGGCGAAAACCCATCCTCTGCCTTTCTGAGCTGGGTTTGGGACTGGGGACCTCGGAAGGCCAGCACAAGGAGGCAACCTGCGGCTGATCAGCACCAAGGACAGCAGCCAGCACGGCCCTTCTGAAGATTCTTGGAGGTCAGAGGTCCAGCCTTACCAACACCAAGACAGGTCCTGCTGAAGGTGGAGATGTGGCAGGAGCCTTGTGGATGCTGCATCCAGACAACGTCCCTTTCAGCATAGCTAGAACTCTGTTGCCACTCCTTAAGGACTAGGAGGCCAAACATTGGTGTGCACAAAGGTTAGGGGACAACCCCCCCGGAAGGAAAGATACAGTGTGCATCCTCAAAACAGCAAGCAAGTCCCCAGCCTGTGAAGGTTAATCTTTAGGACTTCCATGGTCAATGGTTCTCTTATTTGGAAGCTCAAGGTGCCCCTGGATGAAGGGACTGCTTGGAGAGCACACAGAGCACGGTTTCAGGAAGGAGCTTGTGGCTTGTCCCCGACAGCACCATCCACAGCCAGCCTTAGTGCCAGCCATACCACTCTCTGGCTGTGGAGATGTGGGCACGTCCCTCGGGCTCTCCAAACACCTGTCGCAATGTCATTAAAATGGTGTCAGCAGAGACTACCTCTAGATGAGTTAAGAGGTGACACATATGAAATATGAGGGGAGTACCCATCAGCAGTGCAAACATACACAGTCTCCCAGACATCCTCGCCCCGTCTGATGGGGCAGGCACTCAGAAACTGGGTTTCGAATAAAACATTCTTTTTAAAAAATAAGAAACTCCCAGACGCTCACAGGGTTATTTGGAAGTCATCTGATGCCTCGCCTGTTAGAGGGATGCCATTGTTTAGACGTTATTTGATTGCCTCCCAAAGATCTGTGGCTTGGGAGCTTGGTCCCCAAGGAGCACTATTAGGAGAGACTGTGGGTCCTATAAGGGGCGGGACCTGGCAGGAGGTCCCTCAGTCACAGAGACCCTGTCATTGGAAGGGATGAAGGCAGCTCTCGAAAGAGGGTTGAGCCGCCACCCCAAAGTTCTCTTTCGCTTCCCACATAGTGACTGAGTGCTTGCCCCTGTCCACCCTCCCACCATTGTCCTCTGCAGTGATGAGACACAGCAGAGACCCTCACCAGAACAGCCGTGCCCTTCGCCTCCAACACTGTAAGCTAAGTAAGCTTTTATTAGGAAGTCCACCCATGCCGGGTACCTCAAAATCACTGTCCTTCCCACTACCACCGTCAGGATGCTTGGTCCTCCCAGAAGCAAAGACACAGCACCTTGTGGACTGGCGGAGATTTTAAGAGTGGGGGGCTCCTGTATGTATCCCTTCTCTCCACTCTTTTCTCTACTGCAAAGAGGAGAGCCACTCACAGAGGTAGGTTGGCCCCTTTCTTTCTGCTGAGGGGGAAACTGTCAAGCGCTCTTGTTTTACTGGAGGTTAAGACACTTACCCGAACCCAGCTTCTGAGCCTTCTCATGGGTGAACTGACTCGTTTATAATTGGGATAAAAAGCTTACATGTAGATAAAAGGATTCTGTCACAAATCAGCCGAAGAAGGGGTCCTAAAAGCTCGCCCCCAGGGCTCCTGTTTCCCTCAGGGTCTGACAGCAGAGACAGTGGCAGTAAATGGGCAGTTGTGACAATTGGTGCCCTTTGATTTAGTCTCCATGCGGGCCTAAAGGACCGGGACCCCTAGCCCTTCATGGGCTACAGTCACAGGTTTGCAGTTCTCAGGCTGTGGTCTGAGAGCTGGGACACTTTAAACTCTCAGCACTCAAAGGATCTGCAGGCTCTCCTCTCTGAACCCTTCCAGCCTTTATCAGCTCTCTACTCCTCTGCCTCCACTCCTCTGCTTCCCTTCCTCCTGCTACAGCTGCTTTGGTGCTGTTGAGCAGTTACTTCAGTTGTCAGGGGCCACTGCTGGATTCTGCCTCCATCAGGACAGCGCTCGAGAGCTGGGGTACAGCTGGGACACTTGCCACAGCCTGGGAGCCCTTCAAGAGCTGGATACAGAGCTGGTTACTCAGGAGCAGACATCTGTGGCCACCAGAGACTGATCGTCGATGTGTGGATGGGATCGCCGGGTTTGTCCCCACCACAGAGCAGATTCCTGCCACCACACACTGCTGGTGGGCGAGTCCATAGTGGTAGCTCTTCAGCAGCTAAGCGGAAACCAGTATCATTCCCCTGGAGGGCTGTTTAGGAGCCCAGGGCATAGAAATCCAGGTGCCAACTTCTGGGACCCCTTCCAGGCCTGCAGGAACCCTTACAACTGTAAAGGAATAGTTGGAAATGCCAGCTGGGCAGTTGGGAGTACAGCCTCAGGGATCTCAAGTCAAGCACTTTCCGGGGTCAGCCATGGGTGGTATTGGGCCCTAGGGTGGTGCCAGGCCAGGCCAGGCCACATCACAGAGGAACCATGACATACTCAGGTATAAAGAAAGCCATGACTGGAAATGAAATCGGCCAAGGAAAGGCCAGAGACAAGCCTTTGCTGGGATTGGCCTTGCAACACGAGGGAGGAAGCACAGAAGAGCGGTTCCCTGCCCCACAACACACACTTTGCCCCTTAGTCCCAGTCACAGCAGTCTCTCCACCCCAGGAAGCGCCCCCTTGTGGCCAAAGTAGAAATGGGTCCTTGCAGACCTGTGATTACAAAAGTCTGGACCCCCGATCCAAATGTCCCTGAGGGATGGGGAAAGCCATGTGTGGAATGTTCGAGTCCTCTGACACTGATGAAGGATACTGTGGGGTAGTGTCCCTGAGTCCTGCCCTGGCTTCGCTGGACAGTGGATCTTAACCTGCAAAGACAAACCCTTTCCATCTGTAAATTGGTTTTTGTCAGTGTGTTATTACAGCCACAGAGAAGCAAACTGGGCCAGAAATTAGTACCAGGAATGTGGGGTATGGCTGTGCTGGACATGGCCGTGTTAGCGTGTGGGGAGGACTGTGGAAGCATTTAGTACTTTGGGCTGAAAGTGCTCAAGCTTAATGGGCTATTGCTTGTGGGGGTTCTGAAGACAAGGACGTTGAATTTCAGAGGGACACTCCAGACTCCATCACAGACTCTTCTGGGGTCGTTTGTGTGACATGATGATGATGATGATGATGATGATGATGATGATGAAGAAGAAGAAGAAGAAGAATCTGGAAATGAAACCTATGCTTTGCTGAGAATGGACACTGGTTACCTGAGGATATAAAATCTGCTGTGATTAATAACAGAGAAGCATCATTAAGGAAAAATCTTCTGGGGTGAATATCCTCAGGGTCAACACACAGAGCTGTGGCCCCGGGGAGCCAAGGCTGCACCTCAAGCTGGTAGACAAACTTGATAATGTATTACAGGCTCCCTCTTGGCACTAGTTTTGATGGCACAGGGGGGTCAAGGAGAGCACCTGAGGCTCGGCACTGTGTGGCAGGGTCACAGTCTCCTTGGAGAGGCCATGGCTGATGTGCAGCCTCCACTACAGCAGAAACCCAAGCATTGTAGGGGTTGTGGGATGGGGGGATTCCCACCATGTGGCAGGGTCAGAGTCCCTGATGAGAGGCCAGGAGACCATTGGTGATGACGCAGATCTGGTTGCAGTGGAAATCCCAGTATATTGTACATGACAGGGCTGTGGGGTGACCAGCAAAGGCTAGTAGCAAAAGCTGGCCTGAGCCTGCTGGACAAGCTACATGTGTTGTGCCGGCAGAGCCAGAGAAGTGGGACTTACCAAGGTCTTTGGAGCCCAGAAGCTAACAAGTGAGTCCAAGATGCTGTATGCACTGATCTGCGTCGCTGAATATCGTTTTTGCTGTAATCTGATGGCAGCTCTGCTACGATTCTTTTCTCTTGGAGTAATAAAATATTTAACTTTTTTTGTTTAATTTTACATGGAGCCACAGTTAAGAGATTATAAATTTTAAAAGAGACCTTGGGTTTTTAAAGATTCTGAATTTTCTAAAAGCCCGCAGGACTTTTAGAGAACAAGCCAATGCGCAGCACTCCTCCGCGGTTGTTGCTTCACTTTCTGCATCCAGCCTCCTGCCCCAGCCTCCCTCAGTGGACATAACCTGTCCCCAAGCTGCTGTAGATCAGCATTGTGTCACAACAGCAAAGAAGCAACCTAGGAGAGTCCTGCTCCTCTCAGCAGCCTAGCCAGCCAGAGATGGTCCAAAAGCTGCTCATTGGGGGCTTAACTGCCTCATCTCCAAGTCTTTGCTTGTTTACTGGGAAGTACGACATGTCATCTTTAAGAACTTATTATTAATACCAATGCTGACTTTGGCAGATTTTACTCATTTTAACAGAGCTTTGTCCTTGGTCAGTGGTGAGTGGGCCCTCCTCATCTGACTAACTCCAGTGTAGGTGCTGATGGTAACATGTGGGTTTTGCTTTGTTCTGTCTCGGCAGGTCACAACTGGATAGAAATCTCTGTCCACCCTTCTAACTTCTCAGCTCTAACACGCCAGCTTACAGAAAGCAGCCAACGGGCTCTGAGTTGGGAAAGAAGATGGGATGGGCCAGGAATACTGACGTAAGAGTCTCCAAAGGACTAGGTTTGGATGGTGCTGCTCAGAGCAGGCTTTCAACCATGCTCATTTGTTATAGGATATTCAATCACACTGGGAACCCTGAGATTGTGTTATTTACTGTAAAAACCTATTTCTAATTGTGGTGTGGCTCAGCCTTAGCATACACGTTTAATCTAAGGGCTTTCTGCTTGAATATTGTAAACAGGATTAAATAGAGTCAACCATAGTCAAAAGGTGGAGCAAACAACCAGTTGGCAGAAAGTAAACACAGGATTATTAAGAAACACACACACACACACACACACAGTAAGAGAAAGTCAGGAGGATGGATAGAGAGATGCACAGGAGGTAGAAGGGAGGGGCATTCAGTTTGAAGGAGTCTTGTTTGAGGTGGCTTAGGAGAAGGAGACATTCCTTCTGTGACATTAGCTGAGTAGGAAGATCAGTCAGGCGCTTTCTCTGCCTCTCAGAGATAGCAGGCTTTCACCCCTAGCATCTGGCTCCTGAATCTTTACTGGTAAAATCAAAGGATTAAAATTTTTGTTAAAAACAACACTCACTGAATAAATTAATGAATGAGTGGGTGAATGAATGAATAGATAGAGCAATCAGGAACAGAATTAGCAAATACAAGGAAGAACTTTGTTTGCTTAGCTGGTTAGGATGGCCACATCACACAGACATGGTAACAGCTATTTTGCAGAGGAAGACAGAGGGCTGATGTAGGGAAGTTGCTCCAATAGCAGGGACTGGGCCTGATCCCAGCTGCAGGGCTGGCCAGCCTAAGGGCTCTTGTCCCTGGTCTGAGCTGGCTGTCCCCAGAGCTCAGCCATTCTCCCAGTTGATTGGGATGGGAGTCACCCCACCCTCATCCCCATGCAGAGCTTCCTGACTGATATGAGGCTCCCTGCAAGTCACTCAAGCCCCAAGGGCAAAAGAAGCATAAGCCCCTGGCTGAATGTAAACCAGCTGAATAAAACTGACAGAGCCCCGAGCAAGAGGAGGAACGGGCAGCAGCTCTTGAAGACTGCCGAGGCAACTGGAACAGAAATCTTTGACAACTTGCCTTTCCCTGATGGGTCCCCCTCTCACCTTATTTGCATACCCACATTTAGCCAATCAGAACTGAACTGATTTTCAACTAATGTGTTTGTCCTGAAACAAAAAAAAAAAAAAAAAACATACATACATACATACATACATACATACACACACACACACAAACAAGCAAACAAAAAATGCCAAGGCTCTTAACAGAAAAGAATGAGAAGGAAGACTGCCTTGGAGACTCACCAGAGATGACTCAGCAGAGGCTCCCCGCACTTGCGGCTTTTGCCCAACCTCTCTTCCCCTCTGCATAGCGAGCTCACTCAGGCCAGCGTTCAGGACTTGGTTGCAAGCAGTAGGACTCATTTCTGCCTCCACCCTTAAAGCTTGAGCCCTGGGTGAGATGGGACTTGCTTCCTGCAGCAGCTTTCAGCATCCCAGACTCTTGCTGCTCCACTCCCACGAGTGAGCAGCTTCAGGCAGATTTGCCCTCGACAGGGACTACCCAGGGCTGCAATACTTCTCAGAGCAGTGAGGGTGCTTGTCTAGCGTCCCCTCTCAGAGCTCAAACCCGTTCTATTTGAATAGTCAAATCCTATGTGGCAACCTTTTAGTTATCTGATACATTTCAGGTTGTTATCCTGAGCTAGTAATGAAGCTCATTTTATCCAAACATTCCCCAATGTTTGCCTACTCCATCCTTGAAGGGAGGATGGGACAGAAACGTGGTCGGAGACAAGAGACGGTCTCCACCAACCACTGGACTGTGATGTCCCCAGGAGTGGAATCTTAACTGGCCCTGTACAGGGCAGATTGAGACATGGCAGAGCAAGCCTCATGCCTCACCCCAGACAGAGAGCGATTACCAGGTAAGCCCCTCTGCAACTGAACCTCTGCCACCATTTTTTCCCACTGTGTACCCACACCTCCTCAGCTGAGGCAGTGGGAAAGATGAACCTCAGCTCTCGGGTCTTGGGCTGAGCCAGCGGAAGGGTCTGGACTTGAACCAGCCTCCCTGGTCTTCCCACAGCACAGCCGGTTACACCACAGGAAGCACAACCAAAACAAGGAATGGCAACAAATTCCTCGAGAGAGGATGGAAAAGGGTGGGATGGAAAGAAATAGCGGAGACGGCCATGGAAAGGAAACCATACTCCGGAGTGCTGCAGGCTCTCACCCACGCAAGTCCACGCTGCATGGGTGTGGGCTGCGTGTGGACCTTCTCTCTGTCTGTGCAAGTGTCCACACCAGCACTAGCACTGTAGACCATGACTGTGCCACAGCAGTTAGCAGGGGCTACGTGGACATTGCTAGTGATGTCCCTAAGGCTGGCTGGAATCTCTGGAAACTTCTCAGGGCTGGGACGCAGTGTGGGAAGACCCTTGGACGTTCTGGTTTATGAGTTCCCATGAGCACCTTCTAGCTTCCTTGCTAATCGGTAATGTGACTGGTCTCAGACACCTGAGGGGACCTCAGTGCACAAGGAACTGTCTCAAGATGATATGAGGCCATCCCCATGGTAACATTTGGAAAGAGGAATGGTATGGTTTTGTTTGTTTGTTTGTTTGTTTGTTTTTACAGAGAACAGGGTAAAGCCAATGAGGTCAGCATTCTAGATTCTTGCCACCACAATTGGCAAAATAATAAAATATATTCCAAAAATCCTGCAAGATTGTGCTCAAGTCTGCAAAGAACAACGCACAGGGTGTCAGACTTCTGAGAGCTGAGGTTTGGGACCCTGGGTGTTATATCCTGTGCCCTCCTCAATTTGCAAAATGACAAGACCCCAGGGCTTTAGAGGCCAGGCAGAGTCTGAACAACCCCACTAGACCAGGTAGTCTGACTCGGGCATACTTCACCGGGGCTCACAGATGCAAGGCTAGCTGCCCCTCCCTGTCATGTAGAGGGGTGCGGCAGAAAAAAAACTCAGCATCCTCACTGGGTAAACAGGAAACGAAAGCTATGGATGAGCTCACAGCCCTGAGCCACGGAACACACACCCACGGAAAGAAGCACCACAAAAGATGAAGCCAGTGCTTCGCTGGGGATGTTCAAGGACCCACAGGTAACTGAGCAAACAGAACAAGACTTCTGAATAAACATAATTAGCACTCTAGAGAAACGTATGTGCGTAGAAGACAGAAAGGCTTTCAGCTACAAATGATGACTACATCCAGACTGGAAAGGAAGAAAATAAAAACAAACGCAGACCCCGTACCAGAAAGTCATAGGGAATGACACGCGCACACAGTCACTACAGCTAATGGGAACATTCAGCAAAGCACAAGGGTAACAAGGCCAAATTTAAAGATCAGAGCTGGGCTCGGTGGTGCAATCCTGTAATCCCAGCACTCAGGGTGGGAGAGGCAGGCGCATCACTGTGAGTTCGAGGCCAGCCTGGTCTACAAAACCAATCTTAGGACAGCCTGAAAAGCCCTGTCTCAAAAACAACAACAACAACAAAATTAGGTTTCTTTTTAGACCGAGTCTTGTTATATTATTATAAAAAAATAGAATATAAAAGAAAGCATGAGAATGGAACTCAATCTCATATCATACATTAAAAAAAAAAAAAATAACGAGTGGGCTGGAGAAATGGCTCAGCAGTTAATAGCACTGTCTGCTATTGTGAGAGGTCCTGAGTTCAATTCCCAGTAACCACATGGTGGCTCACAACCATCTACACTGGGATCTGATGCCCTCTTCTGGCATGTAGGTGTACATGCAGATAAAGCACTCATACAGGAAATAAATAAATCTTTTTTTTTTTTTAATGTTTAAAAGATTAACTGGAAGTTGTCTAAAACTTAAACATCAGAACCGAGACCGTGTAACCCTGAGAAGAAAACAGGGGAGAACTTCAGCATTAAATCATACAGCGATTTCTTTCATTGGAAACTCAGGTGTTAGCATCTTTCTACAGGGCTGGTGGAAATGTTAAAGCAGGGCAGCTGGGGTGGCAAACAGGTGGTCCGCCCACCCCCAAAATGACTAAGCGTAGAAATTATCTATCATCTAGCATGTCCTACCCACATAGATACAGACGCCTGGTCACCAGCAGCACTCACAGAAGCCAAAAGATGGACAGGACACAAGCGGTGACTGGCTGATGTGTGAGTAAACACGTGTGCTCGCTACACGGGCTATTACTCGTCCTACAAAGGGATGGTGAGCTGTCATGCGCAGCAACATAGACGAACCTTGAAAACACTGCACTAAGCAAGACGACACATGAAGACGGTCACGAGGGGCGTCTTCCATGAACACCCTCACTGAGACGGAAAGTAGACTGAGCCTGCCAGGAGCTGGGGAGGGGCAGGGACAGCAAGCTGCTCTGTCTTCTTTGAGTTTTTATTTTCACCATCCTGGCGATCAAACCAAGAGCATCGACCTCTGAGCACCACTCCCGGGCCTGGACACAGAAGAGCTGCTAACTAGTATATTAGCATATAGTAATGGTACATAGTGATGGATTTTATTATGGTGTTTTCATAATGTATATGTTGTATTTTGATCACATTCACCCCCTTCTCCTTCTCTTTCATCCCTTTCTGTTCCTGCTGATTCCCTGCCTCTTTCAAAGTTTGGGGTGTGTGTGTGTGTGTGTGTGTGTGTGGTATTAAAGGTGGAACCCAGGACCACCACATGTGGGGCAAAGCATTACTATTGTGTTATGCCATCATCCTTGAACTACTGTTTTGCTCTTTGTGTCCTTTTTTTGAGACAGTCTCTCTATGTATCCTTGGCTGGCCTGGAACTTATTGTATAAAGCCATAAAGAAGCGGCCCAGCCTTGAACTCACAGACCCTATCTCTGCCACCAGAGTGTTGGGATTAAAGGTGTACACCCTAAACTGTTTTTCTTTCTTTCTTTCTTTCTTTCTTTCTTTCTTTCTTTCTTTCTTTCTTTCTT
>NW_026588368.1:2977310-2982922 GCF_907164565.1 Psammomys obesus | reverse complement strand
CTTTCTTTCTTTCTTTCTTTCTTTCTTTCTTTCTTTCTTTCTTTCTTCCTTCCTTCCTTCCTTCCTTCCTTCCTTCCTTCTTTCTTTCTTTCTTTCTTTCTTCCTTCCTTTCTTTGAGACAGGGTTTCTCTAGCCCTGGCTTCCTAGAACTCACTCTGTAGACTAGGCTGGCCTCGAACTCACAGAGATCCACCTGCCTCTGCATTCCTAGTGTTTTGATCAACACCATCAGGCCTGACTCCTTTTATTAAACTGGGTCTATAATCCCAGGTTGGCCTGAAATCCACAAAAATCTCACCACCACAACCCCATGTCAGCCTCCCAAGCAGAAGGATTGGAGGCCTGGACTCTCCAACACCAAGGTGGAAATTATCAGCCACTTAGAAATAGAGCACAGAACGCCCTACTTTTTAAACTTGTGAACTTTTTTTAAAAGCAGTATCCAGAGCCCAGGATACATTTATTAGAGAAAATGAAGATTACAAATGAACAGACTGCTTTTATAGCTCAAAAAAACAGACGGCCACATTTAAAAATAAGCCCAAGAAAGTTGAATAAAGTAACTGATAAGGAAGAAAGATGAAACAGAAATCAAATATGCAAACCCAAGACCAACTCTCCAAACACAGCTGAGCACTGAAAGTTAGGTTAAATATGTGGGTTCCATGCTGAGGCAGCCTGCTTTTTCCTTGTTTGGTTCAGTCTGGTCAGACCCATGAGAGAAAACAGAGATGGGAAATATCAGGAAAGAGGAGAGACAATGAGGGAAATTTAGTAGGCCACTGTGTACATACGATGCAAAGGCTTGAAACCATAGAAATTGTGGAAGGAGTTATAGGAAAACATGAAGAACCCCACATAGAAGCCTCTGGCTCCTGCTTCCACATGTGGTTTGCATTGGTGAAGGAGCCACCAAGAGCTCAGCCTCCCCCATCTTTGGTTCCGAAGTCACTGCCACCTCCCCCTTGACTCTAGCAGCCCCTCACTACACTGGAAGAGACTAGAAAGCCAGAAGGGTCTGGGATGTGGCTCCATTAGTAGAGGGCTTGGTTCACATGCATGAAGGCCTGGACTCAATCCCCATGTAAAAGCAGGCATGGCAGGACACGCCTGTAATCTCAGCACTGGGGGAGGGGATCAGAAATCTAAGGTCATCCTTGGCTACATGAAGAGTCCCAAGGCTAGCCTGGGCTACATGAGAAGCATTTCTATCAAAGAGAGATGGGGTAAGAATTGGTCTGAAGTTACAGAGAGAAAAGTAAAAGTTAAAATACCATGAAAAGGTAGTTGAAGAAAAATTGAAAGTTGACATAAAAGGGTAAAGTTTCATTGGCACTAACACAAAGTGACATGGCATGTAAAATCAGTGATGAGGGACCCGGGGTCCCAGAAGGAAAAAACCGCTGAAAGAGCCCAACCTAAAGTGGAAGATGAATCTGAAATGAAATTACAGCTAGTGCTGCAGCCAAAGAAAACGGCAAGATGAAAAAGTATGCCACCAGAAGAGGGTCTCCAAACAAGAGTCCTGGTTCCTTTGGGCAAGAAGAGAACAACCCTGCCAAATGCCGAGACCCCAGAACCGTCAGAGCCTGGACCTCAGGTGAAGGCCCAGAAGGCAAGCCAGAAATAAGACTAAAGGAAGAAAAAAAAAATTTTCACTGGGGGAGAAAAAAAACAAAACAAAACACCCAATAGAAACTCCAAGGAAACCTGAAGCCAGGTTCTCCATTAATATCAGGAAATCTGCTAGAGAAATTCCCAAAAAAAAAGCAGAAAAACACACCACCTCACAGTTCCCTGTCAGCCTCAAGCCATGGCCTCAACTGAGAGGACACAATATGCCGGGCACAAAGGCTCACACTTGTAATCCTAACATTCAGGAGGCTGAGCTGGACTCAGGCTGAGGAGAGGTAGCCTGAGCTACACAGTGACTTTCAGTCCAGCCAGGCTACAGAGACACGGAGACAACAGCAAAAGCGGCCTGAGGAGCTTTCAAAGACTATCTGGCCCGGGCCTAGGGTGTAGCTCTATATGGTAGAGTGCTAAACGGAGTTTAAAATACCAGTCCTGAAAACAACAACAAAACCACCTTGGAGCTGCACACCTGTAATCCCAGCCCTCGGGAAGCTGATGGAGACTGTGAGTTGGGAGCAGCCTGGACCACATAGCAAGATCCCATCTCAAAATAAAAAGAAAACGCTGGGTTCAGGCCTGGGTTGTAGCTCAGTAGGGTGCTTGCCTGGTCTGCTCAAAACTCTCTATTTGATCCCCAGGACCAGAAAAAAAAAAAAAAAAAAAAAAACCCTGACTCCAACCGTAACTTTTTCTGAGAGTGAGGTTTAAAACTTCTGTGGGTAATTTTGACATATGTTTCTGTTCATTTATTTTTTTTAAAAAAATGGTGATTTAAAGTAAAATCTATTTTTAATTATACAAAATAATCCAAGCAAGTAAGAAAGCCATAGCAGACAGAAATGACAGGGTAGGAATGAAAAAGAGTCAGGATTTACCCTGAAACGCTGTCAAACAATAGACTCTCTAGCTAGAAAATTGAACTAACAACCCCTAAAGAAAAACTAGGTCACAAAACAAAACAAATCAAATCCATTAAGTGGCTGCCTGCCTGCACCAAACCTCCCAGCTATCAGCTATGATAATCATGATAAACAAAGACAGGTGTCCATCATGACTGCAACTCTACAACACAGCTGGGATAAACCCAGCAAAATGGGGTTGGGCCTACCCAGATAATATTATAAACCACATATATATTCATGTTAATGGAAACTATGAATAAATAAAAAGATGTATTCCTTGACTGGAGGATTAAATATGATACAAATGTCAACCTTTCCAGTCTCATCAAATTCAGCATCAACTACCACCAAATGGAAATCTCCCTGTGTAACAAGAATACTTGAAGGTGAAAACGTGCAAGAATAGTATAAAGGCAGACCTCAAAAGTGAGGTAAGAATTTCATGGCACACAAAATATGTAATAAACCACACCACAGAAGAAACCTAAGAGCCAGAAGACAGAGGAGGAGTCTGCCACATGCCAGAGTGATCAGAGTGCATTCTATACATGTATCAAATCGCCAAAGAAGAAGTTTAATTAATAATACACATAATAGACTATTATAATTGAAGCAATGGGTAAGACTGTGTGAAACATATACTCACTTCGGAAGAGGACAGCGTCCTGAAAATGGCTCGTACATTTATTTAGGAGCTTCTTAAGAACTAAAAGTGCCCAGGGGTGGTGGCACACCCTTTTACTCCCAGCACAGCACTCTAGAGGCAGAGGCAGGGGGATCACTGTGAGTGTTTGGAGCCAGCCTGATATACAAAGTAAATTATAAACTAGCCAGGCCTGCACAGCGAAACCCTGTTTCATAAACAAACAAATGAAATGGCTCTTTTAAAAATGGAGAGCCACAGGTCAGTTGGAAGCGTGTTTGCTTTGCGTGCGTGAGACCTGCGTTCAGTCCTCAGCCCTGGAAAGGAAATATCATAAGTGAACAGCTAGCTCACAGCGCTAAACAAATTCAAGGGGTCTGTCAAAACTACGGCACACAGGGGCCTGGAGAGGCAGCTCTGCGGCTAAGAGCACCGGCTGCTATTGCAGAGGATCCTGGTTCCGTTCCTAGCACCTACACGGCAGCTCACAACCATCTGTAACTAGTTCCAGGAGACGTGGCAACCTCTTCAGACCTCTATAGATTTCAGGTATGTAAGCGGCACACAGACATACGTGCAGGCAAGACACCTACACACATCAAACATACATTAGTCTATGGTTCCTGTAAGGGGCACGGGTAAGCCCAACATTGTTAGCTTAACTTTGTGCATGTGTGCACACTCGTGTGTGTGTGTGTGTGTGTGTGTGTGTGTGTTTGTGTGTGTGTGTGTGTGTGTGTACCTATACTTATATGTATGATGTATTATTTTAGGTAGATATATAAAGTAGTATGATTCTTTGTGGCTTTATCAGACATCCTTGGTGTTTCTCGTTCCTCATCTCTCTTTCTCCTTCTGTATGGACCTCCCTCCCCAGTTTTCCATTTCCCACTTCATATCGTCTGTGTTCCACTATTCTTCTCTTAGGCCCAACTCTTCCCCAACTCCTCCGCCCCACCCCCAGTTATGATCCCTTTATATAATATATATATATTATACATATATATATATATGGTTTCTGTGGTCACTCCCTGCTGTATACACACATCTGACGACTTGGAGCTAGGAACTACAGGTGAGCAAACCTGCCTCCTTTGTCTTTCACCCCATTCAGTCTAACCTTTTCCAGTTCCATCCATTTACCTGCGAGTTTCATAACTTCATTTTTCTTTGTAGCCGAATAGTATTCCATAGTGTGTTGTGTATACCACATTTTCCTTATCCGTTCATCTGCTGAAGGATAGTTAGGTCGTTTCCATTTCTTGATTATTGTGAATAGGGGAGCTACAAACATTGCGAGCAAGTGTCTGTGGAGTAGGAGTCAAGATCTTTGGGCATGTGCAAAGGAGTGGCATGGCTGGGTCATATGGTGGGTTTATTTTTGAGGATTCTCCATATTGACTATCAGAGTGCTGTACTAATTTGCACTCCCATCAAGAGTGAGTGAGGCCCCCTTCTTCACAGTGTCACCAGCACTGGTTGTCCCTTGTTCGGTTGACCTTAGCCATTCTGACTGGGGCGAGATAAAACCTCAAAACTGTTTCAATTTGCATTTTCCTAATTGTGCAGAATGATGAACACTTTTGAGGCATTTCTTAACCGTTTTCATTTTTCCTGTTTAGAGTTCTAGCCCATCTTTTTAAATGGGTCATTTGTTTCCTTGACTCCCTTTTCCTCTCCTTCTCCCCTTTCCCTTTCCCTTCCCCTTCCCACCTCTCTTCAGTTCTTAATAGTCTAGATATTAATCCTTTGTCAGTGTACATCTGGCAAAGATCCAGTCCTCAGGGGTGTGACGACATATCACAGCTCCTGTGGCTCAGGGAACATTGTGGAAGAGGAAACTGAAAGATTGTAAAAGCCAGAATACCAGGTAGTCTGCGATGAAATGGTCTTTCCTAGAAATGGTTGCATAAGTAGGACTGGAAGAGAAATTTTTCTTGGGGTTCCACTCCTAGACAAAGAACCACCGACAACTAAAAATTACTGGGAGGAGAGTTACCCTAACCCTAAGCCCCCTTAGTGGGTGTCCACTGCATGGTGCTCGGCCCTAAAACCATACACACAGTAACAACAAAACACACTCGGCCTGCTGTATTTATATATTTCTGTGTGTGTGTGTGTATACGCATATGTAACCATAATAAGAAAAAGAAAGAAGCTCTCAATGAGAGTGGATGGGACATGAGTAAGGCTGAAGGGAGGAGTAAAAGTAAGGAATTCTATTTCAATTAAAAGCATATTTTTTTAAAAAAGAAATAATCAGCACATGCCTGTAATTCCAGCTCTTGGAGAGGCAGAGGCAGGAGGATCTCTGTGAGTTTGAAGCCAGCCTGGTCTACAAAGTAAGTCTAGGACAGCCAAGGCTACACAGAGAAACCCTGTCTTAAGAAAGAAAGAAAGAAAGAAAGAAAGAAAGAAAGAAAGAAAGAAAG
>NW_026588368.1:2947747-2977300 GCF_907164565.1 Psammomys obesus | reverse complement strand
GAAAGAAAGAAAGAAAGAAAGAAAGAAAGAAAGAAAGAAAGAAAGAATCTAGTAACATTTTACAAAACTGTGGCTAGCCAGGCATGGAAACACACACTTTTTTTTTTTTTTCACAGTAAGAATGAGCTGTATTTAATTTAAAAAAGAGGGGAGGGGTGTGCCCCACAAATGATACAGTAATGAGGATACACAAATCCCATAGCATGACTGAAGGCGTTCACTGTGTTTGACGTCATCACAATGGAAGGCATAAAAAGTGGAGTACATCAATGCTGACACAGTCCAGTCCAGTCCACCAGGCAAGATGGTGCAAGAAGTCATTAAATTAAAAGTGCCCTTCCCTTCCCTAAATGGCTAGCAGACATGGAAAACAGCCTGGGATGCTTCCACACAGCTTTCTCCATGTGGCTATCAAATGGGAAACACACACTTTTAATCCCAACCCTTGGAAGGCAGATCTCTGCAGGCTGGTCTGCATAGTGAGTTCCAGAAAATCAAGGGCTATGCAGAGATTCTGTCTAAAATCAAAACAAAACAAGAACTATGGCAAATTTAAGGTAAGCTATAAACTGTAAAGTTTAAAGAAAAGGTTTTTAAATGTATCTGTACATGAAGGGAATATAAAAATGCACATTGAGGCAGAAAGGCCAACACTGTGAGAAGTGATGACGGTCTCTTGAACAATGGTGTGGGGAGAAGGGATTTTCTCTGCAGAAGAGTGAAACTCCACCCGTTCCTGCCAGCCTGCACAAAAACCAGTTCCAAACGTATCAGGCTGCTGAAGTAAGGTCTGAAGACTGGAAGCTGCCTGAGCAACATGTAGGCATAGCAGCTCAAGGTACAAGCAGTAGGCAAGAAGTTTCTGAAAGGCTCGATAACGCAGGAAGTAATCCCGGGAACTGACAAACGCCATTATAGGAAATGAAAAAGCCTTCTCCACAGGAAAAAAATAAAAATCACTGAAATGATTATAGAATGAGAAAACGTTCATTGCCAGCCACACATCAGAGACAGGATTTATATTTAGAATGTATGAAGAACTGCAAAAATTAAGTATCCTCGAAAAAAAAAAAATCATCCAATCAATAAATGGCCTAGTAAATTGGATACACAACTCTCTAAAGAAGTACAAATGACCGGCACACACTTGGAAATCGGTTCAACGTGATTAGCCATCGGGAAATGCAAATTAAAACTGCTTTGATATTCCATCTCACACCACTCAAAATGACTATCATCAAGAAAACAAATGGCAACAAAGGCCAAGGAAGACTGGGATTCAGAGAGTCACTCGCCACTGCTAGAAAGGCAAATGTCTCAGTTTCTTTTCCTGTTGTTGCGATTAAAATACTTGAACAAAAACAGCTTCAGGGAGGGAGGCTTTGCCTTAGCTCATGGCACAGTAAAGCCATCACAGGAAGTCAAGGTAGTCACGCTAGAAGCAGCCAGTTACATTATGTCTGGGGTCGGAAGAAGAGACATGAAGTGGAGAAGTTCCCATTCTCCACTGCCCAGGGAATGGTCTTGCCCTCGATTCACACAGCTCATCACCGGAGACTGATCCCTGGGATCCAGGGAGAGAACTGACTCCAGAAAGTTGTCTTCTGATTTCCACATGAGCTCCAAGGCACCCAAATACACACACACACACACACACGCACACGCACACGCACACGCACACGCACACGCACACACCCTTAAAAATGAATAATTGTTTTTAAATTAAGATGGGCCTCCCAACATCAGTGAATCAAGATAATAATCTCCACAGATATGCCCAGTGCCTCCTCTCTGAGGTGAGTCTAGATTCTATCAAGTGGGAAACTCTAACCATCACGTGTATGGATGTGCCTCAGAAAACTCTAAAACTGGAACCAAGGCCACGTCACGAGCTGCACCTCTCCTGGACGTACACCTGGAGTACACAAGTCAACATACCACAGGGACACAGCAGTTATACAGCCAGGTTCACTGCTGCGCTAGCCACAGCAACTAAGGCATGCTGGGTAGAGACCCAGCAGCCGCTGAGCAGATTGGGAAATGTGGTCCACAAGCCCAACGGAATTTTATCCAGCTGTGTGGTCAGATTAAAAAGGTGACGCAAAGAGAGGAGAGGAATGGGAGGGAGGAAAAGAGAGCAATAGAATGTGGTGTGACATCACGGGGCCAGGGACTATTTGGTGGGAGAAGGAAGGGGAAAATCAAGAAGGCGGAGCAGGTAGTTGGGGACAGGAAGAGTATAGCGGGCTGGAGGGCCGCTTTTAAGAGCATGCACTGCTCTCCAGAGGACCTGGGCTGAAGTCCCCGCACTCACATGGCCACTCTAATACCAGGGGCTCTCATGCCCTCTTCCTCCTCTGTAGGCACCAGGCACACATGTGGTGAATAGATATACATGCAGGCAAAACACCTACAAAAATAAAATTTAAAAAGTAAAAAAAAAAAAAGTATAGTGATATATGGATGGAAGTGCCGCGTTACTTTGAAACTCATTACTTTGCATGCTAACTTCAAAATTTAACTTTAAAATAAGCGGGGCTGGCAGGGTGAGGCCTGTAATCCCAGCACTCTGGGAGGCATATTTCTGTGAGTTCAAGGCCAACCTGGTCTACAAAGTGAGTCCAGGGCAGCCAAGACTACACAGAGAAACCCTGTCTTGAAAAACAAACAACAACAACAAAAAAAGTAGTGCTGGAGGGATGGCTCAGTGGTTAGGAGCACCGAATGCCCTTCCAGGAGACCTGGGTTCAATTCCCAGCACCCACATGGCAGCTCACAACTGTCTATAATTCCAAGATCTGACACTCTTACACAGACATACGTGCAGACAAAACACCAATGCAATAAAAACAAATGGTTAACTTTTAAAAAGATGGTAGTCTGGAGACCACATGGGCACGCAGGACAGACAAAGCACCCTGACGCATCGGTGAGGAAGATCAGCAGCTCATCGGGGAGAACAGGTGACTCGGAGACAAATTACAAACACCAGAGCCATTAAAACACGGGCAGGAGCAACACACAAAGCCCATCTTCTCATGTCAGTTGGTAAACACTGATGAGAGTATAGTCAGTACAGTATTTTGGGAGAACAATGGAGCGCAGCTACTAAAATCAAAATGTGCTAACCCTAGACCAAAAGTCCCCTCCTCCTACACAAAGGCACGTACGCGCTCCTTTTAGCACTGACTGTCATCACAGTACAGATGCCCAAGATAAAATAACCCCCATGCCTGTCAACATGGAAAAGTGCAAATAAGTGATCAGTATACATCTCCCTGGGAATGAGGGTGCCCTATATGTACTAAGATAGAAAGTTCTTCCCAGATTATATTAAGCAGAGAACATATTGCAAAAGTGCGGATATGTAGGGCACCATTTGTGTTCACTCACACAGGAAGCCCAGAGTATGCAAAAGCAAATTAAACAAAAAAAAAAACCTCAAGAAGGAGGTACATTCCCACCTGTCACCTTCAGGGAGGGCCTCATGCCTGGTCAAAGGGCAGGTGGCTAGGCAGTGGGGCTTCTGCAGCTATTCAAGTTCTTCCTTTTAACGAACAGACGCTCCTGTGCTAGCGATGCAGTTTGCACATACTCAGGTGAAAAAGGGTTAGATCTTGTATGGAGCCAAGCATAGATGTACACTTTAAAGTCTGGGGATCAGGCCAAGTCCTGAGTGAATGCTGTTGACATGAACACAGCTATGTCAAGGGACTCCTAATGCTCAGGCTCATGGGCACGGCAAGGTCTTCCCCAGGTCCAAGCCGGATGTTGACGGCGTTGCAGGAAGCACCAATCCCAGGGCCCTTCTCCAAGATGGCCACAGCCTGAGGCTGCTCCCCTACCGTGGGACACTTGCCTCTACATCCGGCAGTAAATAACAATGTGCTGAGTTGCCAATGCAGGCCGCTGGTGTGTTTCCCTCTGAGCACGCGGCTGACTGGTCCCAGCTTAATTTACCTGTGTCTTGTCATGTCTTCATTCCCTGTCACCTCAGTCATGTCAAAGCTGTGCAGGTTGTAACATCAAAGCACCTCCCAGGCCTCGGTGATACCTGACATGGAGTCCTGGACTATGTTCCCAGGTCATAAAATCTCCAGGAAGCATAAAAACGTGTGAATGGAGGTGTTCTGCCTGCTCTCAGGGGCCAGTTTGTCCGAGGGCTTAAGAACTGGTCGCTTTGTCTTTCCCTAAAGACATGATTTACTTCCTTAACATCAGGAGTGTGTGTGTGTATGTGTCTTTGTGTGTGTGCGTGTTCATGCATGTACTCATGTATGTGTGTGTGAGAGATGGGGGGAGGGTGTCCATTTTATATCTTTGCTTGTTACTATGTTGGGGGGGGAGGGGCCGCTGATTTTGTGGTGTTTTGAGGCAGCCTGGTCTTGAACTCACGACTCTCTTGCCCCAGCTACCACACCCAGCCTGATGTTTACTTCCTAACTCTGAGACACTGATGTCCAAATCTTTGCACACAATGCTGTATGCAGAAGCTTGGCGCACTGTCGTCTCTTGATGCTTCCCAACCCTCCCCCACAAGGAGGCCCGGAGGGCATGCTTTCCTGACCTCACCAGGATCAGGAAGGGTCAGCAGAATGTTTCTTAGCACTCTTAGCATGACTCCTTAGCACTCTTGCTCCTTCACTGTCCTCCGGGGGTTTGTGTAGGAAAATGCTGGGGTCCTCAGGCCATGGAGGGACAAGTCCATCCCTTCAGGACTGCGGCCTGTGGTGTCTGTGGAGCGCTACATGCTCCTTCCTGAAACATGAGTGTGGGACATGGGTCAGGACCCAATTTCCCATTTGCAGGGAATCAGGGGGGCAGGAAGAGCCTCTTTGCTGTGTGATGAAGATGGTCCACCCCAATTTTACAGAAGCTCAGATGAGTCAGGTCTATAGGAATAGAGAGTTGTGAATACCAGAGGCGGGGCTTGAACTTCAGACCTTCGGCTCTGGGTCCACTGCTCAGTGCAAAGTGTTTGACATCCCCTGTGACGTCCTGAGGGCCCAGCATGCTTCCTCCTTTTCTTAGCGTCAGGAACTGATGTCACTGGGGCCATGGGATGAACCCCAAGCTGGGCTACAAGGACCTGCTTGGTACTGTTGCAGCCCTGTCCTGCTGCTGCTCTGGCATCCCACCTTCTTGATGGACCCAAGAGAGGCCCCAGAGCTACAGCTCTGTGATGTCCCCAGAAGGAGAACATGTGTGAACCTTACTTCCCCTGCCTGTGAGCTTGAGGGCCTAGGTGCCATGTCTGGGTTGAGGATGGGCCTGGTCCTACTTGGGTATCCTGATTTGGAGCCTGGGGAAAGGCTGACGTTCATTCGGTAAAGCAGTTGGGTCCAGGAAGCACTGTGAAGAAAGCCTCTGGCTTTGGGAAGCTGGTTCTGTCTCCCTCGTGTGGGCAGCTGGGCCACCTTCGGGGAGCCCTGGATCATGAAGGAGAAACGAGAATATGGAGAATGGGTCCTGCCACCAAGAGTGATTCCTCTCTAACCCTAAGCTCAGGGAGGCTAGAGATGGGCATTCCAGAGAGGCTGCTGTGGAGCCAGAAGGAGAAACTGATCCACCAGAGACACTGTCTCACCCTCCCTCCTGGGGGTACTTCACTCCCTCTCTAGTCACCCCTCCCCTTTCGTCACCTCTCCTGTGGGTACCCGCCCTCTCAACTAGTCTCACTGTCTGCTGAGCTCTCTGCCTTCCGGCAGTTCTCCAGAGCAGCCTGTGTCCCTCTGCCCGCCCTCAGAACTTCAACACGCCCAGATCGCTGCGGTTCTATCCCGCTGGAATGGATGGATGCTCACCTGGTCCCCATCTAAGCCTGCATAAAGGGGTGGTTCTATCCAAGAATGGCACACTGTGAACCACATAGTAGGCTCTGGGTTCCTGCCATTCCCCTAGCAGCCTCTCCTCGACCAGGATCTACACTGTACCCACACGGAAGACCATGATAATGTTGCTTTGGCCAAAGAGACACGACTAGATCTAAATGGCCTCTTCCTCCTCTGAGCAGAGTGTAAAGAGACATGGTGCTGTTGCCCATTGATCTCCTCCTTTTCCCACAAGCCCCAAGGGCCCTGGGTGTGGCCTGCAGGAATGAGCACACTTTGGCTGAACTATTCGAGTACAAGGCTATTTCCACCTCTGCTTAAAGGATGAGAAGCATATTGTGCTTCCATAAGAGCAATTAGAAAGCACAAGCCCAAGCTGGGGGTAGTCTACAGGACAGCCAGAACTACACAAAGAAACCCTGTCTCAAAAAAAAGGATAGAAGGGAGAAAGAGAGAGAGAAAGGAAGGAAGGAAGAAAGGAAGGAAGGAAGGAAGGAAGGAAGGAAAGAAAGAAAGAAAGAAAGAAAGAAAGAAAGAAAGAAAGAAAGAAAGAGAAAGAACAAGCCCCAAGGTGCAGAGGCAGGGGGATAAGACCTTTGGGAGTCTCAGGGGAAGGACCATGATCTGGGGGTGATGCAGTAGAGGGTTGGCCCGGAAAAGGTGCTGGGATGTCAGGCTGGGAGGCTCAGACCCTACCAACTCCATCACCCTCTGGCAGGAGGAAGTTAATCAGTACATCTGGAGGCTTATAGAGACTAACCTAACTGATGGAAGTGAGCTTCGTGGCTGTTTGGACAAGTTGGGTTGCTTCCTCCTCTGCTGGTACTGTTAGATATGGGTGAGGTTGTTCGGGCGCTTACTTGGGAAGGTGGAAGCCTGAGGGTTCTGTTTAGATGTGAAGTAGGAGTCATGCCTGCTATCCAGTCCCAGGCTGAGGCTGGGCACAAGGATGGGTGGGGGCAGGGCAGAGCGTCAGGCTCTTTCCACAGGAGGTCAGGCAATAGAACAGGTGGAGGGAGCCAGGCTGTGCTTTGTAGAAAAGCTGATCTGTGTTCTTGATCTGGAGGAGAGCGTATACCTCTCCCTCCTTGACAGAGGGCTATGAGGGCTGGGTCAGCAGCAGAATCTTGCATTGTGCTTAGCATTGAAAACAGTAACTCCAAGAAGGGACGCTTCCCTTGAAAGACACTGGGTAATCTCCTGGGAGACATTTATCGCAGGCAGTGTAAAACCCAGCCACGGAGATCTGAATGGAAGGAAGTCAGATTAATTCCCTGTTAATTTCATGGCTGACTTGATCCCCTGTGATTATGCACTCAGAGGCCCTTCCTTCCCCAGGCAGCCCTCTAACTTTATTCCAGAAGGGTCAACCTCTTCCCAATAAGTTCAAAGATCCACAGGCTCCCTCCTTTATGAGAACGTGTTTATGTTTGTTGTCATGGGAGACCCACTGTAGAGGAGAAGAGAATAACGATGAAGCAGCAGCCATCGGGAGCCAGGCTGGGCTGTGTGCACATTTTGTGTTCTGTCTCTGAATTGGCGTGTTTTCTCTGAATTCTCTCGAGAGGTGATTGGGTGGCACAGCTGTCTGGAATGTGAGGTTCATGGCCACTGCCAGGCATCTGGAACAAGGCCTGGCACACAGTAGGTACACACAGCGGATAGTCAGCAAGTCGCTTTTAAAGGAATATCTCTATTGCTTACATTGCTTTTATTTTTTAAGAGTTAGAGGTTGAGCAAATGTCCTTGTTGTATACTTGAGCATCTTTTGGATATATGTCTAGGAGTGGTATAGCTGGGTCTTGAGGAAGCACTATTCCTAATTGTCTGAGAAAGTGCCAGACTGATTTCCAAAGTGGTTGTACAAGTTTACATTCCCACCAGCAATGGAGGAGGGTTCCCCTTTCTCCACATCCTCTCCAGCATGTGTGGCCTCTGACTCTACCCAGCAGGGTATCAAAGCAGATGCTGAGACTCATAGCCAAACTTTGGGCAGAGTACAGGGAATCTTATGAAAGAAGGGGGAGATAGGAAAACCTGGAGGGGACAGGAGCTCCACAAGGAGAGCAACAGAACCAAAATATCTGGGCACAGGGGTCTTTTCTGAGACTGATACACCAAACAAGAACCATGCACAGAGATAACCTAGAACCCCTGCACAGAAGTAGCCCATGGTAGCTCAGTGTCCAAGAGGGTTCCCCAGTAAGGGGAACAGGGGATGTCTCTGACATGAACTCAGTGGCAGGCTCTTTGATCACTTCCTCCTGAGGGGGGAATAGCCTTACCAGTCCACAGAGGAGAACAATGCAGCCAGTCCTGATGAGACCTGATAGACTAGGGTCAGATGGAAGGGGAGGAGGATCTCCCCTATCAGTGGACTGGGGGAGGGGCATGGGAGAAGAAGAGGGAGAGAGGGTGGGATTGGGAGGGGATGAAGGAGGGGGCTACAGCTGAGATACAAAGTGAATAAATTATAATTAATAAAAATAAATAAATAAATTGGAAAAAAAGATGTTTTAGGCTAGTGAGATGGCTCATCAGGTAAAGGCACTTGCTGCCAAGGCTAAGGACCTGAGTGTGCCCCCACCCCCAGGCAGGACCCACAAGATGGAAGGGGAGATCTGACTCTCAAAAGCTGTCCCCTGGGGCTGAAGAGATGAGTCCACAATTAAGAGTACTTGTTGCTCTTGCAGAGGACTCAGGTTCAGTTCCCAGAATACACGTTGTGGTTCACAACCATCCTTAACTCCAGATCCAGGGGATCCAACATCTCTTCTCATCTCTCCAGACATCAGGCACACACATGTGCACACACATACATGCAGACACTCAAACACATGAAATAAATAAATGGAATATAAATTTTAAAGAATGAGAGGGGTGGCCTTGATATACTGCTCACGGTCATAAATATCTTGGTCTGAGTCATCCTCCCACCCCATTCTCTCAGGTATCTGAGGATAAAGCTATATATGTCACCCGGAGGCTTGTGAGATCAGGAATCGAGTCCCAAGTTCATTCAGCTCACAAGAGACCAAATGTGTGATCTCCCCTTTTATCTTGCGGGTCCTGGGAACTGAACTTAAGTCATTAGGCTTGGTGGCAAGTGCCTTTACCTGGTGAAAACATCTCTCAGACACACATGCTCTGAACCCTGTAGAATATACTAAGTCATTAAGACAGACGACTCAGGGGCTGAAGAGATGGCTCAGCCACACAATGGCTCACACCCATCCTGAACTCTGACCTCCATGGACACCAACCATGCACAGAGCGTACATGAACACATGAAGGCAAAACACCCGCATAAACTCAAATGAACAAACCCAGTTTTAAAAAGCTTTAAAAGAAAGCTATTGCCAACGAAGCATTCACGACACCGAAAATGCCTATGTTGTCTCTTAACTGCCTTTGAACACACAGTTCCTGAGCAAGCCTGTGTACATTCCAGTTGTCGGGCCCACCCTTGCCAGAAGGAAATTCGTTGAAGACTTACAAACAGAAGTACAACTGGGGCAGCGGGACAGGAAGGGCACCCACCTACCACACCTCAAGGTGGGAGGAAGGTGCTTCCCGAAGCCATGGCTCACACATGCCTGTAACATCAGCTCTAGGACATCTGATGTCTCTGGCCTCCAACGGCAGCACCGTCACATGCACGCACACACAAAGACACATAATCAAAAATACTCTTGAAAATTTCAGCTCAGCCTAAGAGGGGCACAGGCTCCCTCTAGTGACCCAGGCCACTGGTCTCCTAAAACCCAGGTAGGTGTTCATGTGTCCCCTTCCCTCTCCAGACCCCTGCAGCCCCAAAACCTGACTTGAGAGTAGAAGCCCAGCCTGTGCCCTACAAGGAATGGCTCCAGACCATCACCCGCTTGTTGCCCAGCTCCCGGTGAGTATGAGTGGAGTGCCACACTGAGCATTCCACACTGAGACAGGCTTGTGGATGTTGGGAGTGTGAAGCAAGGTACAGATAACACCTGCAAGGATGTCCCAGCATCACCCACTGAAAAGCCATTCCTTCCTGGCCCGCCTTGTACTTTCGTTCAAATCAACTGACTGTGCAAAGCAGGGCCTATTTCTAGGCTTCTGTTCCTTTTCAGTAACTGATTCGTGCACCCTTAGGTTAGAGCCATGGGATCAGGGTTACTCGTGCTCTAAAGCAAATGTTGTTGCTGTTGTGTGTGAGTGTGTGTGTGTGTGTGTGTGTGTGTGTGTGTGTGTGAATGTGCATGCACGCATGTATGTGTGTATGGGTTTTAGAGTAAGTAAGAGAGAAAAAGAAAATATGTGTGAGTTGGATGTGGCTGATCTGGACACAAACAGGCCACGGCGCACAGCATGGAAACCAGAGGACAACTTTTAAAAGTCAGTTCTTTCCTTCCACCTTGTTTTTGAGGCAGGGTCTCTCTTGCTGTTTTTACCACAGCTACATGCTCAAGGCTGCCTGACACACATCACACAAGTGCACACCCACACACATGCGCACTCATAAACATATGAACACGCACACACAATAACAATACATTATTTTGAACCAGTCTCAATAAACAAATAGGCTGCTTTCACTTGCCCACTTTCAGTCCTTGCTTATGAGTGCATCTACTATGTTGTGTGTTGCTGCCATCCTTCCCATGTAAACTGAAGGACGGCAACTCTCCAGAAACCCTCCCAGCCTCGGCACCAGCTTGGGCTCCTGAGGATCTAGAATTTCACAGCTGAACCTTCAGCACTCACGTAACAGGGCTTAGGTTACAACCCGGTCGGCTGTGAGCCTGGCTTCTCTTACACCTGGGAGCACTGATAATGGGGGTTCTGGATGTAAACTTGCTTTTGTTTGGATCCCAGGTGAAGGATGTGGGACTGATTCAGACTGTCCACAGCAGCAAAGTATTTGCCTCATTCGGACTCCGAGAGGGGCTCTTTGCCACCTGCAGTAAGTTTAAATCTGACTCTGGAGAGAGAACAAATGCTGGGGCCCAGAGAGAGGAGAGTTCTGAGAAAGAAGGAGGCTGCTGGCGCTCCCCACTGCTGCTCCTGATTGCTGTTGATGCAGCTGGATGAGAAGATGTTGGAGATGCCCTGAAATGAAGGTTGGACTTGCCCTAAGGAACCCAGCCACCCTAACCAGCAGGAAGTAACCTAAGAGAACGGTGCCCCATCTCCCCACTAGCCTCCTTTCTCTCCTACCTGGTGTTTCGGTTGGAAGGGATTGGGATGGAGAAGGGAGAAGGAGTATAAGAAACCCAAATAAATAGTATAAAAAGTATGCTAACAAACGGGGGTTGCTTTGATGTGTCTATTGCCTACAGTGACATAATGGGTTGGGGATTTAAAGAGCTTAGGTTAGTGACAGTTGTAAACCCGTAAGAGGACTCCAAGAGGCTTACAGAACCCCCAGAAAACAGAGCTTGAGAGGATTTGTTGGGAGGGAGAAGGAGTCCCTTAAGGAAGGGCTATCCAATGCAGGCTTCTATTAACACTATCTTGACTCCCCCACCACCACCGCTGGGAATCACTCCAGAGGGGTCAGACACAGGCCCGCAGTGAGGAAACAGGCTTGGGGTAAATATTCCATATCACAGATGTACATGTCACAAGGGTTGAGTTGCTAAATGCTTTCCAAAGTCTTGGTCACGGAAACTGACCCCTTTCCCCGTCCGCCCTGGGGAAACTATTTCTCAGCTGAGATTTCCCATCTCTGAGGAGGCGGGCAGGACTCCTCTGCCACCATTTTCCCTCCATGTGCGCACCTGATTTGCAACAGTGGCAGCTCTGAGGGCCTTGCTTTTTTATTGTCCTCCTGGCGGCATCTACAATAAGCGCTCTGACTTACCTCTCCTTTGTTGGAGCACTGTGTGTGAGGTGGGGGCATGTTGCTGGCTCAGGTAGGTTTTGTCGGCTGAAGGTGTCGGCCAGCTGGTACAGTGTTCGCCCGGCACACACAAAGCCTTGGGTTTGCTCTCCACATAAATCAGACACAGGAACACACACTTGTGATCCCAATCCCTGCTAGGAGTAGACGGGAGGACCAGGAGTTCAAGGTCTTTTTTTTTTTTTTTTTTTTTTTTTTTGCCACATGGTGACCCCAAGGCCCGCCTGGGCTACCTCAGAGTTACCCAAGAAAAGACGTGTGTAGGAGGGGGAGGAGAGAGACTAGGGAACCCAGGGCCCTTGCACATGGTGAGAAAGGGCTTTTTTGCTGACCTTCACTACCAGCATTTTGTTGTTGTTGTTTGAGACAGGGTCTCTCTATATACTCCTGGCTGTCCTGGAATCTCTATGTAGACCAGACTGGCCTTGAACTCAAAAGGCTTCCTCTTGATTCCAGCTCCTAAGTGCTGAGATTAAAGACAGGCACCGCCATGTCCAGCTGCTCCCAGTATTTTTTTTTTTTCTTTTCTTTTTATTTTGAGACAATTCTGCTAAATTGACCAGGCTGGCCTTGAACTTACTCCGTAGCCTTAAAGTGTTAAAGTGTTAATCCTCCTGCCTCGGTTTCCTGGATAGCTGAGATTACGGGGCCTGGCTAATAAGCTAATTATTAATGAAGGAAAGACACAAAAGCTTTAATAAATAAGTACTCAATTAACACATGCAGCCGGGCGCATTTCTGACGTAACCTTCGTACACAAACCTACATTTCGATGCGGCAAGCTACCCACCACATTAGCGATGAGCATAGCCCTCTGGCCCACCCCTAAGCTCCGTGCTTATCGTTCTATATAATCATTCTTCCTTACCTTTGCTGTGTTCCTGCATCCGTGTTATATCCTTAAAGAATACCTTGGCTGGCTCCGCATGCCCTTTACTAGTCTCTCTATCTGTCTTCTCCGCTGCTTATGATTCAGCCACGGGGCCCGTCTATGCCAACAAGGAACTTTTGGGACAGCGTCCTGGTGCATATATTGATTACTTACTTATTAAAGCCTTTGTGTCTTCCCTGCATCCATAATGAATTAGTAAGGCCTAGTGGCATACACCTGTAATCTCAGCTATATAGGAGACGGGGGGGAGGAGGGGGGCAGGAGGATTGAAACCTCAGGGCCTGTAGGCTACAGAGGAAGTTCAAGGCCAGCCTGAGCAACTTAGCAGCATCTAGCTATTTAGCACTTTAACGCCTTCCTTATGACTCGGAGACTAAAGTTGAAGGAAGGGGGAAAAGCATGCGCTAAGCCAGGGGTTCTCAACCTGTGGGTCGCAACCCCTTTGGAGGGTTGAATGACCTTTTTACATCGGTTGTATATCAGAGAATCCTGTATATCAGCTATCTATATTATGATGCACAACAGTAGCAAAACTACAGCTATGACGTAGCAGCAGGCTAATTTTGTAGTTAGGGGTCACCGAGACACAAGGAACTGTATGAAAGGGATGTAGTATTCAGAAGGTTGAGGACCACCGTTCTATGCCATTTTGTTGCTTCCTGGACAGTCAAAAGCCCCAGACACTTGTTCTTCATCTTACTGCTGTAATTTGGCAATCCCACACAAACGAAGCCCCGGAAATAACAGGCAACAGGGGTACTGTTTGCATTTAATTAGCTCCACAATCTCTGACATGCTTACTATTAAAGAGCTGACCCGCTGACCCGTTTATCTGGCCCACAGGCTGGAAGAACGCTCTAAAATGTGACAGTGAAGTCCAAAGGTTAACTTTATATATGCAAAAAGTACGGAGTATTAATAGGATGGGGTATTAATAAGAGTGTCCTAGAATTCTTACGCTCTGCTGGGTGATTGGAGGGCCCCAGGCTGTGCCAGTGTCCTCCTGGTTTTGCTCTCTGAGGACGTCATTATGAAATAGTTCTGCAGCAAACCCCAGAAGGGCATCATTGCTTGCTTTCCTTCTTCAGTGGCTGCTTCCTGGACACATTTAACCAGGCCACTCGGTCATGTGCCACACTTGCCCAAAGACCCTTTCATCATTTTTTTTCCTGGTTCTGTAGATGGAACCCAGGCTTAAAGCATGCCAGGCAAGTGCTCAACCACCGAGTTCTGCCTCCCGCTAAAGAGCCACCCTAAGCTACAGAGCCAAAAACTATCTCCAACAAATGGTCATCTCAAGTGTGTGTAAGACCTGGGGTCTCACAGCTCAGGAGTTCAAGATCGCGCCCTTCCCAAAAACTCCCCCGGACCAAGACTCGTCTCAAAAGCAAAAGGTTTATTAACCATTGCACAATGGGGTCACCCCTGCCGGTCAGCAAAGAGTGGCACCCGGAGACAAAGGCCTTTAGGTTTTTAAAAGAAAAATTGCGGGAAATTTGAAGTTGCAGTTTTGGCAATTTAGGATGGGATGAGGAAGCTATAAAGTAGTATTGGTTAGTCTTAGGTGCTCAAGCTTGGCCAGTCCTGCCAAGTGTGGATGCAGCTGCAATTTAAGGTGGAGGTGGCTAGCTCATCCTTGAAGATTAGGGGCTGCGGACTTTTGGCTGCAGGTCAAAAGCTACTCAGAAGAAGTCTGGGTTCGTTGCTAAGAAATGCTATCTCAAAGACAGGAGTTTTTCTTTTTGCTGAGTGAAGGTCATTGCTTGCTTGCCTTTTTTCTATCTGTCCTCATAGACAGGGTCACATTTTTCCATTCTCTGGAAAGGTACTAAGAGGCTTTAGCTTAACCTGAACCTAAAACTCAAAACTATAGGCTTTAGAAGACATACAGGTTACAAAGTTAGTCTAACCCTTTCATGTGCATGGCACTAGATTGAAGGAAAAAAACCGGCGGTCTAGACTGGGCCTATGGGAGAGGGAAACGTGAATGCTGGCTCCCGGCACTTCCTAGACCCGAGATCTTCACTTATTTTGAACATGTTCGGCTTAAGATGGCTGTAAGCCACCAAGCTAGGTGACCATGAAGTACTTGGCTGCTTGAGCCCTGTGTCCCCAATAACGGGCCGGCGGCCGAGGGTTAGAGAGTCTGCACAGATAGAATTTAAATCCTTGGCTTCCGTAACTTCATTTGGAAGGATGAAAAGATTAAAAACGAGAAAGGCTCAGGGATGAGCCCAGGCAGCCGTGTTCAGGAGGGGAGGCTCAGGGAGGCCCGTGGGGGAGGATGAGGACCTGAGAATGTTGTAATGTCACTGGGTCCAGGCGAAAGGCGGGACCCAGGAAGAGGAAGGATCCCTTCCCCCAGAGTCTGATGGAGGCGCCTCTCCCCAAGACAATTTCACAATTAGCAGCATGTGCCGCAAAGGTCGCTGGCATAGCCAACGCTGCTTTCATCTATGGATACTGTGTGTTAAAATAACAGCGAACCTGGCTCATGACCTTTGAGCAGATCGGGCCCAGGACTCTCAAGGTGGTGAGCGGAGACTCAGCTCTGTTTTACATAATCCCACCTCACCTGCTACTAAGGAGTCCTTGGGGCTCTCTCTGAGCAAGGCGGCTTCCTGTGGCAAAGTGGCACAGCTGTGGCTGTGTTCGCCACACCATAGGAACAAGGCATCCACAAGACCCTCAGTGCCTTTGGGAGGTGCTAGAATGAAGCTCTTGGCAACTAGGCATGCGCAGGACTGATCCGGCAGGGAGGGGAGGGGCTGAGGCCTCTGGTGTGGAAACAAAGTAGTTGTGGTACCCGGCAAAGTCAAATACTTCAAACATACTGCCTGCCTGTCTGCCCATAATGTTATTGTTAGCCCAGGATGTACCCTCTGCTGACTACTCCTGAGCATCTATATCCCCAAAGACACAGTCTCTACAAAATGTAAAAAAGAAAAAGAAAAAACAAAATAACAGCAACAAAAAACATAATACAAATCTGTAATCCCAAGTATTCAGGAGGCTGAACTTTTGTTTTGGGTTGGTTTTTCGAGACAGGGTTTCCCTGTGTAACCTTGGCTGTCCTGGACTCACTTTGTAGACCAGGCTGACCTTGAATTCAGAGTGATCCACCTGCCTCTGCCTCCCTAGTGCTGAGATTACAGGCATGCACCACCACGGTTGAAGATTTTCTTCTAGGGAATTCTTATTGGGGGCAGTTAATAGCTAAACCACCAATGAGACACACACACAAAAAAAAAAATTAAACACCTCAAAATGACAGAAGACTGCAGGCATGCATTTTTCAAAATCTGTTTTATTTCATTGGGGTTTCTAATATCTTTCTCCCTCTTCCATTCCAATCCCTTCCATCACCCCAACACTAGGTAGGAGAGGAAAAAGTTAGTGGGGAGAGGGGACATAGTTCTCTTTAGCTACTTCCCGCTTGTTAGAGTCGTTGGGTTCCTTGGGGCAAGTACAATCTTCATTTCAGGATATCTCCAAATTCTCGATCAGGAGCAGTGCGGGGGGGGGGGGAGCATCAGTAGCCGCCTTCTTTCTCGGAGCACTGCACCCTCCCCCCCCCCCTCCACCCCCTCCCCTCCCAGCCCCCCCCCCCCACGCCCTCCCCCCCCTCTGGCATTTATTCCTTCTTCACAGTCCTCACAATTAAACTATCCGCAACTGGCAAATATCACAGCCCTCTCAGAGCCCCCCTGCTGCAGCAGACAATCCAAAGCAGCACCATATCACACACCTGGGATTAAAACAAAAACAAAAAAAAACATGTTTACATAACATAACTGAGTTTTTAAAGACGTCAAAACTTCCATTACAGAAGCCGGTAAATGTTGTGTCCCAGGGATGGACCTAGAGTCTAGACCATGCATCAAGACATATAGAAAGGCCTAGAGAGCAGGGCTTGGGCAACATGGGACACTGCCCATCAGACAGTTATTGGGCTCAAAGCCTGGCCCTGCACAGTTCTCTGCACGTCAGAGGGCTGCCAGAGGACCTTCTGTCCAGAAATCTGAAACCTGCATCTGTTAGGACCTTTGAGTGTAGTATTTCAAGGAACCATTTTATTTTAAAATTATTTGTTACTAGTTCCTTGGGATTTTTGTATCATCCCCAAACTCCTCCCAGATCTGTACACCCCGCCCCCTTCCTTTGGGCTTTAGGGTTTTGGTGTGTGTGTGTGTGTGTGTGTGTTTAACCCGCTAAATCGGGTTTGTGTTGCACATATACTCTTGGGTGTGTGGCCTTTCACTGGGGCATGGGTGACCCACCAGGAACCGAACCCTAATTAGACTAGTTAGAAAATAAAAAAGAAGCTGGAAAGCTGAAAGGGAGATATACTGGGCATGAAGGGAGGAAGTGGGGATGGATATGATTAAGATGCATTGTGTACATCTACAAAATGTTCTTTTTAAATTTTTTATTACATTTTATTTATATGTAGTTGGCATGTGAGTGAGGTCAGAAAACAGCTTGCAAAAAATCAGTTCTCGCCTTCCAACAGTTCTCCCTCCTGGGGATTGAACTCATGTCCTCAGGCTTAGAGTCAAATGCTTTAACCCACAGAGCCATTATGCCGGCTATCAAAGAATAAGTAAATTGTCAAAGAATAAATTAAAAAATTAAAAAACTTAATAAAAGCTTAGAAAGGTAGCTCATTTGATTAAAAAAAAAAACTTGCCTAATGTGTAGAAAGTTCTGGGTTCAATCACTAGCATTATACAGACAGATACACAGAAAGACACACACACACACAGACATACACACACAAACACTGGTGGTTTGTATGAGAATGCCCTCCCCCCCCAAAGACTCATATATCTGAATGTTTGATTCCCAGTTAGTGGACTGTTTTAGAAAGGATTAGGAGGCGGGGCCTTGTTGGAGGAGATGTCACTAGGGGTGGGCTTTGAGGTTTCAAAAGTCTACCCCAGGCCCAGTCTCTTCCTTTCTCTCTGCCTCCATCTTTCATATAAGATGTAAGCTCTCAGTTACTGCTCCAGCACTGTGCCTGCCTGCTTGCTGCCATGCTCCCTGCCATGATGGTCACAGACTCACCCTCTGAAACCATAAGCAAGCCCCCAGTTAAGTTCTTTCTTTTATATGCCTTGGTCATGGCACCTTTTCACAACACAACAGTAATTAAGACATATGTATGTGTGTGTATATTATATATCTATATATATTTAAATATATGCATAGAAAAATGTAGTGTTTACAAAAATATTTTTTAAGATTTATATATTATACAGTGTTCTACCTGCATGTACACCTGCATGCCAGAAGAGGGCGCCATATCTCACTATAGATAGTTGTGAGCCACCCTGTGGGTGTTGGGAATTGAACTCAGGACCATCTGGAAGAGCAGACGGTGCTCTTAACCTCTGAGACATCTCTCCGGTCCTACAAAAATATTTTTAAAACAAAGAAAAATACAAACCAACTAGTCCTTAAATTAATTCTAAGTGAAAAATTAGAGATATGCAAATGTGTACATATTAAACTATTAGCAAAGTTGTAAACGTGCATATACAGTGACTAAATAAATACAGTACTTTTCCAGGAATGGAATATAAAGATTATACATATACATATTCATTTTTTTAAACACCGCTTGGGTTGGAACCTATGATACAGTATGCATTAGGCAAGGTGTGCTGGCTAGTCTAATGTTGACACAAGATGGAGTTATATGAAAAGAGGGAACCTCAATTGAGAAAATGCCTCCATAAGATCCAGCTGTGGGGCATCTTCTAATTAGTGATTAATGGGGAAAGGTCCAGCCCACTGTGGGCGATGCTACCCCTAGGCTGGAGGTCCAGGGGTCTGTAAGAAAGCAGGCCAGGTGCTGGGGATGGCTCAGAGGTTAAGGGCATTGTCTGCTCTTCCAGATAGTCCTGAGTTCAATTCCCAGCAACCACATGATGGCTCACAAACATCTATAATGGGATCATCCCTCTTCTGGCCTGCAGCTGTCCATGCAGATAGAGCACTCATATTCATAAAACTAAATAAGCATTTTTTAAAGAGAAAGAAGGCAGGCTGAGCAAGCCATAGGGAGCAAGCCAGTAAGCAGCACCCCTTCATGACCTCTGCATCAGTTCCTACCTCCAGGTTCCAGCCCTGTTTGAGTTCCTGTTCTGACTTCCTTTGATGATGAACAGAAATATGGAAGTATAAGTCAAATAAACCCTTTCCTTCCCAGCTTGCTTTATGGTCATGGCGCTTTGCTGCAGCAATAAAAACCCTAACTAAGACACAAAGTCTCTACCCTTGAGCTACATCTGGGCCCACTATTTGTTTCTTTTTTTGAAAAGACTTATTTTATGTGTATTAGTGTTTTGCCTGCATGTATGTGTGTATGTATGTGCACCACATATGTGCATGACCCATAGAAGTCAGAAGAGGGCATCAAATCCCCTGAAACTGGATTAACAGACAGTTGTGAGCCACTGTGTGGGTGCTGGAAATTGAACTCGGGACTTCTGAAAGAGCTACAAGGGCTCCTAACTGCTGAGCCGTCTTTCCAGCCCTCACATTTCTTAATACATACATACATACATATACATATATATATATATATATATATATATATATGTCATGATTCAATTAATATATAACAAGATAACCTTGTAATCAGTTAAGTTTAATGGCTGAGGCACCTGGGCAGTGCAAAAACCGTGTCTTCCCCACTAAAGACTTCAGTTGGATCATGCTGTAAGTGGTCCTGTCCAGTCCTTTGGGAAAACTGAGCCCATGCCAGTCTTCAGGCAAGGGGCAGCAGCAGCCAGTGGACGGGGGGAGAGGGGGAAAATGCACGGGAAATGCAAGGATGCTGCATTGACAGTGTGGAGTGTGTGCCAAGCTCTCTGTGTACAAAATGCTGGGCTAGAGCCTGTACAAGGAGGTCTTCTATGATTATTCTGACAGCTCCACTTCAGAGTAAAGGAAAACAAAGTCTAAGAGCCTTCCTAGTCGGTGTACCACTAACCTAATAAACCTTTACAGCAGCATGCAACTAAGGCCGGGAGTGAGGAGATGTACTTATAACCCCAGTACTCAGGAGGCTGAGGCAGGAGGAATGCCATGACTGTCTTTGAGGCCAACCTGGACTATACAATGAGATTCAGCCCATCCAGAGTTACACAGACCCTGTCTCAAAGCAACAGGCTACTCCTGACGTTAGACAAAATATCAACTAAAATAGTCCAACTGCTAGGAGAGGGGCGGGGAAATGAGAAGAGGGTACCTCCTGAGGGCTTGGACAAATCTGTAAGCACTAAATTTACTCCCCCCTGAGCTGAGTGTTTCAGCTGGTGAGAGTGCCAACAGAGGTGGGAATGAAGCTGAGTCTGTCCTTCAACTGCCCCCTTCTGGTCACCAGAGGTGGCACCACTGTCTTCAGAATCCAGGCCCGGCTAACATAGGGCGGTCCAGCACTCATCTCCAGCTTGGTACATGGCAAAATTGTGTGTGGCCAGAGATGAAGTGATGCTAAAACTAGCTTAGAGAAGAGGGCAAGTGGAGTCAACAATTTCAGAAAAGCAAAGGCAGGCAGGCACCAACAAACCTGGGTAACACAAAGAGGTTGGTGAAGATGGAAATCATGGAGAGGCAGGAAAGAAAGGCAGAGACAGAAACAGAGATACACAAAGAGAAGCAGATGAGCAGCATCCCAAACACAAAGGCGGAGAGAGACCCAGGACTTGGGGATTATAAGCCCGAAGTGAGATTCCAGCAGGGAGAGCCGCACAGGCTTTTCCCATATGTCTCCAGCCCATCCTCACTCCTATCTGAAGAGCCGGCTCCAGGAAGAAAGGGCTCGGGTGACAGGTTGGTACAGATGGGCTTGTAGGACCTTCCCCAGACTGAACAAGGCTGACCTCTGCATCTGAGTCCAGCTTACATTTTCCCAGACTCTGAGCCAAGGCTCTACTCTCTCCTTGCAATCACTCTTGCTTCTCCTCCATTATAGGAGACAGGTGTCCATCACTTTACCTCTTCTCTGTCACAGGAGACACAGTTTACATCGTTTTAATAGTATTCAGAAGAAAACAGCTGTGGACCTGGACCTGTGCTTGCCTACCCTGTGTTGACCCTGGCCCACAACTGGTTTCCAGCACTGAAAACTAGAATTTTTTTTTTTTTTTTTTAAGGAGTTGGGCTTGCCAGGTGTAGTGGTACACACCTTTGATTAGCACTCGGGAGACAGGAGCGAGTGGATCTCTGTGATTTTGAGGCCAGCCAAGTCTACATAGGGAGATCCTGTCTCAAAAGAAGAAAAGGCTTAGTGGCGCACACCTACAGTTCCAACACTTGGGAGACAGAAGTAGATGAATCAGGAGTTCAAGTTCAGTTTAAGGTAAAATGAGCTCAAGGCTAACCTGAGCTCCAGGAGTCCTTGTCTGGGGAAGCGAAGAGGAAGGAGAGCTAAAGGCCCTTCCTGGGCTTGTCTGAAGGCCTCTGCCAGCCTGCAGGACCTGTTCCAGCCCTCCTGGACAGCCCTGGACAGTGTCCCCATGGGGTGGCACCGCATGAGTACTTTCAGCAGGTGCTGACGCATGCTAGGAGTGCAACAGGAATGACTGGGGAGGGGGGTGTAGTAGGTGTAACCCCATGTGACCCTCATGGGGGGGAAATTCCTGCATGCTTCCTTTTATGAACCCCACTTGCCTCATTCACCTGGGCCTCATTTAGGCTTCCTCTACAAAAGCTATTGCCAGCTTCTGGAACTGACTACTCACATACAGTTCTGTCTTGACCACACAGCGACAGGGGACGCTGCCTCTCTGCATCTCTCTGTTCCCACGCATGAGACAGAAGATTAATAGCACCTGCTCCGCTGCACAGAGTCGGGGCTCTGGAGCCAGACGAGCCTCTCGAAGTCTGCCTGTCCACATTTCAAGTTCTGTCCCATGAAGGAGCACAGGGATTCTAAGCCCCTGTGATACCTGCAGCTAATTAAATGCATCGAGAGACCCTGGAAGATGTGAAGCAGAGAGGTGACTCCGGGGCTTCCCCAGAGCCCTCCTCACCCCTCCCCACGTGACCACCTCTTTCTGGTCCCCTCGGCCCTTCTCCGTGGATCCAACCTGCCCTGCCACAGCCAATAGTCATCCCCCACCCCCACCAACAACCCCTCTACTCCTCTTAACACGCAGGCCTCCCAGACCAAGGGTTCTGCCAGTGTAGAGAGCAAATCTCCACACACCAGTGCCCCCCCTTCCCAGGCAGCTGTGCCACCCCACCAACCGCCCCTGCTTTGCTCAGATTAGTCCCGCTGTTGCTTCTTCAAAGGGTACAGCGAGTCAGAAGGATCCTAACTGTGCCAACAGTGCGTTGGCACTGTTTCTCATCCATCCTAACCTGCAGTCAGGCAAAGAGGCCGAGCGCGGCAGACAGAACCGCTGGCACAGGTACGTGGAGGAATCACATCCCTATCACTCCCATCATCACCCACTCCGGCTCTTGAAGTTAGAGGCAACCCCAGTCTCAACGGTACGCTCGCTTTAAAAACCGTGGGTGATACCTTAATTGATTGTTTGTACATATTTGGATATATTAGGAAACCAAACGGGGCACAGAAAAAAAATATTTTGCACATTTCACCGTTATTGATGGTTTGGTTTTGTGCCGCTTAATTTGATTTAGAGTTAACTTGTGTGTGTGTGTTCTCCTAAGCATCCCTGCATACTGATTGCAGAGTAGGGTTAGGGGTAGGGTTGCCCATTTGGATATATATGTGGCCATAGACTCCATAAGGGAACATCGGCTTCCCCAGAATTGGAGTCACAGATGGCTGTGAGCTGCCACGTGGTACTGGGATTAAACACCACCACCACCATCACCACCCCCACCCCGCCAGAAAAGCAGCCAGTTTCCTTAACCACTGAGCCTTCTCTCCAAACCCAGGTCTTTCATGGTACATGCATCTCCTTATTTTTATTATAAAAAATATGGACCAGACATAGCTTGTTTTGAGCTAAATGTCAATTTAAAAATCCCCAGTAACCATCATATGATGTAATCTGTTCATCCTTGTGAATCGTGCAAGAGAAGTACGGAATGAAAATCTCTTATCTTAAAAACAAACAAACAAACAAACAAAACGGATTGTTTCCAGTCTGCACTCATCTGCATTGCATTGTGGTTTTTTTTTCTCCTGTTTAAAAAAAAAAAAATGTGTTTTCATTTGGTTTTACTATAGACAATCTTAAACTCCATATAGATGGTACATTCGCACGCTGCTTTCCAGCCGTGCTCTGCTACCTACATTAACCCTCATAGATACACAGCGTTCAAATCCATTCAGTTCGTAAGTGCGCAGGGAGACACACTCCATGTGCTTCATAGCTAAGTAAGCTCCTAGCCTGAGAAATGACATGACTATCCTTCTCTAGTCAGTGAGAAATTCTTTTAATGCACATTTACATTGTTGTAGTTGTTTTGTGTCTGTTTCTTTGTCCTTTTTTTTTTTTCTGTTTGAAAAGAGTCCTAAATAGGAACATTTTTATACTGCTGAAGTTTCTGTAGTTTAAACTCTGAGTTTGCCCAACCACTACCACCACACACACCTATGCTCTGACCCTCCTCCATACCCAAGCTCTGATGTTCAGAACTTGGCCACTTTACATAGCTGGACAACACCCAAGTTCTGTTACTAAGGGTTGGGGATCTCGTTCCATGAACTGCTTTTAGTAAGGACCCAGAATCGACTCAGATGTGAGGCGGCAGGTCAGAGCAGAATCACAGCCTTTGAAAGCCAATCTCTCTCCCTTCCTGCTATTAAAGACAAACTTAAATGCACCCTCCAGGCTCACTAGCTCTTAGCTGGCTTAAAGATCGGTTATTTTGTAAGTCACATGCTTGGCAGAATAGAGCACCTCTGCCAGTGTGTTATGATAATGGATACCTAAATTACTTCTCCAGGTCTTGGAGGCCACTTTTGTGGAATACAGTGATTCTTTCATTGTTTGGGAAGTTGGCCGTTTGGTTTTGTTTTGTTAATTTATTATTATTTTTATTTTATTTATTATTTTTTTATTATTATTATTTTTGCATTGGTGTTTTGTTTGCAAGTATGTCTGTGTAAGGGTGTCAGAAGCCCTGAAACTGGCATTATAGACAGTGGTGAGCTGCCATGTGGGTGGTAGGAATTGAACCCAGATCTTCTGGAAGGGCAGCCAGTGCTCTTAACTACTGAACCAGTCCCTGTTTTTCTGCTTTTTTAAGACAGGGTTGCCCTGGCTGGTCTGGAACTCCTATGTAGAGCAGAGTGCTGGGATCAAAGGCATATGTCATCACGTGTGGCCAACGCCGACTCTTCAGTGAGCCTGAAGATGTCCAGTGAGCATGGGGACAAGATGAGAGGGCTCAACCTCTTTGTTTACGCAGTCTGTCCCTTTGCTGCTCTAATCTTTTTTTTTTTTTTTCACACTACATGTGTGTCCATGTGGGGGTGTGTGCACATGAGTGCAGTTGCTAACAGAGGCCAGAGGAGGGTTCAGAACCCCTGGAGTTGTAGTTACGAGTAGCCAGGTGTGGGTGCTAGAACCTGAAGTCGGGACCTCCAGAAGAACAGGAAGTGCTCGTAACACTCCTTTAAAATTAAAATAAAATAAAACATACCAGAGGGGGCTGGAGAGATGGCTCAGAGGTTAAGAGCACTGGCTGCTATTCCAGAGGACCTGGGTCCAAATCCAAGCACCCACCTGGCAGCTCACAACCACCTGTAACTCCAGATCCCAGGGGTCTGACACCCCTCTTCTGGGCCCTGTGGGCACCGAGCACAATAGAAGACATACATGCAGGCCAAATACCCACAAACATCACATAGTAAAATAAAAGCTCTACAAACAAGCAAAATATATCTGTGTGTTCCAATATCCGGCACCGTGATGTGCATGTGGAGTCTGGAGAACTTACGGGAGTCCCTTTCCTCCAGGGACCAAACTCGGGTCATCAGGCTTGAAGGCAAGTGCCTTTATCTACCGAGCCCTGCCTTAACCTTTTCTTCAGATTCCATTCAGCTCTGAGGTAGACACAACAATCAGTAAGAACTGCTTGTCCCAAACTGCGATGCATTTGCCTAATCTTTCTCTCTCCCCAGGCTTTAAGACTGAAGACACCCACCAGCCACCAAAACTAAAAACATCAGCCCATGAAAGGAAAAGAGATGGCATCCAACTCCTAAAAGATACCGGCCTGCTCCCAGAAAAGACACTCATATTCTTCTCCTCTCTGAGCCTGTTTCCCTCCTTCATTATTTCTGCCCTGTATCTGGAGTCTCCTAAACTCCTGGAAAGGAGAAGGTGATCTGTGTGCAAAGCCCCCTCCGCTCCATTCTTTAGTCACTGCATAAAGTCAGTCTTTCTCCTAACTCAACTCCAGGACTTTGGTTTTCTGTGCCATGAGCTTCTGTCAGAGTCCAGTAAGCAGTAGCTCCCATTATGGCCCCTCTCCAGACTTGCTCACCACTCACCAAGAGTCTCTCCACAAAGCCACCTCCCAACCTCATGACCTGATTCCCTTCCCAATCCCCGCCCCCACCATGCCCAGAGCCTTCACTGCTAGTCCCCCATGTTTTACCCTCCCCCCATATTCTAGATGCTGAGGAATGGCCTCCAATCCAGGCCATTTCCCCTGGCATCCCAGCAGATATGACTTTCCCACACTCTGGCCACTCTCCAAGCTATGGACCTGACCACTCAGATGCCCTTTCCCCAACTCAGGTACTGGGGTGGCTGGTTTGTTAGGTCAAAGTGACACAGGTTAGAGTCAGTTAGAAAGAGGAATGTCAACTGGTGAATGGCCTTCATTGGACTGGCCTGTAGGCAAGTCTGTGTGGCACTTTCTAGATTAACAATGGATGTGCCTAACTGTTAGTGATCCAGCCGCAGATGGGCCTGGGTTTTATAAGAAAGCAAGCTAACCAAACCAGAGCCAGTAAGCAGCGTTCCTCCATATCCCCCTGCCTCGGTTCTGCCTCCAGGTCTCTGCTTTGTCTCCTTTGACTTCCGAGGTGGATCCTGATGGGGATGCCTAAAACAGAGTTTATTGCAGCCAGAGAGAGCAAAGCAGGGATAGGTCCTAAACCCAAGCCTAGCCCTCACTGCAGGCTGGACCAGCCTCCAACCCCAGGACTCTTCTAAGGCCATTAAGGGATTGATGTGAACAATATTCTTAATGACCATCACCTACTCGAAGTATATTTAATTTAGATCAGCTACTGCACAGACATGCATGAAGTACCCTGGAATCTTGCTTCTCCTGTTTCTTATATATTTTGTAGGTTTTTCCCTAGCTGACAACATTCAATCATTTTACATTATATTAGTAATAATACATGATAGGCCAAAAGAAAGTTTCCTAATCCATCAATAAAACTTGCAAAGGAATCTGGGCGTCAGTGGTGCACATCTTTAATCCCAGCACTCTGGAGGCAGAGGCAGGCAGATCTCTGTGAGTTCGAGGCCAACTTGGTCTACAGAGTGAGTTCCAGGACAGCCAAGGCTACACACAGAAACCCTGTCTCAAAAAAAAAAAAAATTTTTTTAATTTTAAATTAAAAAAAAAACACAGAATCATAGTGACCATCTCTCAAAAAAAAATAACACACACATGAAAAATTATAAAATCTTTTTTATTTGATTTTATTTTTCTAAAGAAAAAGATAGGTCAGTGGGTAGGTAAAGTGTTTGCTGTAGAAACACCAAGCCCTAAATTCTAATCCCAGCACCCATGAAAAAGCTTGTAACATCAGCACTGGAGCACTGGGGAGAAGTACAGTTGGTTCTGATGCTCACTGGTCAATCAGAATGGCAAGCTCCAGGTCCTGGGAAAGACGGTCTCAGACGAGAAGGTGATGGGGCTAGGGAGATGGCTCTGGGGTCACAAGCACACAGTGCTCTTGTAGAGACCCAAGTTCAATTCCCAGCACCCACAGTAGTGCCTCTCAGCTAGCTGCTTGTAAGGATCAGCTCCAAAGGACCTAATGCCCCTGGCCTCCAAGTACACCTGCACTCATGTGCTCAGACACACAAACACAGACACAAATGTGCATGCGCATGCCTCTGCACATGAGAACGCACAAGCACACACACACAGAAGAGGAGGAGAAAGAGGAAGAAAGGTTCCAGGTATAGTAGTACACACAGGAAGTAATCTCAGCATTTGGGAATAAAGGTGACAAGATCAGGAGTTCAAGGTCAACTTCAGCTACACAGCAAGTTCAAGGATGGCTTGGAAGCCCCCTGTGACCCCATCTCAGAAAAACAAAAACAAACAAAAAAAAAAGTTAAGCCAGGAATGTACCTGTAATCCCAGCACTCAAGAGGCACAGCAGAAGGATGACAAAGTCAAGACCCATCTTCACCATTATGCAGGAGGATGACCTTCAGTCTGACCCTCCTGCCTCTACCTCCCAAGTGCTCCTCCATTACAGCTGAGCACAGTGGGCCTCACTGCTCAAAACTGGATTCACACACACACACACACACACACAGCTTGCTAAATTTCAACATCTTCAGTAGGTCTTTTTAGTTTGGTAAGCATGGCTTTGGGCAGTCTGCGGTTCACTTTGATGGTCTAATTAGAGAGCCTAACACTGCTCCCTTTATTTTTTATTGTAAGGCACAAGAACAAATGACTCCAAAATGTCGTTGAGTTTTGGTTTTGATTTTTTAATGAGCTACCGTTGGGGAAGGAACAAAAACTTAAAGTCAAGCTCTGATTGTGCTTGTGTCCAGATTTCAGGTGGCTACAAGTTAATGAGTAATTAATAATTTAACTGACAAGCTTCCTGAAACTCTGAAACTGAGCCAAGGGTGGCAGCTCACACCTTTAATCCCAGCACTCGGGAGGCAGAGGCAGGTGGATCTCTGAGTTTGAGGTCAGCCTGGTCTACAAAGTGAGTCCGGGACAGCCAATGCCACACAAAGATACCCTGTCTCGAAAAACAAACAAACAAAAAACCTACAAAAACAAAACAAAAACACAAAACAGAAACTAAGAAACTGAAGAGCTGGCAAGGTGACTCAGTGGGTAAAGGTACCTACCACCAAGTCTTATGACCTGAATTCGATCCCCAAAACACATGGTAGGAGAGAACCAGCTCCTACAAATGCCCTCTGACCTTGTGTCTATTACACTGCACACACAAAATGAATAAACAAAATGTAACCAACAGAAAATGAACAGAGAACTATAGACATTCATTCATTGCCACCTCTCTCTCCGTGTGTGTGTGTGTGTGTGTGTGTGTGTGTGTGTGTGTGTGTGTGTGAGACAGGATTTTACATGGGAGCACAAGCTGGCCTGGAACTCACTATGCAGTCCATGCTGGCCCTGGCCTTGTAGGCATGAGCCACCAGGACTAGCTCACTAGTAAAGTACATACTTGGCATGCTCAAGGCTCTGGGATTAATTTCCAGCAGCAGAAGAAAACTAAAGAAAATAGAGGAAGAAAAGAAAGCAGAGAAGGAAAGTGGAGACCAGCTGTGCCCTGTTGGTCCCTTCTGGGGGGAACAGTGCTTATGCACATCAGCCTACTTTACAAACCACATGTGATTCCATTCCCTAGTGCAAAATGAGGAGGCCCAACCATCCTGCATCTTGTTGTGCAGACTGAAACCTCAACCTTCCTAGTGCCAACCTTGAGGCACAGACTGAAAAATATCTTCCATCTGCAAGGAAGAGGTACCACCCGTACGCAGCAGAGTGCTTTGGAATATACGGGCCCATTATCAGATAAAAACAGGCCGAGCACACCAGGCCAGTGAAGAGAGCAGCCTCCTCATTTGGACCCCCAAGAAGAGGGTTACCTAACACCCATGGATCTGTCATCTGACACTTGATGTGTCAAGGGAGTGACAGGCAGAAACTCACCATTGTCTCTGGAGCTTCAGCTCCCACCTGATGTGGCCTCAAGCTGTTCCCCTCCACCCAATCTGCACTCAGCCCTTGCTTCTGAGGCTCACATGCCCCTGCTGCTCTGAGCAGCTTTCCAGGCGAGTTGGTCGGTGCCTTATCTAACCACCAGCAGGGCAGTTGTTAGCTAGTCAGACATCAGCAGGCTTGGAGACCGTTGAAAATGGATTCCCTCCCTCATGTTCAGGCCTGGTATCCCTGGCAACATACTAATTTTGAGGAAGGAGGAAGTATCATAATGGCCCTATTTTAGAACTTGAAATACCGTGGTCATTCATCAGTGACCCCCTTTTCAAATGGCTTGGTCAGTGACTGATAACTCCTTTTGATAAAAACGGCCAGGGTTTTCCTTGGCCAGGCAAGGCCCAAGATCATTACAACCTCAAAAGAACAGTCTGAAGCTGAGCGAAAGAAGCAGAGCTTGTCAAGGAGTCAGGAGAAATAGCTATCCCTGTTGTACTTATGCACCCCCAAGAAGGTCCTCCCTCAGGGCAGTGGCTGACACACCCTCCCTGCCAAACCTGCAACAGCTTTTTCTTTTCTCTTTCCACCCTGGACCAATATCTGCCTAAACCCATCCTTTCTCATTGCAAAGAAATCCTCCCCCTCAACCCTCTGTCACCATACCTGCTCCCTCACACAGAGACTTCCCTTGCTGAGTCAGCCTGCTTCCTTTCTAACTCAAAAAGCCATGACTTTCTTTCTTTCTCCTCTTTTTATTTTTTGAGATAAGGTCATGTGTAGTCCAGGCTGGCCTCAACCTCACTGTGCAGTTTTCAAGATAGCCTTGAATTTCTTTCTGATCTACCTGCCTCTGTCTCTTGAGCGTTGGATTACAGCTCTGCACCACTTCTTAGAGATTTGGGTCACAGCTTGTACCCCAAAAAGCCAAGTTTGGCCACCCATCCTTAAGAAGCCAATTAAAACAGCCAAATTCAAGTGGGCGGCAGTGGCACACGCCTTTACAGGCAGAGGCAGAGGCAGAGGCAGAGGCAGAGGCAGAGGCAGAGGCA
>NW_026588368.1:2912362-2947737 GCF_907164565.1 Psammomys obesus | reverse complement strand
AGGCAGAGGCAGAGGCAGAGGCAGAGGCAGAGGCAGAGGCAGAGGCAGAGGCAGAGGCAGAGGCAGAGGCAGAGGCAGATAGGTCTCTAATTCAAGGCCAGCATGGTCTACAGAGCTGTTCCAGGACAACCAACGCTACACAGAGAAACACTGTCAAAAAAAAAAAAAAAAAAAGAATGGACAAATTAACGTTGACAAGCAGAAAAGGGGAGCTTCATTTAATAAGGATACACTGGGGAAAGGGACAAAGATTCAGTGACCCGCTCTAGTCTGTCTCTGCAGTTGTAAAGTGAGATTACAGCTTAGAGGGCCTGGACCTGGGAGGTTTTCACACCAAAGCAGTCCTGAGCAGTCCACCCACCACTGACTCACGGTTGTCTGGGCTTGTCTCATTCCGCAAGGTGGTCTGACAAACGGAACTGTGTGAAATCTTTGCAGGGAGAGAAGCTTCCCCTGCGGCTGGCACCTTCCCAGCATGAGAGTCCTGGAAAAGTTCCCATCCCTTAGAGTTTCCTGCATGGAAGAGCCTTCTACCAACCAAGCTGCAGCCCCACCCAGTCTGACGTATGTTTTTTCTCAAACAGGGTCTCACTGGGTTGTCCGGGCTGACCTAGAACTCACTGTGGAGTCCAGGCTGGCCTCAGACCTGTAGCAATCCCTCTGCTGCAGTCGCCCAAGAATAGATACATGGCACCACGCCAGGCTGGATTGTACACGTTACATGAGTGAATGTCATGGTAAGAGAATCATACCTCTCTGGGAGGGTGTTGTTTGCTATGTCCTGTGTACTAGCCTGGTGCCTGCTATGTCCTCTCTACTAGTCTGGTGCTTACTCTACAGATCAGACCTTGACCTTGCACTCTTACCTCAGCCTTCCCAGTACTGGCATTACAGGCATGTGCAACCACACCCAGCTAAAAATCGTACCTCAACAAAACCATTTTTATGTCACATTAAAAATAAATTGGGAACACCTGGGGCGGGGAAAGAAGACCAGAGACCTGCCTGCTGCCACAGGGCATGGGCGGGCCGTAGACACACAGAGGACCTTCAACCACCATGCAAGGCGGCGCTGGAGGGGGTAGACATTCATAAATCCGCCCACCGCCATGCCACACGGGTCGGGTGTAGACACATAGAGGCCCACTTGCCACCGGGCCACAACACATGACCGGAGGAGGTCACCCAGAGGCCCATCCACCACATGGCCCATCTGCAGTGGGAGCCACTACAGTACGCAAATGTGTGGGGGGCAGATGGGAGACAACGAGAAGTTCAACAGTTTGAGCATTATGAAGAGAGACGGAACTGGAGACACGAGGGTGGAGAGGAGTAACCGGAGGCCATGGAGAAATCCCAGCCCCTGCTGCCTCTGAGGGCCAATCAACAGCAGTTGGCTCATCTTACCACTAGAGACCATGGGGACAGCCCTGGTCTGAGAAGCCAACTGGGACCATGTAGAGGCCCAAGGGCTGTACACAACTGGCCCTGCCCCTCACTGGCCCCAGTGCTCTGGAGAGCTCACCCTACACATCCCCCCAGGCAGCACAGTGGAGCTGGCCCTGGTGGCGGGGGAGCAGGGGAGCCGGCCAGAGGGCATGTGTGTGGGAGAGCTGACCCCACCACTCCACTCGCCTGCTGTGAGGTGGCACAGGTGAAGCGATGATGCCCTCCGCCCCCTCACCCCTCACCACCTGAGGCAGTCGGGAGAGCTGGCCCGAGGGTCACAAGAGGGAGTGATCTGTCCCCCCGACTCTTCTGACATGGGGAGGCTTGGGCATGGGGGTGATGCCCTCCACCACCTCAGGAGAGCAGGTGAGCTGGTCCTGCCCCTCGTAGGCCTCAGGAGAGTGAACCCTGCACCTTGCCTGGGCAGCACAGTAGAGTTGGCCCTGGTGGAGGGGACACGGTGAGCCAGCCCCAAGAGCGTGAGTGGGAGAGCTGATCCAGCCCCTCAGCAGCTGCAGCAAGCACTTGGGAGAGTGGCCCTCCTACCCCCTGTGCCTCGACTTGGCAGCACAGTGGAGCTGGCCCTGGTGACAGGGGTGCAAGTGAGCCTGCCTGGAGGGCATGAGAGCAGGAGAGCTGACCCTGCCTCCTGCCGGTGGTGGCACTGGGTAGCCTAGCCAGAGCAGTGCTGGAGAGATCACCCTGGTGGTGTGGATGTCGGAGAGCTGGCAGGCTGACAAATGCCAGGTCCTCAAACCAGACCAATGATTCATTGGAATGAACATTTGCAAGTATGTGTGGGTAGAGCGGCATACCGTGGGACACACTGTGACACACTACAGCTTCCATGACAAGACATTTTATTTTGCTTTTTTCTTTTTGTTGTTGTTTTTCAAGATAGGGTTTCTCTGTGTAGCCCTGGATGTCCTGGAACTATCTCTGTAGATCAGGCTGGCCTCGAACTCGTAGAGATCTGCCTGCTCTGAGTGCTGGATGAGGCATTTTCTGTGCTTTGTTTTGTTGTATTTAATTTTTCTTTGTTTCTTCATTTTCCTTTGCGGGGGAGGTTGCAATGGTAGAGGGTGGATATGAGGGATTAGAGAGGAGAGTGGAACTAGGGTGCATGGTGTGAAACTCACAGTAAATAAATAAACAAACAAACAAACAAATAAATAAATAAATAAGGGACAAAGACACCCAGGGATATTAGCGAGATCCTGGCTCAAAAAGATAAATTAAATTAAATTAAATTAGAGATGGTTCAGCAGGTTAAAGTACTTGCCACCAATCCTAACTGAACCTGAGTTCAATTCCCGGGACTCACATTGTAGAAGTAAAGAGCACACTCCCGTAAGTTATGGTACATGCTTGTAATCTCAGCACTTTGGAGGTGGAGACAGGCAGATCAAAAGTTCAGAATCATCTTAGGTTAAATAGGCCATCCTAGGCTAAATAGTTAAGCCAGCCCAAGCTATGTGAGACCCTGTTTCAAACAAGAAGAACAAAAACTTTAAATAGCACCATAAAATCAGGCAGAATGGTATCTTGTTTTTTTCAAAAAAGAGCAAATACACAATTTCGAATGGATATGGGTATCAGGAAGTCCCTGCAGGAAACAGCACTTACCCACCCTCCCCAAAAAAAATCCCCCTTTTTTTCCTTTTCTTTAAGATTTATTAATTTATTTTATGTATATGAACACTCTGTTTTCATGCACACCAGAAGAGGAAATCAGATTCCATTGCAGATGGTTGTGAGCCACCATGTGGTTGCTGGGAATTGAACTCAGGACCTCTGGAAGAGCAGCTGGTGCTCTTAACTACTGAGCCATCTCTACAGCGTTTTCTTTTCTTTTCTTATCTTTTCTTGTCTTTTCCTTTCTTTTTTCTTTTCTTTTAAGGGTTTTTTTTGTTTGTTTGGTTTGGTTTGGCTTTGGTTTTTGGTTTGGTTTGGTTTGGTTTGGTTTGAGACAGGATCTCTCTCTATAACCCTGGTTGTTCTGGCCCTCACTATGTCAATCAGGCTGGCCTCAAACTCAGAGATCCACCTGCCTCTGCCTCCTGAAAGCTGGGATTAAAAGGCCTGGGCTGGGAAAATTGTTCAACTGGAAATGTAGTTCAGTTACTACAGATGAGTGAATTCCAGAATCCAGTTCCCTATATTACATATACCCAGTATGGTGACACTCAATCTGTAATCCCAGTATTCTAGAAGAGTATGCAAGGTTCCAGGTCATCCCCAGTTACATATGGAGTTATAGACAACTTGGGACACTTGAGACCTTGTCACTTGAAAAGGGAAAACATTTTTGGAAGTCACCCTAGATCAATGCATACGCACAGGACAGCTCAGTCGGTGAGAGCACCAGCTATGCCAACTGAGGACCTGAATTTGAATCCCTAGCGCCCATGTGAAGCACCTGGGCACGGATGAATGCCTGTAAACCCTGGGGGCTGGTGTTACCTGTGGTAGGGATCTGGATCCGGGTGTTTCCAGGTTCTTGGCCTCTGATTCAAAGTATTAAAATAAGGGCTCACACCAGTTCCAAAGTAGCAAGAAAACTTTATTCAAGAGCAAAGCAATAGAACAGTCAGATACTGTCAAGAGTGACGGACGACCACACAAGTCAAGGGGTGTGGCTATTGTTTGAGGCTTCTTTTTACAGGGCTCAAGAAAAAGAGGAGTTTGGTGGTTCTCCATTTTGATTGACAGGTTAAGTTGTGTATCCACTCTCTATTGCACTTGCGCCTTTCCATAATGCATTGGATTTTAATCACATGCATGCCCAACTGTGAACAGACATAAGATGGTAAATATGGGCTCTTTTTACCCTAAAAGTTTACTCAAGGAAACAGTTTGCACATGCACCCCAAGCTAGTTCAAGCCAAATCATCCGTCCTACCTTCGTATCTGGGCATAACTAGAGTATGACTGAGTAGCATCTAAGCTTGATGGTTGCCGTGGAGGGTAGAAACCTAACCCATTGTTAGAGTGGGGTGTGTGTGCAGCTTGGTGCACATGGGAGGTCCTAGGTCACTGGCAGGTTGGGAGGGACATTGTTTAGAGGGGACTGTGTGTTCACAATACATGCAAGTAAGGGCCTCAGACTGCCAAGCGCATTATTCAGAGAAGTATATGCTGTTCCTTAAGCTTGCCAATCTCAGTGGGGGAGGGATGGGCAAAGGACTGCCGGGGTTTGCAAGCCAGCCAGCCTAGCCAAAACCTTTGTGCGCCAGACGTGGTGAGAGAGCCTATGTCAAGGAAGTAAGCCAGAAAGTAAGAGTGCAGATACCCCCATTTCCTCTGGCCTCCAAATGTGAGCATATGGGTATATGGGAGGACATGGACACAGGCAGGGACACAAAGACACACACAAACACACACACACACACACATACACACACACACACACACACACACACCATATAAAACAAGCTCTCAAGGCTGGGTTAGGTGACATGGGCTGGTAAACAGCTGAAGAAGGAAGGTCACTGACACTCATGACACCTGAGGAGATAGCTCAACAATTCGGAATACTGTTTGCTCTTCTGGAAGACCTGGGTTCCAGACCTAGCATGCACAAGGCACCACAGTTGTCTGGCATTACAGTTCCAGGAGATCTGACACCCTCTTCTGGCCTCAACAGGCACTGCATGCATGTAATACACATACATGCAGGTACAACACCCATGTGAATAAAATAAGTCTTAAAAAAAAAAAAAAAAAAAAAAAAAAGAGGCTCACATTAGAAAGCATGGAGTCCCCAAAGGCTTCTGGGAGCACAGGAAAGAGATGTGAGTCCCCAGCGCGGGCTCTCAGAAGCCACAGTGTACTCTGTGTGACTAGCAGAGCAAGAAGGGGATGGCTTACAGAGGCAGTGTCCCTCTTGCTGTTGAATGAGATGGATATGGTGGCACATGCCTTTAACCCCAGCATTTGTGAGGCAGCAGCAGAAGGACCTTTGTGAGTTCAAAGCCAGCCTGGTCTACACAGTGAGCTTCAGGCTAGTCAGAGTTACATAGTGAGACCCTGTCTCGAAACTTTTTTTCAGGAATTCAGGGACAGTGAAGATGTAAGATGATGCTGGGGTTTCCCATTTTACCACTGTGTACGTGACAGAGAGTGGGCTCAAAGGGAAAGCCAAGCATTCATTTTGGGAAATGTTTGTTTTAGCAGGTGTAGACTGTGAAGTGCTGGTAGGAAATGAAAGATATGCCCAGAGCTGAGAAGTCTTGTGACAGTCAGACACTGCCCTGAGAGGTGGCCCGGGGTAGGAAGAAAACACTTCGGAGTTGTCTCTTGTGAAGAGAAGGAAGTCATGGAACTCCATTCTATGGCAGTTCTGCCGATCCTTTCAGGGGCTCCTCTCAAATGCCCTCATTCTCACTCTTTTAACATCGCCCAAAGATTTTTCAAATGCAAGCCAGGGACGGGGGCGAGGGTTCTGTTGGAAAGGTGACTGTGCAAGCACAAGGACCTGATTGATTCCCAGCACCCACATTAAAAAAAAAAAAAAAAAAAAAAAAAAGCTTGGTGTGGCCTAATGGCATTCTGATGCACGTGAAGATCTCTGAGGCTCACTGCCCAGCCAGCCAGAAGTACTCCAGGTCAATGAGAGACTGTCTGAAAAACAAGGTGGCTAGGGCCTGTGAACTGAAAGCCAAAGTTATCTTCTTGTGTACACACACACACACACACACACACACACACTCCTCAACACGCATATACACAGAATGAAAACCAATGTCTCTCCTTGAAAGAAATTCTCCCTGGATCCCATAGAGGTGGGCCCTGTATAGCCTGATAAGGCTCTGATCACCTCGTCCCCTCACAGAGGCAGGCAGGAGGGCAGAGTCAGAGGCCTTGCTCTCGGTGTCTCAGGAGTGAGAGGACTCCGTGTTTGTTGCGTGTGCATGGACAGCCATATATAAGTGAGCAGGAGGGCAGGAGGGCACGAGGAGGGGTTCATCCCTTTGAGACAACCTAAAGAGTCTTTGGAAGGTGGGCACCTCCCATCCTCCCTCTGTTCACCTAGGAGAAAGGGATTGTCTTTCCTCTGTGACATCCCTCAAATACATGCTCCCCGCTTTCTGCTGATAACCAACCACTCACAGACCATCCATGGTCAGCCCTCAAGAGGTAGTTACAGAACGAACACCTCCTAAGCCAGGATAGGAAGAAAGTTCCTTTACCTTGGGATTAAAAACACCACCAACCTCACATACTCTGGAACCACACCCAGGCTGCGATAGCTGCTGGGCACATCGGTGCAACCTGAAACTGACAGATCTTCTTTCTGCCTGTTTGTGCATCCAGAAAACAGGAGCCACCGTGAAACCCAACCTGAATGTTCACCAAGACAGACAGCATCTGATAACAGCAGTTGACCATGCTACTAGCTCTAATACATGCGGCAGATCTGCAGCCCAGGAGAAGGAGCTGAAAGCAACCCCAAAGAGAAACTGTTCAGAGAAGAAGGGTCCCCCGGCTCTTTTTTGTTTTGTTTCATGTAGCCTACACTGGTTTCAAGTTTGCTATATAGAAAAGGACCTCAAACTCCAGACCTCCTGCCTTCACCTCCCTAGACTTGTGCTGTTGCTCCCAGCTGAAAAAGATCCTCTCAAGGTTTTAGTGTTCCATGGCAGCCAAGAAGGGGCTCAGCCCCAAATTCCTTCTCCTCAGATGAGTCCTGTCCCCCAGGCTATGGCAGGTAATAACCAAGCAGACAGTTATCTGCAGGTAGGAACACTTTTGGTTAGAAGGTGTCCAGGAGGGGACCTTGGATCTATGCCCTAGCACTTCTGCAAAACCTCTGCCCTCTTCAAGGACCCATTCTCATTTCCACTGCCAAGATCGTTAATAAATAGAAAGGGAACCCTGCCCCCATTCAAGGCAGAGGACTGGTGGGAACTGAACAGAAGCAGGGATTAGAAGCACAAAGGTGAGAAGCCACCTCCTCTTTGATATGTATCATGCTTGAACACCATGTGACCCCACTCAGAGGCGACTACGACTGGCCATACACTTCAGTGGCCAGCAATCATGTCTTCTATGTTCTATGCTACGGCCAGCTCCTAGGTTAATGTATCTTTTTAGGTTAAATCTAATGCTAGCCAGGCTTGGTAGCACACACCTTTGATCCCAGCACTTAGGAGGAAGAGACAGGTAGATCTCTGAGTTCAAGGCCAGGCTAGTCTACAAAGTGAGTTCCAGGACAGCCAGGGCTACAAAGAGAATCCCTGTCTTGAAAAAACAAAAACAAACAAAAGAAGTACTGAGAGTGGGACTGGAGCTCAGTAGTTAAGAGTTGCTCTTCCATAGGATCCAGTCCAGAACCTACACCGGGTAGCTTACAACCACCTATAATTTCAGCTCTAGGAATCCAATGTCCTCTGACCTTTTTGGATACCTTCGCACAGGTGGTGTACATGAACTCATACACTCACACATAAAAATAATACAATCTCTTTTTTAAGGAAATGGTGAGATGGCTAAGTGGATGTGGTGGTTTGAATGATAGAGATATTTGAATACTTGTCCTGGCTGGTGGCACTGATTGGGGCGGCTTAGGAGGTGCAGCCTCCTTAGAGGATGTCCCTGGAGGTCGGTGCTGAGAGATTAAGACTTGTGCCATTTCACACTGGCCCTTTCTGTTACAGATGGGAATGCTCAGCTGTTCCTGCCTGCTGCCGTTGTTTCCCTGTGGTGGTAGTGACAGACTTTGTCCCTCTGAAACTGTAAGCCCAAACTGCCTTGTCACTATGTCTCATCACAGCAACAAGGAAGGACTGATAAAGGGGGTCAAGGCACTTGCTGTACAAGCCCGACATGCCTGTAATCCCAGTACTCAGGAGGCAGAGGCAGGTGGATCTCTGAGTTCGAGGACAGCCTGGTCTACAGAATGAGTTCCAGGACAGCCAGGGCTACACAGAGAGAAACCTTGTCTCAAAAACAAACAAACAAACAAACAAACAAAAAAACCCAGAGACTAATTAATTAATTATTTTAACAGACTACTTAAAGATTCCATTTTACCCCAGTCAGAATGGCTATCACCAAGAAAATAAACGACTGGTTAGAGAGATGGCTCAGCAGTTAAGGGCACTCGCTGCCCTTGTAGAAGACCCAGGTTCAGTTCCCAGCACCCATATGGTGGCTCACATCTGTAACATCCATAACTCTAGTTCCAGAGGATCTAATGCAATCTTCTGACGTCTATGGTCACCCATGTGTACATATACATACAAGAGACAAATCAAGCTTAAGTAATAATAATAAAAAAAAATCTTCAAATAAATAGATCTTCAAAACAAATGCCAGCAAATACGGGCAATGATGTGGAAAGAGAAAATGTTATTCACTGTTCGTAAGGTGGGAGGGAGGTATAAGTCAGCACAGCCACTATAGAAGTCAGTGTGGAGCTTTCTCAGAAAGCTAAAAATAAAACCACCATATGTTCTGTTACACCATTCCTCAGATCACAGCCAAAGGACCCTGCATCTACAGAGAAACCTGCATCTTCATGTTCATTGCTGCTCTGTTCACAAAAGCTAGAAAATAGAAGCAGCCTAGAAGGTCATCACTTGATGAACAGATAATGAAAATGAGGACATACACAAAATGGAATTTTACTCAGCTTTAAGAAAAAATGAAATTTGCAGGAAAATGGATGCTGATGGAAAATATTATACTAATTGAGTTAATGCAAGTATGCTTGTTGGTTTGTTGTGTTTTTTTTTTAACACAAACCTAGACATATCTAGGAAGAGGGAATAATTGAGAAAACATCTCCGTATCAGAGAAGAAATGGAGAAAATGCCTCCATAATATTGACTTCTAGACAAATCAAGCAATTTTCTTGATTAATAGTCAATGTGGGAGAGCCTAGCTGGTGGTGATGTCACCCCTGGACATTTGTCATGGTCTTTATCATAGCAATAGAAACCTAAACCAAAGTGGCAGACCAAGAAAAAAAAATTGTCAGGTGTGTTCACCTTCATATATGGATCATAGCTTTCAGTTTCTAGCCTTATGTGTTTCATAGGGAGGCCAGAAAGCTAGGAAGAGCCCATGAGAGGGTGAGGTGAGGGTTCTTAAGGAGACAGAACATATGTGATATGAAGGTATGGGCAAGAATATTGGCAGTTAAAGCTTTGCACTAAAATGGGGCAGGAAGTAGGGAGGTAAGGGGAAGGGTGGGTAAAATAAAACTAAAGGTATATAAACATTTCTATGAAAGCCCACTACCTTCTAATACATTTTAAAAACATAATTTAAAAAACAGAATAAAGTCAGGCGTGGTGGTGCACGCCTTTAATCCGAGGACTGGGGGAGGCAGAGGCAGGCGGATCTCTGTGAGTTGGAGGCCAGCCTGGTATACAAAACAAGTCCAGGAGAGCCAAGGCTACACAGATAAACCCTGTCTTGAAACAAACAAACAAAAAGAAAAACAGAAGGAATTTGAACTGATATCTTACATGGGTGGAAGATGATTGCCTCTAAACACGTGGGTTATAAAATGAAAATCTCAGGATCAGGCATGGGTTCCCTCCCAATGAGTTACAGACCAGGGAAGCCCAAGGGCCCCCAAACAACACAGGCTATTGCTGTTAGCTCTTGGTCTAGCAGAACCAAGTGGTAGGACCCCACTGCAGAAGACACCACACACTCTGTTTGCACGACAAAGAGAAATCAACCTGGAACTGACCTAAAGACTTCCTTTGAAAAATAAAGTCCACACCAGGCCCAGGCAATCTTTCCCTCTGCTATCTGCAAATCAGGATGTAGAATTCTCAGCTACATTGCCAGCACCATGTCTGCCTGCATGATGTCATGCTCCTCACCATGATGAGAATGGACCAACCTCTGAAACTATCTGAACAGGTTGTCTCCTACAGTCCTGCTCTGGTGGCCTGAGGCAGCTCAGCTGAATGGCTTCCCACACCACAAACTGTATAACCTGCAACTGTGAGCCCAAGTTTCTGAAGCTGCTTCTGTCAGGAGAAGCTAGAAATGCAAAAAGCAATGAGGCCACCATCCGACTAACTGTGCTATGACCTCTGCTCAACCTATGTGTTATCATCCATTCCTATCTACACACCTTGACTAGGTATCTGTCCTGGTCAGGCGCTGGTGGATGCTGTGATGAAGAGATGATGATGGTTTGGTTTGTGGTATGAAGGAGTTCAGAGCCTCTTGAGCTTTTGGACTCAAGTGAGGACTCTGGAGGCATGTACAATACATTTTACAAAACTGTGCCAACCCCATAAAACTATATAGTCTTTAGAAACAAGTCTCACTTACTGGAATGTTCTTTGGCAGATCAGTTCTTCCCTGGTGACATTGAATAAAAGAGGCACTGGGATACTCAAAACCAAGCCAACAAACAAACAAAAGCCTTCCTTCTGCTAACTAGCTTCCATAATGCCAGAAGGTACCTACGCAGGTTGCTGGGAGAGAAAAGCCATGGTGGCATCCCTACAGCCACCCCTTCTGCTATAAGCCAACCTGGCAAGATGTGCCCATTGATGCCATAGCGTTAGGACGTTCATTCCTGGGGTAACCAAGTGCCTTTGGGTTGGCTTGAAGGCCTGCTCCACAGGAGGGAATTCAGAGCTGGTGCTGTAAACCTGGTCAAAAGTGCTGGCTAAGAGGTTACAGGCTCCGGGAACGTACTACTGTTGCTTTGCTTAGATGGTTATGTTTTTGGAACCACATTCTAACTATCTGTGTATTCCTTTAGATCACTACTTTCCTTAGCCTTGGCTAGAGAAGCTTCTCTGCAGTGGTCAGCAGTTAATGCAGACTTGTAACTGGTCAAAGTTCTGAGAATAAGAGAGGCTGGACTGCTCAGTCTTTTTATTTTTTTACTTATTTGGTTGTTTTGTTTTGTGTTAGGCTGTATTGTTGAGATAGGGTCTTACTGGGTGTCCTGGAGCTCTCTGTGTAGGCCAGGTTGGCCTAGAACTCATAGAGATCCTCCTGCCTCTCCCTCCTGAGTGCTGGGATAACGGGCATGTGACACCATACTTGGCTGAGAGCTTGGCCTTAATGAGACTTCTGTATCAACAACCACAGGTTTAGAGACTGTTGAGGAGGAGGGGTGGAAAGAACATAAGAGCTGGCGGGTGGAGGCTGGTGAAATGTGGTCTTTTGGACTTGACATGGCTGCTGCATTCATGAACTTACTGCAGCATGCTTACCTGCACAAGATCAAGCCAACAAAATCAGTCAACAATCCAGCAGACAGTAATAACTCAAGAGAGAAGAAGAGGAAGAGGACAGGGAAGAAGAGAAGCATGAGGGTAGAGTTTGGGTGGATATGATCAAGATACATTGTATGTACCTAAGAAACTGTCAAAGAATAAACAAAAGATGATGGTGTAAACCTTCAATCCCAGCACTTGGAATGCAGAGGCAGATGGATCTTTCTAAGTTCCAGGCCAGCCTGGTCTACATAGAGAGTTCAGGACTATACAGAGAAACCGTGTCTTAAAAAAAAAAAAAAGTAAGAGGTACACACCAGGCATCAATCTGTCCAGGTACATGCACACAATGCATATACTGGATATACACACACACAAATATTTTTGTGTTTGTATCAGCAAGCACATATACTAAAGTTGAAAACACAGCCCTAAACAAGGATGAAATGTAAATTTGTGAAATGTTCTATTTAAAAAAAAAAAAAAAAAAAAAGGTACTCGGGGAAGGGTGACTAGAGATGGCTCAGCAGTTAAGAGCATTGGCTACTCTTTCAGAGGACCTGGGTTAGAGTCCCAGCACCCATATGCCTGCTTGCAACTGTCTGCGACTCAAGTTCCAGGGGATCTGACACTCTCTTCTGCCTTCTGTGGGCTCTAGGCACACATATGGTACAGATAACCATGCAGACAGCACACATTTGCAAAATTTAAAGGAAAATAACTGTTAAGCCTTTTAACAGCCCTCCTCCATCTACCCAAGACAGATACCATCAACTCATCTGCAATGACCCCCTGGACAGGGACAAGTCTCCCTCCCTTGGAAAAGAGCAGAGAGGCCTAGTACCATCCAAAGGCACATGGTAGGATGAATCTGGACAGCAGTGGACAAATCAGGCTGTCCCCTGCCTGGCATATCCCTCCCTCTTTGTAAGGCAGGCAGACTCCACCTGGGCCAGCAAAGTTTCTTATTCTAGTTTCAAGTAGGGTCCTTGAGTCACAAAGTGCCAGGGTCTAACTAAAGGATCCCTATCAGACCCAGCCCTTTCTCTGCATGAACACCGGATTCCAATAAAAATAATAATGCTGTCCGTCTCTATTTTCTACTTCACTGTCCCTAAGGTACCTCACACAGCCTGAACCCCCACTGTTGGCACAAGAAGCCTTAGAACCCAAGACCCCGTGGACTTTTTAAGTTATTGTATTTGTTAGTTGTGTGCCTCTGTTGCCTCTGTGAGAGTCAGCTTTCTTTCTACCTGGTAGATTCTGAGGCTGAAGCCTGGGATGCTCAATCTTGGTAGCAAGCACCTCTACCTGCTGAGCCTTCTTACCAACCCTAGCAGCTTTCTTTTAAGACCTAGGTAGACTAAGGAAGGCCCCTTTTCCTCTGGGACAGGGACTGAAACCCAGTGGTCATAGTTCTCCCTTCTTTCACTCATTCCTTAGCTCTAAGCAGTCTGAGACCCAGCACTGGCTCTACCCTGGGTGTGGTAAGTGAGCTGTGTCCTTAAGAGCAGTTGGGGAGGGCTGGCTACAGAAGCATAAGAGGTAGGACCAGTTCCCTCCAGACAGCTATGTGTAGCCCAGGGCGGGGCCCCTGGGTTTAAAGAGCGGAACCCACCCAGGCTGTCCTCAGACTTGCTCTCTGAACACCGCACCACTCACCTTGCTCAAGTGATCTCCAGGGTGAGTAGATACTTGCTGGGGCGTCAGTGTGCCACTTGGAAGGGGTGGCTGAGAGACCATCTGAGGAAGGGGTGCTGGGTGCTGACACCAGGACTCTAAGAAGTAAGCGACTATTTGGGGGTTGTGAGAACAGAGATGGCCTCTCTGGGCCTGGAGGATTCTGACTTTATGACTGTGCAGAGTTTGGGACTAGAGGAAGCAAAAGCAAACCTTTAGCAGAAGTACATGTGAAATGAAAGTGAGGCATAACGCAGGAGCTGTGGGTTTGAGGGAGGGAGTAGGAGAAACTGATGACTGGCCAAAACAAACAAACCAAACAAACAAACAAACAAACAAACAAACAAACAAAAACAGCTTCAGAGACTGGTTAGATTATAAACCCCCATGACCAGGAGTTTTTCATCCAGTGTTCCATCTTAGGGCAAAAGGCCCATGTGGTTTGTATTGTAGCAGGCTTTCAGTGCTAGGCGTATTTTTTTAGGATTGACCTATCATAGCTCATCCAGGCAGTGGTGGCAAACACCTTTAATTCCAACACTTGGAAGACAGAGGCACGTAGATCTCTGAGTTCAGGGCCAGCCAGAGCTAAGTACAGTACATAGTAACAACGGCCTCACAACTGAATCCTTGACATTTGCCTATAGCTACCATTATGCAGCAAGAAAGGATGGACAAGGGTTGTCACATACAATGTAAAAATCAGGCCCTGGGTAGGATGTACTCACAGGAGAAAGGGGCTATGTCTCACACACCAGCAGACATCTCCAGGAGGTCCCTTTGCTCTGAGTGGATCTTAGTTCTTTGGAGCAGAGTCCCTGGCTCCGGAAGAGGAGGCTTGGAACTGCACCCTCCAGCCCTGGGGCTGGGTTCTGAGATTACCTGTACAGGCATGGCTACCCTAGGCCCAGATGTTTCCAAGTAAAATAGCCAGGGCCTGAACATCTGGTTAGGAAAGCCTAGCTTCTACCATGACTTAGAACAGACACCTCGCTTTGAACATTGGTTTTATCTTCAATTCCCTTTTGCTATGAAAGAGATAGTGTCTTTATAAAGCTCTTCACAGAACCCTCTGTTCCGAACACAACTAGAATTAACCAATCCACATACCCAGGCAGTCACTAGTGCCATCTGTAGATATGAAGGTGGAAAGTAGTCATTTTCTTATGGTAAACACTTCCCTACATGGAATTCCCACCTCTAATTCTCACCCCAGTTCTGCCTCTTACTAATGGGGTGAGCTGTGGCAGATCACAGGTCACAGACCCAAGCCCACCCACCTCTCCTCTGCATTTCACCCAGCAGCCTGCAGCCTTGACCTGTGTCTTGACCTGTGTCTTGACATGGCGGGAATAAGCTGTGCCTTTCTCCTGGTGCTAGCAGGTAAGTTCTCCTGAGACCAGACAGCCTCTCCCCAGAGAAGGAGTGCTGCCCAATAAATGTGTTTACATTTAAACTGTCAGCTTCGTGAAACACTAGTATAGGTGGAATGAGGGCATTGAAAAAAAAATGCTTAATGGCTATTGAGTCAGTAGACTGTGAAAAATGGACAGGGCATACCAAGGTAGACTGTTAAAGAGCAGCTCTCTTGCTCTTACCCTCGCCGTTTTGGTATCTTTCCTCTTTCTCTTGTTAGGGTGTCCCATCTCTGACTTCCTCTCTCTCTTCTCTCTCTCTCTCTGTGTCTGTGTCTGTCTCTCTGCCCTCATGGCTCACTCAGGACCTAACTCTCTTCTGCTTCCCTTCCCCCGAATATACCTTTCATATAAGATCGGTTGTATGCTGGCATCATTTTTATATAAACACTAACATTTGGTGGCCCATTCGGGGAGGGCTCTTCTGCTAACATTTAGACATGTCGGAACCCCTCTCACATGCTCACCCACAACAAATCTTTCTCTCCTCTGCTCTGCCTTTCACAATTGCTTAACCTATGCCTGCCTGCCTGCTACTGCCCACAGGAACAACGCCTGCTCCCAACACAGACTGGCTCCAGCCAGTCTATCTATGCTTAGGAACAAGGCAAGGCAGGATGCAAGGACACAGGGTTGCTCCTCCCCACTTCCCGTGCTTTGCCATGCATGCTGCACTAGAATCGGCAGAATTAAGTTTTTTGGGTTTGTTTTTTGTTTTTAAAAGAAGAAAAAGGGTTAAAGAGGCAAAGGGCTTTGCTCTATCCAAAGCTTCTCTGGCAAGGCTAAAAAATAAATCAACCATCCTGTTCCGAGCACAAGAAAGAATAGCAAGACAATAGTAAGGGAAGCAATGGGTCTCAGAGTGAATTGCAAAAGCCAAGGCCTGCTTGGGATTGGTGAAAATATGAATAAGGGATCTGGTAGAGTCACTCCCCAGACTGCTCTAGAGAGCTAGCTTTTTAGACACCAATATGATAAACACCTACTTCTGCTCCTCCCACACAGGTCTGCCTGTCTCAGAAGCCAATGACCTAATTGGTGAGTACCCACCACTGCACCCTACAAGTGCCACCTGCCTGCATTTCCCTTCTAAGAGCCCCCCACCCCCATCCTGTCTCCTAGTTCTGTTATTAGTTTACTTACTTAGTTTTTCACTTACTGCAGATAAAGACAATCCCTTCTATTATGGTAAGTGCTCATGCCAACCATCACCCCTGCTTAAGACCTTTGTCTACTTAACCCAGTACGAAGTGAGGTGGGACACCAAACCTGTTCCTTATAAGAGCTCAATGCAATGATGAAAGAGGGTGCCCTGGGGCATGGAGCTAGGGTTGGATGCCAGGACTGAGCCCAGTGAACCTTGTCCTTTCCCTAGGTTCTTCTTTCTTCTCTCATGGCGCTTGTGTCCCCATGAGATACTATTATATGATGTACCTATTAAACCACTTGGTCTCTTTTTCACTGCCTGGGATGTAAGTGCCATGTGGGCAAGCATTCATTTATATCACAAGTGGGTGCTTGTAAAGGCCTCCCACAAAGTTACACCCCAAACCCATAAATACTTTTTGAATGAATATATGACGGTACTCTGAGGCACTTTGTCTATCTCCTCTTTGACCCTGGCCCCAGACTGGGAGAGCCTGCAACTGGGTGGAATGATCTTTGGAGGGCTCCTGTGCATCGCTGGAATTGCCCTAGCACTAAGTGAGTAGAGGGACCGGCAAAGTGGGGAGAGAAAGGCTCAGTTCTCAGGATGGACCTGACTACGTTCTTCCTCTCCCAGGTGGCAAGTGCAAATGTAGGCGCAGGCATAAGCCCAGGTAAGACAGTGACCCAGCTGTATGTACCTTTGGCTGAACATAGCTATGTGGTGACATTTTAGGACCAACAGAACCACTACAGCCTGCCTATGCATTGGGCTCAAAGTAGGATGTTTGAAGATAATAAAGTCTCAAGGGCCCCAAATCATAGGAAACCCTGTCCTTTCATGTAAGTTACTATGGAAGAGGAGAATGAAAGTATGGGCATGGCAGTGCACACCCTGTAATCCCAGCACTTGGTAGAGGTAGGAAGATTTGCAGGTCATCATCTTTGGTTACATACCTAATTCAAGACTAGCCTGAGCTACTACAGAAGAGCCTGTCTCAAAAGCTCAAGTACATAAATGTAAGGTATACCCTTGTAGGAGAGGGTCATGGGAAGTACTGAGGAGACAACAGAAGAGCTTGATGTCCACCTGAGTGCTTCCTTTCTCTAGTTCCTTACCTGGGAAAGCCACTCCACTCATCACTCCAGGTGAGCTGGGCATTTGGTGGGATGCAGGAATGGAGAGGGATGGGATAACAGAGGGAATAGGTCACTGAAGAACCAACCCAACTCTCTACAGCCTCTGCCAGTACCTGCTGAACTGAACACAGGACCAAGTTGGAGGCAGCTCTTGCCAGCCTCCTGCTCTTCTTCCCCTCTGGAGACTTTCCTCTTCAGGATGGCCTCTCTAGAGCATAATGTTAAGTCTTCGGAGATAATGAAGGGTGTCCAAAGCTTATTTTATATTAAACTGGTCTTGCTGCTCCTTTCTATGATCTTGTGACTATCCCTCCCCCACCCCATAGATGTGGTGAGAATGCAGAGATGCAGGAGTGTCTGCCCCCTATAGCTTTTTATCTGGAAGCCCACTCTCAGGAAGATCCTGCTTTGAGAACCTCCTCATAACTGTGTGCCCAAATGTTTTCCCATGGCTCCTAGACCAGCAAGACCCATGGGAATGAAACCACTCTAAAAGATACCAAAATGTTTTATCCAAAGACTAGAATTTTTACTCTGTGCCTAGAGACCCTAGAAGTTCTGATGACACAAATTGCCTCTACATGATGTAACCTAGAATGATCCTCAGTAGCTTAGCCACTCTGAAACACCATCACACTGAGACTTCACTAACCTGGTAAAATCTTGTAAGGCCCTCATACCAGTACACGGGAAGCCTCCAATGTCCTGGAATGTGAGTGCATCCACCAAATCACAAGACAATAATTAGGGTTGAGTGGCAAAAAGCCAGAACTCAGAGGGTCCTAAGATGGGGACCTCTTGATAGCGAAGGTACCAGCCCACTTCTTGGCTAAGGCAGAATGCTGGGTGTCTGGAGCAGAAACTGGGCAGCTAGCTAGCAGCAGAGGCCCAGAAACAGACTCAAGAGGCACCTGAATTTCACCCCAAAGGTGAAAAGCAAGAAAAATTTGCTACACAATTGTGCTGGGTAAGAGGAGCACCGAGCATACAAATGTCCAGGGGACAAAATGACCTGGGCTGTAATGCAAGAAGTGTGACTGCAATGCAGCTGAGATCCCAGCGCTACAGCGGTTTCACATCAGCGCCCCCTTGAGGCGGGCGCGCTGTGGTGCTCTTCCATCCTGCTGGAGGCCTGGTCAGACAAAGCAAGGTCTCCAGCAACAGACCTCAACTGAGATCTGTCTCACAAGCCAAGGCATATGAAGCTCAGCTGTGCTCTTGCCGAGTATACCTTTGACCTGAGATGCAGGATCACTTTGCAGCCACAATCCAACTTGGAGATCCCACACCTATCCTCAACTGGTTTTGCTGTGTTTACTTTGTGATAGCAGAGAATTCTCACGGGGAGAAATTTGGTAGCTTTCAGGCTACCAAACACTGCATGTGGCCCAGGATAACCTTCAACTTTCTATGAAGTGCAAGATGACCTTGAAGCTCTGTTCCTCTTGCCTTCAACCCAGAAGCACAGGGATTTTAACTGTGGGATATCACATTGGTTTAAGTGGTGCTGAGGCTCAAACCCAAGGAGTCTTGAATGCTAGGAACATGGTCTTCCAACTGAGCAATATACCCAACCTTAAAATGTTTCCTGAAATTTAGATTCCATGGCCCCCACTCCCATTAGTAACCAGAGGTGCAAGACCTCAGTGTCTTACCGTATATGGCTCTCATCACTGTACACAGTACCAAATCACAAGCCTGTTCGGCAGCACAGAAGTTGACAGTATATGAGCGAACACATGGGACTCTCACTTTGCAATAGGGACAAGGCATAGAATGAGCTTGTGTTAGCTCCGGAGATGTACAAGGTCCAGTAGGCCTCAGGCAACAAAATCTCTATGGAAAAGCTTTTCCTCCTCTGAGCTGTTCAGGTTGAAAACTGCCTCTCCCAGGCTTCCCAATGTGAAGCCACTGGAAGCTCTAACTGGACTATTGCCCCTGGCAGGAGGCAACTTCACAACTCCACCCCCTTTCCATCCTCTTCATATTAACTCAATTTCTGAACAGCTTAGGAGATGGGGGTTCTACTAGCTCAATAGTTCTTAACCTGTGGGTCTCAACACCCAACCCCCCAACCTGACCCTTTCACAGGAGCCACCTAAGATCATCGGAAAACATTTAGAAATCATAACAAAATTAGTTGTGAAGCAGCAAAGAAAGTAATTTTATGATTGGGGGTCACCCCACGATACCACAACATGGTAAATTGTACTAAAGAACTGCAGCAACGACTGGATAGCTCTCTTGAGATACAAAAGCTCTCACATGTTCACAAGCACAGGACCTCAAACCCTGGAAGTCCTGTTCCTGAGCAGTTTCTGAAGACCCATGTTGCTTCTGAAATTTACGACTGTTCCAGGGACAGACCAACAGCTATGCCTGCATCCCTATTTGTGATGCTGAAGATTGTTTTTTGTTGTTGTGTTTTCTTTAGCCAAGTTCTCATGTAACCTAGACTGGCTTTGAACTATATATGTAGCCTAGCTTGGCCTTGAATTCCTGATCCTCTATCCCGAGACTACTGACATTTCAGTCAAGTGCCACTACACCCGGTTTTACTGTTCTGGGTTTGAAACCCAGGGGCCTTGTACATGCTAGAGATACACTGAGATACAGCCCAACCCTTTGATAATGCTATGCAGGTGCTCCCCTAGCATGGTACTTAAAAGTATAATACCTAATACAAAATAAATGAGTAATACAAGTGTGATCAGAAAGCATCTATCATTTCAGTAGTTGCAAGAGAATCACAGCAAGTTTGAGGTTAGCCTGGCCTAGTGAATTTCAGATAGCAAAACCTACAAAGTAAGATACTCTCAAACTCAAGAGGCTGGGGGAAATGGCTCATTTGATAAAAGAACTGAGTTCTGATCACCAGCTCTTACTTAAAAGGCAGGCAGAGCAATGCATACCTATAACTCTAGGGATTAAGGTGGGATTGAGTAGGTGGATCCTTAAGAACTCACTGGCTGGTCAGCATAACTAAACTGATGAGCTCCAAGTTGTGAAAGATCCTGTCCCAAAATATAAGGTTAAGAGTTATCCAAAGAAACTAACCTCTGACAATCATCTGTACATACATGAACACACAAACACACACAAGATGTGACAGGAGAAAGGGCTCCACAGATTAAGAGGATCATCACCGAGTCTCGCACGAGTTTGATCCCAGGACCAAATGGTGTAAGGAAAATTGATGGCCTCACGTTGTTCTCTGATCTTGAGGCCACACATGCCCCTACCAGGAGGGGGCAGGCCCAGGGGAAGTAAACAAGCTCAGCTGTACATGTGTGGAAAAGCTGAAATTAGGCCTTCCCCAAGGGCATAGACCAGCTAAGACAACTGCTGATGGAGACTGGCCGGCTAAGGTCTCCACCCACCTGCAAGTCATGCAGGGATTCCCAGATGCAGCTTCTATGGAGTCATTACCCAAGTTGGGGTGACCTGCATTTGAGTTCTCCTTATTCCTATGTAAGAAAACATGGTTCACCAAGGGACTTTGGCAAAGACCTTGGTCTGTGCTAAAGCTCCCTGAGGTGAGTAGATATTTTATGAAGCAATTATCTCTCACATAACCTAGTAGAAGCAGAACCAACTCTTAATTTTTTTTTTTTTTTAAGATTTATTGTTTATGCAGTAGTCTGTCTGCCTGAATGGCCAGAAGAGGGCACCAGTTCTCATTACAGATGCCTATGAAGCCCATGTGGTTGCTGGGAATTAACTCTTGCAAAGGCAAAAGCAGCCAGTGCTCTTAATCTCTGAGCCATCGCTCCAGCCCAACGCTTGAATTTTTTGATCCGGTCAGAGGAGAGTTCTTAGTTGCAGCTTCTCCTTAGCCTTAATTCTGGTCCCAAGCTAAGAAGCCAACTCTCTCAGGTACAAAGGGGTGATCATCTGGCTTGTCAAACCTTTAACTTACACTGTTTCTAGATAATGGGTCAAAAATTTACATTCTGAGATGTCTCTGTAACATTCAAGTTTTGTATAGTAAGTGTGAGAAAGATTTTCATACATCATGTTTGTTTTGTTTTCTTAAGTCAGGGTCTCATGTAGCTTTAGCTGGCTTTGAATCCAAGGAAAATAGATAACTAATCTGAAACAAGATTTTCCAATTAGAGGGTTGGAGAGATGGCTCAGAGGTTAAGAACAGTGGCTGTTCTCCCTGCAACCACATGGTGGCTCACTACCATCTATGAGATCTGGTACCCTCTTCTGGCTTGCAGGCATACATGCCCACAGAATACTGCATAAATAAGAAATTTTAATAATAAATATTATTTATTTATAAATATTTAATAATAAATAATAGATTTTCCCAATTAAAAGGGAATTTTAAAAAAGCAAATGGACAGGAATGGTAGCTGAGAAAGAACTGGTCTGGGGTCCAGGCTTGGCTGGGCTAGAGCTGTAACATAGGTCCAAAATAAAAGGTATTGAAAGATGCTCCTAAGAGCCAAGCCAATTTTTCAAATGAAAAACTCATTTAACCAGATGTGGCACAAATCCCAGAAATTGAGAGACAGAGGCAGGTGGATCTGAGTTTGATGCCAGCCTGGTCTACAGACCAGGTTCCAGCAGAACCAGGGCTACATAGTAAAACCCTATCTTGAAAAACTACACCTAAACAAACAACAAAAACACTGACCACAGATAAGGCATAAGCTATGTTAAATAGATCTGGAGAAATGGGTCAGTGGTAAAAGTCCTGGCCTACAAGCCTAAAAACCTGAGTATGATCTTAGGAACCCATCTACAGAGATGAAAGGTGGACACAGAAGAAGGGCTGGAAGATCAAGAGCCAGATAGCTTTATCAGAACAAGAAACAAGTTGAAAGCCAGAACCAACATGAGTTAGTCTTTTCATCTCCATTTACACATCATGGCACACACACACACACCTAAACTCACATGCAAACTGCACACAAAATACTAAGTAATGTAAACTGGCTGTGGTGGGACAAGCCTGTAACTGTAACTTGGGAGATGGAAGCACAAGGATCAGAAGTTCAAATTCAAGCCAAAGAGTTTGAGATTAGCATGGGCAAGAAAGTTAAAAACATCAAACCACTGTGAACCTATTGGGAATTGCTGACACTTAGAAAACCATTGTAGGGGCTGGAGAGATGGCTCAGAGGTTAAGAGCACTGCTTCCTCTTCATAGTTCAGTTCCCAGCAACCACATGGTGGTTCACAACCATCTATAGTAAGATCTGGTGCCCTCTGTCACATGCAGGCAGAACATTGTATATATAATAAACTTTTAAAAAAATCACACTTAAAAAAGAAAAAAGAAAACCATTGTAAGCCTTGTACTAACTAAAAGGTATTCATGTTTGTTTTGTCTTACAGAGACAAGGTTTCTGTACAGTCTTGGCTAATCTGGACTCACATAGATCCATTTGCCTCTACTGGGCATTAGTGTTGGGATTATAGGCATGTGCCACCATGCTTGATTGGCAGTCATGTTTTCTCAAGTATAAAAATTAGAAAATTTTTAAAATCTTTCTCCAAAACTCAAAATATGCTAGCATAATCTTGAGAGCTTTAAAATCAGCATTCCCCCCCCACCCCTCAGTACTAGGATTAATCATAGGGCCTTATACATGGTAAACAAACTTCCAACAGGTATACATTCCCAGCACAACCTGCAATAATTTTACCTAAACCTTGGAAAAAGCATCCATTGTGCTCTAACCAGACTGACACATTGCATCAAACAGTGAACATTTTAGGTTTTGTTGTTCAGGCCCTGTAATGATCCAATTACTGAGCTCTTAACACAACTGTGGCCAATGAATCACCTTGGCTGTGTGAACAGATTTACAAACAAGATGTCAGCTTTACAAAGACACTCTATAAAGACAAGAGTCTGTAAGGGTACTCTCCAAAATGCGGAATAGACTTAGCTTTGCTGGTATAGCTTCTAAGCACTTGGGCAGGTCACATGGGTATAGTGCTGGCTGGCTTCCTCCCTAAAATCTAGTCAGCACATCAACCTTGTGTCATGTGTAAAAGATGTGAATGCATCTCAAGACATCCTGAATGCCTGATGAGTTGGCTACACCATCTTAAAGCTCTAAAATCTTCAGCAAATGGACATTAGAATTGGGAATTGTAGACATTACTTCTGTTAGTATCTTACCTGCACTGTCTTTGTCACACCCTTTTCTTATACCTCCTACCCTCTTTCTGCCACATGGCCCTAACCATTTTATTCTTCCTAGCTCTGGGGTGGAAAAAAAAAAATCTTAGTGAAAATTCTGAAAACATGGGCCAAGTCTTTTTAAGAAATACTAAAAGCCTCGGAGAAAAGTGTCTATATTTTGAACACTTTGTTTTGGCAAGACTGTTGAGGCACAGGCACTTGTTGCCAAACCAACTTCAGCTCAGTAGAAGCAACTTCTTACAGCCTGACATGCATGAGCCCACAAACAGAAATACAAACTCAGGAACTAGATAGAGCTGGCTCAGTGTTTTAAAAGTACTTCTTGAAAAGGACTAGTTTGATTCCAAGAATCCACCTGAGGTTTCAACCACCTCTTTAGGGACCAGACAGCACATGGCATATGTGTACAAACAGATAAAACCAAGTTTAAAACACACACACTTAAAACAAGGGGAATCCACACTTTCAAAAATGTCTACAAGGTGCATAGCTTTAATACACTACTTTTACCAGGCAGTGGTGGTGCATGCCTTTAATGCCAGCCTTTGGGAGGCAGAGGCAGGTGGATCTTAAGAGTTCCAGGCCAGCTGAGGCTACACAAAACCCCATCTTTTTTTTTTTTTTTTGGGGGGGGGGGGTTAAGACCAAACCAAAGACACCATTTATACCAATGATCAGGAATACACACCCAATTTCAAAATGGAGTCTTGGCTAGCCTGGGTACCTGCTGGCTTACCGACTCTGGAGTTAGAAGTCTTACTACACCCAACATAATCTAGGTTTTGCTGGAGTGTTTTTTTTTTTTTAATATATAAATTTCTGCCTCCTAACCTCATTCATTCATAAACAAGTGTTTCCCAATTTTTCTTGGGAGTGGAAAGACATTGGGCTCCTACGATAGCTGATTTTCCACTGCAGCTCTTAAGCCACACAGAATTGGAAACCTATGGACCCACTCCCATTAATACATGGTTAAAGAACTTCTATCACACCTGAGACCACTGGTGAATGCCCTTACTCTTGCCTTGCTGGGAATGATTAGACCAAGCTACTCAATATCCATATCTATACAGGCTCAATACAATACTTTGATACTGAGGCTATTTTGCCTGCTTGTGGCCAGGCATTACAGAAAAATTAAGACTTCCAGGTTTCCCCACAATTTGTGGTTTCTAGGTTGAAGATCTCTTTTCTATCAACAAAACCAGAGTAGGACTTCTAAAATGTGACCAGGACACATGGTTCAGTGGCTTTGAACCTGCTAAATACCAAGGGTCTATTCCTCTATAGCTGATTTGTTGGAAGACAATAGAACCTAAATCAACGCTCAAACGCCTTTGTCACTTCCTATCATCTACTCCCCAATATATGAAGGTATTTACAGTGTTGGGACTCCAGCAAGAGTGAGATAGCTCAACTTTTAAGAGCCCCTTATCACTCTTTGAGAGGACTTAGGTGGGGTTTCAAAGTAAACTACAAAGCACTCCCAATTCCTGGAAAAGCCAATGATCTCTTCTAGTCACAATACACCAGAATTCACACAGCGCACTTAAAACACATGCAGTCAAGAAAGAAACCACAAAAGGTTTAATTTTTTTCAATTATATATGTTATGTAATCACAGGAGGCTGGGACTATGTGCTTCCTCATACACACAGCACTGTTTCTAATTGTCTCTAAATAAGCACATAGCACTTATTTTAAGACAGTGTCTTGCTGCCTGGCCTGGAACTCCCTACATGGTCCAAGATGGCTAATTTTCAGCTTCCCAAGCACTAGAATTACAGGCCTGAGACAACCCATGCAGCTACCACTGTTTTCAAATCCCCTCTGGAACGTGTTTACAACTCCTTCTCAACCACCCAAATTTGCTGCCTTTCGCTGAGTAGATAAGCTGTGCCAGTCATTGTGAAAAAGTCTTTATTTTAAGAAAAAAATTTAGTTAACAAAAATTTAACAAGTTTCACTTAGCAAAATACACCCAAAAGGAAATCACAGTACAAAGAAAGCTTTAAGTCAAGGCCTCACCAATTCCTACAGTATTAGTATTGTGTCTCAATTCTCAAAACTAACTTTTAAAAAGCTTAAACTTAACCTAAAGATTTTAAATGAAAATATAAACTAGAATGAAGAACATGAGAATGCTTCTTTGCATCAGGGATCTAGCACCTTTGAGTTCTCCAGGAAAGTACATGTCCCCAGTGTGTCCACTGTGGTGTGCTTAAAGATCCACTCAACATACTTAAAACTACTTAACTCAGATAACATCACTCTTAAGTATACTACCAAAAATGTTAATTGAGAAAAGCGGAAGAAAATAGTTTTAGTTTACTCAATATTACATGCTAGAAGAAAAGTTTGCATGAGAAACACTGAAGAGGTAATTTTTTAATCCAGATTTCACAAACTCATGGTGCAAAGTGGGTCCCCCAGCTTCCTCTAGAGTTATAAACTGCTCTTGACTGCTTTATTGGCTGCCTGTGAAATTTTTGATTGAAACAACTCAAATGTTCCTACAATACTAATCATATCCACCCATGCTGTTCTGACCGCTGTAGCCGGCCCCATAACAGCCACTCACTGACTGACTCTCCAGGCCACTGTAAGTTGCCTGGGCAGCTGACACTCCCATGCCCTGCATCACCTGGCTGCTATAAGCCCCGTTGCTAGCCCCTGTTGTGGAATTCAGGAAGAGTTCTATGTATCTGTGCTGCATGTTGGCCCTGTCCTTCGACATAGCTGCCACTGCTTCTTCATGGGTGGCAAACTCAACATCAGCTTCTCCCGTCACTCTTCCATCAGGGCCAATCTCAATATGAACTCTCACAGGGTTGAGTGGAGAGAAGAAGTTGTAGATGTCATTCTCTGTTGCTTTGTAGGGCAGCCCTCTCATGTGGACGCAGTGGCCGGTGGTGCTCTGCACTGTGAACTCGCTGTCTCCGTATCTGTGGTCATACATTCCTGAGAGACAGTAGCTGAGGTCTCTCCCAAACAGGTCAGTGGTGAAGCCATAGCCATCACTGAGGCCACTGTATTCTTCATAGCCCCCATAGCCTGCACTATAGGCTCCAGACCTCATCCTATCCAGGCCTGCCTGTTTCACAATGCCAATGTACCTCCGGGCTGTGCCAGGCCGGTCATAGGGCCCAGGCCTCTGCACAGACATAAACTTCAGAGGTGGATCTGAGTATGACCTAACTTCCTCCTGACTGCTCTTGAACACTTCAATATACCTATGCCCTATTCTCTCCTTGTGCTTCCCTAGAGCTTTCTCAGCTAACTCTTGTGAGGCAAACTGAACGAAGGCCTCCCCTGTAATCTTGCCCTCCGGGTCCACAGGTAATGTGATCCCGTTTGGCACAATTTCCAACCCTGAGAAGAACTGAACGATTTCTTCCTTTGTGCATCCAAATGGGAGTCCCCGGAGCCTCACAAAGCCATCATTGGCACTGTCGGCGCTGTTTGGACCACTGTGCTTCAACACCCAATCCATCTCGGTTCTGTGTGACTTGAACACCTCAATATACCGGTGTCCCATGCTTTCCCTGTCTTTTTTCAGAGCCAATTTTACATCATCTTCTGACTCAAGTTCAACAAAAGCCTCACCACTCTGCCTGCCTTCTCTAGTATAAATGAAATGAACACCTGCGACCCCATCATGAATTGTGCAGTCGGAGAGGAAGTTTTGTACGTCCTCAATTGAGCAGGACCAGGGTAGGCCTCGGAGTTTGACCACATAGCCTTCACCTCCCTCAGGGCCCAGCATCATGAACACTTGACAGGGCTGATGTCACAAGCTTGGGCAATTTTTTGTAGCTGAAAGAAAAGAAAAAATGAAACCTACTTTATACAATTTTCATTTAATATGCATAGTAAGGATATTCATTAGAAACTGTTTTTCGCATTCCACAAATGAAAGCTAAGGATGAGTGAAAGTAAAACATTACAAACAGCTAGCTGTCAGCCATGATAGCATACGCCACCCAAACATTTACTTTTCTGTGAGTTGAAGCCAGTCTGGTTTACAGTGCCCCATCCAAAGGCAACCTGGGCAATACTTCACTTTTAAAAATCAAAGAACAAGCTTGGCATGATGGTGCACACCTTTAATCTCAGCACTCAGGAGGCACAGGCAGGCAGATCTTTGTCAGTTCAAGACCAGGCTGGTCTAAAAAGTGAGTCCAGGACAGCCAGTGCAACAGAGAAATTCCTGTCTAAGAAAAAAATATTTGCTATCAAAAAAAAAAAAAAAAAAAAAACCACTATAGAACAAAGGGCCAGGGTGGGTCTTAGCGATGCAAGAAGAGTCTTATCTAGTGTGTGCCAGCTTGACTCAACATCAAAACCAAGACCCATCACCACAAAAAGCTAAAACAAGACCCACAAAGGGATATTTAAGCATAGTATAAATGTATTTGGCAGGTAGATATCAAACAGTAAGTAGCAGTTCCAGGTCTTCCTTAATTATTAACAAGTTAGAGGCCTGTATGAGACACTCTCAAAACTTAAACTAGGGCATAGCAAGTTAAGAGTGTGTAAACACGTTCCCACCAAACCTTTTCAACCACTAATACCTGACACATTAGAGAGCCTTGATTCTTCACCTACCTTCCATGTACACATTCACTTGTAAATACATTTTTTTTTTTTTAAAGACAGAAGAGCCAGGCCCAGGATAGAAGCACACACCTTTAATGCTAGCACTCAAGAAACAAGAGCCAAGTGGATCTCTATAAAACAACTTCCAGGCCAGACAGGGTTACATAATAACCTTGTCTTAAAACATATAGATTAGATAGATGATAGATATATAGATAGCACAGAATTAGACAGACAATGAATGAGCCAGGCAACTCAAGGTAGCAAACACTTGAAACCAACATTTAGAAGACAAAGAATCTCTAGAGTTTACGGTCGGCTCTGGTTACCTAGTCAAAACCAACCTAGACTACAGCAACCTCTCAAAAAATCTTTTTAAAGAAAAAATTTATACTCACATATAATCAACTGTATGAGTCGAAACCATGACATCCTTTCTACCTATTCTATCATTAGCTTTAAAATAATTTAGTTTTTTAAAATTAAAAATTTCCACTTACCTGCTATCCAACACCATATCAGGTGACAAAAATGCCATCCTGTCCCCACAACAGTATAATGGTACTAATGGAACTTTAAATTGTGAAATTTACTGGATATACCAACTCCCTTTAAATATATTAAATAGCTTTTAAAAAGTTACCTTGCCTATGGCCTGAAGATAAAATATAGATAGGACAAGCTCTAAGGGAGAGCTGAGTGTGTAACAGCATGTTTAGTCCTTATGCATAATTATATATAAACAAACACCAGCATGAGCTGAATTAATGTTGCAGACACCTACTGGTTACCACCCTAAGCCTTACCTAGTCTTTCCACCAACACGTAACTAACCTCAGTGTAGTGCTGCTATAATGAAGTTCTAGCAATCTTCTTTGCTCACTAATAATCAGGGTATATATGTGCCTGTTGGGAGTAATGGGTTTATGATCCCAGGGTCAAGTAGGGATTTGTGTAGCTCCATTTTCAAAGCCAGGACAGAGGAACTCAAGTCTAATTACATTTTATAGAAGACTATGTTCCGGTCCCATATTTAGTCCACTCTCCCTCCATCTATTTTCTCTTGAACTCCACCTCACAATGATTTCCAGTAACTCCCAAGGCCCATCAAAGCCCCCGCCCCCAAAAAACCTTACAAATATCTAGGTGAAATCTGTCAAAATCTCACCTTATATCTTATCCTCCCCTTCTCCAATAGCCTGGATCCTTCCTTCAGCCTCAGCTTCCTTATCTTCATTCCATATAACTCCCTCTACCTTTTTAGCATCTTCCAATGAATAATCTACATACAGTTCTTTACTGCAAAGCTCTACTGATTCTACTGAACTGACTCTTGGCTGTGCTGAATAGTTCGGCTACACGCAAACAGAGGAGAAAGGTGCCTTGACTTGTTCAAATATTTTAAAACAGTCCATTTTTTTAAGGCTGACCAGTAGTAAGTACCCTGTTCGCAAACCTAGTCTTTACCCACTAGAGGGCAGGCCTCAATGCTACTACATGCGGATTCTGAACCTGTAGCAATGTCTAAAATAACATACTCTAGAGACCAGCACAGGAAGACCCCAAACTCAAGGTTAAAAAAAGTTCATGTGAGATGACCTGCCTCTAAAATGGATGCAGGTTTAGGAATAATACCTGTAATCCCAGAATTTGGAAAGAGACAGGACAAGCTTCTGCTAAACTATACTGCCCTGTTGTTTCAAAATAAAAAAGGGAAGCAGGTACGAACAAGCACCATCTACAAACTACTCTGTCTGCTCTTGGTATATAGCCCTTCAGGTGCCTAGAAAATTCTTTTAGGTCGAGGCAGGGTTTCTCTGTGTAACCTTGCCTGTCCTGGACTCACTTTGTAGAACAGGATGGCCTCAAAAATCAGAGATGTGCCTGCCTCAGACTCCCTCGGTGCTAGCATTACAGGTGTGTGCCACCATGCCAGGCACCCAGGCAACTCTTAAGGCTCTTCTCTACTTCCACAGGATCAGAAACACCCTGTCAAGGACCTGTCCCTCTTAACAAATTACTTAAGATCTGCTTGGGAAACCAACTTAGAGAAAAGTCCTTATGGCCACTAAGCACTGTCTCTTTGCACTACATCTGAATAGTACTTACTAACCAACCATAAGGCCTTCTCTGCAGAGACAGCCTTGCCCCCAGCTACTTACTCATTTTCCCTTTTATGTAGAAATGAGGTCCCTCCCTCCATTGTCTCTTCAACTAACCACCACACTGAAATAACATGTTCTTATTGAGCATCTCTCCAAGAGAACAAATAAATGTCCTATCTTCATCTGTTGTCTGCACAGAATTTAACCAATCCTTCCTGGAAATCCTTGTTAGGTGTTCCATTCCAATCAGCTCCCCCAGGTATCCATAGTCACACATGGCTGTGCTCAATCTTTGAAGACCTTCCAACCTATAGTTCCAAGGCTTCACCTGCCATATACAAAGCTCTGTACCATGAACATAGCATATTCACTACTTCTATACCTTTGTTCTACCTGAGCCTACAAGCTCTACAAAGACTGATCTTTACAAAGATTTCTCAGAAATCCTCAGAACCAACTCACTTGAGTACCCCATTTTCACACAGGACCCCAGCCTTCATCCTAAAATCCTATTCTTATTAAGACAGGTTTTCTAGGATCTTTATATCCATCTCATGCTAACCTGGACCTGTCTCTGCCTAAGACTCCCAAGTGGTCATTACAGTATGGTTCATCATACCTGAAAACTATTATTTGATCAAGTACTCAGATAATCTTACAAAAACATCCCTTAGCTACTGTTAAGGAGTCAACAGTCTTTTTTTAGAATAGTAAAATATAAAAAGCTAAATGGGTAACTTTCCATATAATAAAATATCTTCCACGATAGGCAAATAAACCCCTATACATACTAGGCAAATTCTCCAGCCTCTCTTAAACCTTTCAATTTTGAGACACTGTCTAAATATGGTCTAAGGCTGACCATAAACTTCCTTGTTCTAACTTTTCTTCCAGCATTCCTCAGACAGTTGCCCATATCCCCTATAGTTTCTCTTAACTCTTAAGAACCTATTCCCAGCTAACCTGTATCACTGATCTTTAAGTTTTGTAAGCACTACTGCAACCCAATTATGTCTATGCCCTACTTCTAAGCCCTATTTCCCTTTGGTTATTAGAACAAAGACTTAAGACTGGAATTCTCAGGTCCTACAGACATTGAAGAGCTACATTCTTACTTAGCTCCGCTTTTTCTTCTTGGTGCCTATAATTTCACCACCGTTCCCTAGAGGATTTGACAGACGTAGTAATTAATTCTCCCTGCAAATATCCTCTGTCCAACCTTGTCTAGCTAAATCGTGATAATCCTCCCAGGTCTAAGCTCCAATTCCTTTCTAAAACATCTTATCCTTCACAACCTTGAACCTCCACTTTCGTAGCACCCTTCATTGCGGTTTTAAAAGGTGTCTTCAATACCGCATCGGGACCCTACTTAGGACAGTTTTGTTGTCCAGTGTTTCCTCATCCTTAGCAGACTGGGCACAAACCACAGCAGGCCAAAGATTAGCAAGGGATTAACTGGCCGCTTGGGGTCAACACCTCAATCAGAGTGTGGCAGCTTAGCCAAAGCTAAAGACTCGCAAGAAACAGGCAAGCACATTAACTTTGAGTTTAGAAGTAGTTTTGGCAACAAAGAGAAAACATGTCTGCTCCCAATTGTTTACTATTTACTCAGAACTTTTTCTCCATAAATCTTAACACTAAAACTTTCTAATAAACTTATACTAGGCACTTAAAACTAATGACAAAGTTTTAGCCTCCAAAGAAAACTTTGCCTAACAAATCAATGACTTACAGTGACTTATCTTAATAGCTTACCTTAAGGAACCACCACAGATGCCTTCTGTAGCAAACACTTATGGAAGATAACAAGTTTTCCTTTAAAAAACAAAACACAAAACTCAAGATTGATCTCATGGCCTCAGAATCCATGCATTATTTTAACAGACAGGAGCTCCCAGTTTCAGAGCAAGCTACACTCTAAAAGCCCAGAAAGATGTTTATTACAGGGTCCCTAGACCAAAATACTTAAAAGTTTCCATATCATTTACACTTTACTTTTTCATGGGAAGAACATTAGCAAAAAAAAAAAAAAAAACACAAAACCCATTTGCTTAGCAGAGAACTAATTATAAACTTTCCATATAAAGGTGGTGGTAGATGTTTAAATGAGAGGAGGAAAAGGAAAGGGGAGGGAGCTGGAATGGCACTTTTTCTGACAGCAACCCTTTCACAGGCATTAAGCACCAGAAAAGCCTGTTGGATTGGACAGAGTTTGAGAATTTACTCTGGAGATAGTACAGAGACATCCGACATCCACAAGACTGTTTTTCATTGATATAACCATAACTAATATCCATGTGACAAAGTTTTGCCCAACTGATGAGGACATGCGCTAAATAAATCTCTAGGACATAAAATATTTTTTTATAAATTATGCTGCATTCATCTTGAAAATGTATTTTGCCTGTTGTTTTTAATAGAGGTAATTACATTTGCTTGTCCTGTACCTTCTGCACTTATGTAATAATGAGGGGTTATTACTTTGTTAGAACCCTTTTTAAAAGGGGCTGTTTCCAACACCCTGAAAACAGATCAAGAAGTCTTATCCATACTCCTACCCATGAAATCCTAATCACTGGATCCCCTTCTTCCACCCTTTTACTCCGGTCTTCTGCTACCAGTTTGGTAGACAATACCCGAGGCCTCCCTGGAGACACCATAGCGCAAGCAGCTGGCAGCTAGACCTACATTTACCCACTGGCACAAGACCTGTGAACATGTTAACTGTGGAGACATGCCCAGCAAAAAGACCAGATGGAAAGCTTGGTCTCTTTTAAAGTACTGTTCCTGCACCCAGAGATTTGGCTGAAATTGCAGCACACGCTACCGGAATTATTTGCACCATTCCCGGGTGACTGGCTTGTAATACTGTAGCCCGCTGAGCCCTACATTCGCTTTTAAAATTTATTCCCACAACTTGATAACTAATGAAAATGCGCTCTTAAATTCTAAAATAAGTAACCCAGGTTGAGACTCTTGCTTTTCTAGCAACTACCCATTTGGTGATACTGGTTAGACTGGATTTTCACTGCCTTCAGGTAGATCCAGGTAAGATAAATTAGGTGCGCCCTTTGAATCCTGAACTGGTTAAGTTTATCTGCGAAACAAACAGGGCCGCTCAAACACCACCCACCCAGTTCTTTTGTTCAGGGCCCGCTTGGTGGGAGCCTTGCTGCACCCTCCTCTACACATCTTTGTGTTCCAGGAAGTCGCCGGGAGTTTTCACTGAGAGCCCGCCCTCGCCCTCCCTCCATTTTGTAAATGGGTTCTAACCTCCGGAACGCCGGGAGCGCGTCCAGGCAGATTTTCTTACTCAGAAAGTTCTACTCAATCAAGACCACGATGGCCGCGCGGCTTCAGGTAGCAACTGCTGCCTTTTCTGCTCTAAAACTTACCTCGGGAGGAAGGCAGAAGTGACTTCTATTTTCAGTAAGGAACGCGGCTTACGAACCAACTCCACCCGACGCCTTAAAAACGCAGAGGGCTCCGGGGAAAGTCCAGGTGCATCTTCTTTTTGTTCTCAACCTGAAATGGAAGTTCAAATGACCAGGGAGCAAGCGTTTTCTGCTGTAGCTGGTCCCCTGAAAACAAGCGTTTTGGCGGGAAGCAAGGCCGAGGGCAAGGTGACGCCGCTCGGCGGCCTGCACCCAGGAGTCGACCGCGTCGCGTAGAGAGCGCCGGCCGGGCAGGAAGATCCGCCCCGGGGCCTGCGCGGGCTCGGGCGGGAGCTTCCGGGCGGGGGCGGGGGGATGGGAGGCCCCGGAGTCTGGGGTGGGGGAGGGGAAGTCTGAAGGTGGGGAAGAGTGCTGAAGTAAGAATTCGCGCAGGCTGAAAAGTGAAAAGGCTCGAATCGGGAAACTTCTAGGTGTCGGGAACTTGGGACTCAAGCGCCGAACGGGCCTCACCACGCCGTAGAGGGACGTTCGGGTCCGGAGTGCGGGAAGCAGCCACCGCGTGATCTACAGCGGCAGTCGGACTTGGGTCACGGGGTGCAGAGGAGGAAGTGCCCTGCCGGGCCCGCCAATATGTCACCAATAGGAAAAGGCTGCCTGCAGGTGTGGCCCGCAAACAGTGCGATTGGTCGGCGCCGGAAGTGGGGGAAGAAGCGGGGGGGGGGGGGGGGGAGAGACACACTTCTCGCTTAGTTCTCTTTAAAGAGCGAAGGAACAACCTGCGCAAAGTCCAAACTACTCACTACAGGGAAGAGGGAACTTACTGAAGTGTTAAAGGCTCAGCCAAATAAAACCAAGTTACCTCCTACTGGGATACTACAGAAACAAAACAAAAGGTTTTCTTGGTGTGACTATGGCCTCATGGGTATTTTCCATGCTGAAACGTAACTTTAAAAGCCAACTCTGGCAGACGTGGTGGCGCATGCCTTTAATCCCAGCACTCAGGAGGGTGAGGCGGGCGGGGGTTGGGGGTCTGAAATCAATGCTACTCTAGTGCACAAAGTGATTTCCTGCCTTGTCTCGAAAGGTTTTTCAAATAAATTCTTGTCGGGTGTGGTGGCGCATACCTTTCAGAGGCAGCAAGCAAGTGGTATCTTGGCTACCTAGTGAGTTCCCCCCAGACAAGACTAAAGAGAACCCTGTCCCCGACATAATTTCCGAGGCTGAAGGAAATGACTCAAAATTGGCCCTTGCCCACTAGAGGCTGAGACTAACAACCTAGGTTTGGCTCCCCAGTGCCCACGTATGATGGAAGGAGTGCTTAACTCCTGAATCTAAATTAGTGCACCACCTTTTGAAAGTATAAAAATAAGTCTTAGAGCGAGGTAGGTGCTGGTAGCGATCACCTTTAATCCCAGCAGAGGCAGTCCAGGCCAGCCTGGTCTACAGTGATTCCAGGACAGCCAGTAATTCAAAGAAAGCCTCTCTCAAAAAAAAGTTAAGCCTTATCAATTCCTAAAATCTATACCACAAAACGTGTTTTAACTCAAAGCAAATTAGATTGAGCAGTGACTGGATTACTTCAAGGGCCTATGTTTTCGATGGCCCAGTGAGGTAGGAAGACGCACTAGACATCCAGCCTGACACCTCCAAGGAGTTCCATCCGCAAGACCCATAGTGAGAAAGGATTTAAATTGTCCTCTGACCTAAGGACCCCTGGAGAGACACCCCCCCAATTGAGGGCGGGCACTCCTTCACAAATACTAAGGTTATTTATTGAGAATACTGAAGAGAGATCGATGAAATAAGATGGGCCATCATTGACTGAAGCTGGCTGGCGACCGCTGCAAATTAGACTTTTTTTATTTTTATTTTTCTTTAAGACAGTTTCTCTGTGTAGCCTTGGCTGTGCTCAACTTATTTGTAGACCAGGGTGGCCTCGAACTGTGATCTGGCTGCCTCTGCCTCTCACAGTGCTGGGATCACAGGCATTAGCCACCACACATCGATAACCCGAGTTAACTTTTCTTAAAAAGTTTTGCAGAAATAACTTAGGACAAAAAAAAAAAAAAAAAAAA
>NW_026588368.1:2858423-2912262 GCF_907164565.1 Psammomys obesus | reverse complement strand
TTTTTTTTTTTTTTTGAGACAGGGTCCCAAGTAGAGACTGATCTCCAATTCAACATGGAACTTAAGCTTAACTTGAAACTCCTGATTTTGCTGAGCTTTTGCAATCCTTCTGCCCCAGCCTCTTGAATGCTGGGACTACAATTTGAACCCAAGATGTCCAGTTTTATGGACATGCTGGTTGGTACATTAACTCCAAGCAAGCACCGGACCAACTCGGCTAATTCCTCCACCCTCCAGTTTTGACTCTTGATACAAAGGCACACTGATCGAATTTCCATTTGTACGTATCTGTATGTGTTCATCCTAAATAAAGGAGCTGGAGCCATAGATGCCGGTGCATATATAAACCTATTATATTGGCCCAACATTTGGGAAGCTTGGGAAAATGGATTTTTATACAGACTCAAAAGTCAGTTAGGAGACCCTGTCTCAAAAAGCAGACAAGACCCCTCCAAAGAAAGCCCACGAAGAAATCCTTCTCTCTGTTCTTCCAGAAAGCTGGTGGAGTCTGGTTCCTTAACACAACAAGTCTGGCAGCTGCTCTTTGGCCTCTATGGGCACTGACAAACATTTCATACATTGCTACATCAGAAAGAAAATTAATAAGGAATTGGTTTTCTTTTCTTTTGTGTTTCTCCTAATAGCCTTGGGCTGTCCTGGCAGGAGTTGGTTTTTAAAGATTTACTTATTTATAATGTGTAGTGTTCACCTGCATGCCAGAAGAGGGCACCAGATCTCATTATTGATGGTTATAACCCACCATTTGGCTGCTGGAAATTGAATTCAGCCACCAGTAACCACTCCACCTCCACCCCAGGCAGGGTTTCTATGCAGCCTTGGCTGTTCTGGACTGACTGTAGACCAGACTGACCTGGAACTCAGATACTCATCTGCCTCTGCCTCCCAGAGTGATGGGACAGAGTGGGGTGTGCCATTATGTTAGGCGATATGGTAAGACACTGAAGTTTGAAAATTATCTACAGTGTTCACCACTGGTAATGTTAGAGCTAAATGAAAGGCAAATGACTCTTCATTCTATTAATTTTTTATTTCTACGTTTGAAAGTCTATTATGAGAACGCTACCATCTGGGTATGGTAGTTAGTGCATGCCTAAGATCCAGAGCTCTGAGAGACAGTATTGCTGAGTTTAAGACTAGCCTGGTCTACAAAGCAAGTCCAGTTCTGTTCCGAAAACAAAAAAAAGAATGCTTGCCAACCCTAAATCTTTGCTTATAAATCCTCAAGTTTAATGTGTGTACCTTGGTTCAAGTGGTAGAGTAAGCAGGCCTAAGAAGACTCAAACCCTAGGTTCCACCCCACCCAGACCAAATAAAACCCAGCATGGTGATTGTGCCATGCCTGTCTGTATAATGTCAAAGCACACTAGGTTCAAAACCAGCTTGAGCTAGAGCCTGTCACAATGCAATGAACAAAAAGGAAGACATCACACTGGAGACAAGATGGGAAGTAAAATAGCTATGAGAACTAAAGAATGGGAAATAGTGACATATAATACATAATAATTCAAATTCACTAAACTTGTAAGTGTTCCATTCACTAAGAAATATTGTACACTTCTAAAATGTAGGCACTAGCTAGTAATAATTCTAGCTTACACTTTAAAGTAGAAGCACTGAGATCAAGAGCTATGGGTCATCCTCTACCACACAGCTAAGTGGAGGTCAGCCTGCTACACGAAACCAGGTTAAAACTTTTTTGAAAAAAATGGTGTGGTCATGTATTTTAATCCCAGCAAGTTGGAGGCCAGTTTGGTTTACATATCAAGTTCCTAGTCAGCCAGGACTATGTATTAGCAAGACCCTGTCTCATAAACAAAAATAAATGCAGGCAATGTTGCCAACAGTTTACATAATGGGAAAGACTGGTATAGTTCTGCCCTCCTGGGATGACTCAGGTGTCAAACAGAAAATCACCTAAGAAATGCATAAATAAATGTTCAGTGGTGATAAATTAGCTAAGAGTCCTAAAGAGTTACACTGGAGAAGAGGACATGGTGGCAAAGGCCATTAATCCCAGCACTAGGAAGGCAGACACATCTGTTGAAATCAAGGCTAGTGGTGACTACATGTCAAAAAGGTAACGCTTACCCTAAAAATAGGAAGGTAGAAGTGGCACAACTCCACATAAAAATAGCTTCTCAAATATTTAATATTTGTGGTTTAAAACTCACAATCTCCTTTTCTTTATGGTCTTTTTCCCTAGACAATTTTTCAGATTTTTATATATTTTAACAGACCTCTGTTCTTAGCAAGATATACTTATATACTTTTCACCAATGTTTGTGATTACCTCTTTTATCATCGTAATTATTTATTAAATGCATAAAGAATTTAGAATACAGTTTCTACTGTTCCTATCTACAGGAGCTCTGGATGAGCCCAGGACACCATAGTATGTAAACACAACCTTATGGATGGCTTTTGGTTTTAAAAGAAACTAGATTTCATGGCCTCAAAAAAATTTTTAATCAAGTTTTCTTTAAAAGGAAAAAAATTTTTGAGGCCAATCTGGATTACAGAGTCCAGACTGTCCTCAAACTTTCCAGGTAGCAGAGTGTGTCTAACTTTTGTTTGGGGCTGGTTCTCCCATGAGTAGTCTAGGCTTGCCTAGGCGTTGTAGCAGTCCTCCTGGGTCAGCCTCCCAAATGCTGGGGACTACAGGCATATAACCACAATAGTCATCTTTTTAGCTTTATTTTCTGGTGCTAGAGAATGCAGTACGATTACATCCAAAGCCTTGCACATTCTAGGCAAGTGTTCAATCACTGAGAAAACTCTCACTCCTAAACTAGCTATTTTTAGTTCAATTTCAGCAACTCTTAAATCATTTCTTCCTGTCATGAACTCATCTAAAAATTATAATACTAATCTTAAGATGTTAAGACTTGCACCAACATATACAAATTATATACTTAATTTCTCAGGCATGGATTTACAATGAGAAATCTGATACTAATGTGTACTAGTGTGCTAGTCCAATATACTACTCTTAGAAACGGTAATGGCCAACCTACTAACATAAACATAGTGTTACTCCAGCACTGTTTGTATTTGCCAAAGGGTAAGCCACAGCAAACACAAAATGAGAAAGCCACTTTCCATCTTTCAACTATGGAAGACTGTATTTACTTACTGTATCTGTCTTCTTTAATGTTCATTTCACAAAGCCGGTACTATTAAACAAATAGGTGATTTTTCACTAGTATGTGATTCTTATCTATTAGGCTTATGTTAAAAGTAACCAAAAGGGCAAATTTGTGCAAATTGTAGAACACAATCATTAATTGCACTAACATCACTGATTGTTCATGCAGCATCAAACTTTTTATGTAGCTAAGGCTTACCTGGAGAAACACCCTCCAGTTTCCATCCCCAATGATGATACTATGGGTATGCATACCACAGCTGGCCTACTGATTGTTATTCTATGTCTCAAGAATTAAGGTCTCTATGGTAACAATGAAAAACAAATGTAAAATTATGAAGTTCACTTACATTTATGAAAAAGTATTGCTATTTGATTTTGTCAACTGAGTAGAAAATTGCTTTTTTTTTTTTTTTAATTAACTGGTACCTCTCCCCATAGTAGGGGGGAAATGTGTCTGTTGTGTAGACTGGGTAAAGAAACTACAACTGAAAAGAAGGTAGACTTCTGTATCACCAGCCCTGTTAAATTCCCTCTTTCCAAAGTTTTAAACAAGTGTTAGCTGGGCATGGTGGTGCACACCTGTGATGGCTAAGGGAGACAGATCTCTGGAAGTTCAAGGCCAGCCTAGTCTACAAAAGTGAATCCAGGACAGCCAAGTGAGAAACCCTGTCTTGCGAAGGGGGGGGGGGGTCCTTAAACATGAGCCATCTCTCCATCCCCCTTTATTTCAGACTTTAGTCTGAGTATTTTACTTACAGATATGTGCACTGCATGTGTTAACATGTGGAAGTCAGGAGCATGCAATCTCCTTGAAAAAAGTGGTTACAAAATACAACGTAGATAGACTTTTGTGATGGCTTACAACTTTAGTCCCAGAGCTCAGAGCAGCAGATTGCTGTGTGTTCAAGGCCAGCCAGGTCTACAAAGTGAGTTCAGGGTAGCCAAGGCTACTCAGAGAAACCCTGTCTCAAAACAAACAAACAAGACCACAACAAAGGTATTGAGAATCCAAACCAGGTTCCGGAGAACAAATGCTTTAAGGGGATTCACCATCTTTCCATTTCTAGTCCCTTAATTTTCCTTCTTATATCAGGGTATGAGTGTTGGGTTTACAGGCAAGCTACTATCTCCACTTGAATGTTGAATTAATGAGTTAATACCAAGGACAGCACAAATCTGGAAAACTGGTAAAGTTTCTGGAAATATGCTTGAAGAAAAAAAAAAGGTGGGTGCTTTATTTTTATGAAACAGGGTTTCTCTCTGTAGCCTGGCTGTGCTAGAAATCAGGAAATCTGTCTGCTTCTGCCTCCCTAGTGCTGAGATTACTGCCCACCACCATACCTGCAAATAAAACAAGGTTTTACTGTAGAGCCTGGCTAGCCTAGAACTTGCAGCTATCCTCTTGCCCTGCCTCAATACTGGATCACTGCTCAAATTTGGAAGACATGCTCTTTCCAAGTCAGTTTTCTCCATTTTAAGTTCAAAAGTCTTAACGTTATACCTAAGTTTTGTTTTAGCACCCTGACAACACAGAATCAAATTGAGGGTTTTTTTGTTTGTTTGTTTGTTTTTTGAGAGACAAATTTCTCTGTGTAGCTTTGGCTGTCCTGTGTAAACAAGGCTGCCTGCTTCTGCCTGAGTACTGGGAGGTCTGCCCAGTTCAAATAAAGTTAAACTAGGAAAATCTTGCATCCCCTCTCTTCTCTTGTCACCATTTGTCTTTTTCCTTCTAAGTTCTCAATTTTCATTTGTCTTGTCTAGGACTTAACAACCCTGGTTTCACCTTCATCTTAAACTTCTAGCCACTAGAAGACAAATTTCTGTTAAGCCACCAGTATTTTTGTACTTTTCTTCTCCATTTCCCCTGCTTTCAAACTCAAGAGATTCACTAGCCTCTGTCTCCCAAGTACAAGAATTTAACGGTTTGGAACACCACACCAGGCTCTCTTTGAAGACTGACTCAAGAGACACTTATGTAGCCTAGGCTAACCCCAAACTCCAGTCCCTGTGCCCCTCACAACCTCACTAACCCAAGACTATATATATAGTATAGTTACTATAAAGTTTTTGATACTTTAATCTATCTTTAAGCAAATAAAACTGATTTTCCATTTTCAGAGTAAAATTATTTTCACAAGATAATTTCAGTTAGCGAGGCAAGGCAAATTTCAAAAAGTTCAAACCCAGGAACATACAAAGCAGTTAAACATCCTGACCAAACTGGAGAAATCCCTTAAGAAGTTAACCATTACTCTAAATCCCAGCATTCAGAAGGCAAACGTAGGTCATTTCCTAGTTTCAGGACAGCCAAAGCTACATACTAACACCTTGTCTTAAAAAAAAAAAAATTAACCATTATAACTCAGCACATACATTAATGAAGAATAAATATGAAATAAAATGGTGTATTGGTCCCTCACTCAGGACTTTGAAAGCAACCTTAACTCACTGGGTCAAAAATATACAGGAATACCTGCAAAACAAAAGGTGGAAAGAGGAAAGGATCAGCAGAATAAGAGTCTGAAGACTGAGGGAATAACATTTTATAAGCAGGGCATAGTGGCCCACGCCTTTAATCTTAGCACTTGGAAGGCGGAGGCAGGCAGATCACATGATTAGCAGTGCCTGGGGTGCATACCTTTTAATACCAGCAATCCAAGCACTCCGGAGGCACAACCAGGTAGATCAGAGTGTGAGGTCAGCCTGATCTATTCAGTGAATTTCAAGTCAGCCAAGGCTTATTAGTAAGAAACAAAAAGTAATCATTTTGTATTTATTGGTTTAATTTTAGTCAGGATACCAAGTCTTTCCTTCAATTCACTATATAATCCAGCCTTGCCTTGACCTTTACCTACAGAGATATACCCACAGACACAAGGAAAAAAAATTTGAAAGTTACTGAACTACAAAAAAAACAAAAACAAAAAACAAAAACAAAACCGACAGGGCTCTGCAGAGTGCCTGCCTAGCATGCCCAGTACCTATTAATGGGGCATGGTGTTCCTGTAATCCAAGCAATCTAGTGGATGGAGCTCTGTGATCTGAATTCAAGGTCATCTTCAGTGGCTGCCTGATTTTTGAAGCCTCAAAAAAAAAAAAAGACTAGTAAAATAAGATTTTCAATTTGTAAGACGGTGGCATTTGCTTGTAATAGCAACATTGGGGAGATAGATAAAAGGCAAGAAAATGAAATTTCTGGCACACCTGAAGGACAGCAGTCTTTAAAAAATTGTCTTAAGCAGCAGAGTAGTCAATTAAGTTCCTAGACTAGCCTGATCTACATAGTTATAGGACAAGCAGAGACAGTAATCTACAAATGTCTCAACATTCAAAGTAAAAACAAAATGAAGAGTATTGTCTAGAAATTAGTACTAAGAACACCACTTTTCTGTACTTTTTTTTTGTTTCTGTGTTGCCTTCCTTGGCTGTCCTGGACTCGTTCTGTAGACCAAGCTGGCCTCGAACTCACAAAAGTTGAGTGCCGGGATTACAGGCATACTCCACCGACACTTTTTCTACCCGAAAAACCGAAGAGATTTCTATTTTTACCACAAACTCTGTGGGGGTGTTGTTTTGGTTTTCGAGACAGTAGACCAGGCTGTTCTAGAACTCAAGATTCTTCTGCCTGAGTGCTGAGATTAAAGGAGTACACCACCACGGACAGGCATAAGCACAGCTTAGAAGCTGGGCACGGTGGACAACCAAAGTTACACAGAAAAACCCCGTCTCAAATAAAAAACGAAAAAAAGCACTTCGAGATTGTTGAGCGGCTAAGACTCTTGTTGCCAGACCGAGAGACGACCGCTCAATCTCTGAGCGTGCGATGGAAGAACTGACACCACGTTTTTCTTTGACCTCCACTAGGCAGCACAAAGCAAAGTTAAATCGGACTGACGTAGTAACTTTAAATCTACGACTTGACCAATAAGAGTTTCAACTATTTAAGAAAAACTCCCGGGTTTGAGAAAGTGATAGTGATTTGTACCGCCAAGCATAATCTCAATTCAATCCCGGGTACTCACTGCTCTGGGAAAAAAAAAAAATCTTCAAGTGTTCCTCTTACCTCCACACCAACGCCAATAAATAAACTTGAGTAAGACCGACCAAAAAAAAAAACCAAAAAACAACAAAAAAAAACCCGCTCAGTATATCAGGTCCAGTAGTCAAAGGCAAACTCTGCCCAGGCTCGGGAGACTGATCTGGCACAGCCACATGGCGGCCTCCCGCGCCGAGAGCTCGCCCAATCAACCGCGCCAACAGCCCCCACGTAGCTGTGGTGGGCAGGAAGGAGGCCCTTCAGTCTGTGCCCGCGCTGCCCGGGCCGAGAAAGCCGGGAACGGCACTCCGTGGGTGCCTTGGGGCACGTGGGGCGGCCTCACGGGTAAGGGCAGGCCGGCCGGAGCCAGCGGCCGGCCATCTCGGGGGCGCTCAGGAGCGCGCGCGAGGCAAGGCCGAGCAGGCCCGGGCCCAAGTTCTCCCCGGAACCGCCAAGACCCACAAACACAGCCCAAAGTGCACGGAACCGGAGGCGACGGCCCACCAACCTCGCGAGGCACGGATTCCTCACGCCCCGAAACGCCAACGCGGGACCTCCGGGGGACCGGAAACAGGCAGACGGGCGCTCGGGACCCTCGGGCCGCCACGAGGAGGAAGCGAGGCGCTCGGCTCGGGCCGGGCGTGGGCGGAGGGCGGAGTCGCCCCTCCCCGCCTCGGGGAACTCCGGGCGCCTCCAGCCACGTGAGGCGCCGCTCTCCCCTCTCAGAGGAAAAAAAAAACTGCACCGTGCGGCCCGGGGCCCGCCGCGGCCGAGAGACGCTCCACCCCAGCCCTACCCCAAGTACCCGGCGGCGCGGCGTGGGGGGCCGCGTGCGAGCCGGCCGGGGTCTCGGCCCTCAGCCGGAGCCGCGCCTTCTCTCTCGGCGTGGGCCCCGCGGCCCGGCGCCCCCCGGAGTCGACTCCGGATCCCGCCGCCGCCGTCCCCCCGCCCCGCCAACCGCGGCCACGCGGCCCGTCCCCCGTCTGAAACGCACTCCGACTCCGGCCCCCAAACCTGAGCCACGCGGTCCCCGGCTCCCTGAGCGGCCTCCGCACGGCCCCGGGTGTGCGGCCCCGACGCGGGCCCCGTCCCCTCTCGGCCCGAACCCCCACGCCCGCGGCCCAACGCCCGACGGGCCCGGTCGCCAGCCCACCCGGTTGGCGGCCCTCACCTCGGGCTCCTTGTCTCCACGCTCCCACTCACATCCGGAACCTCGCCGGCCCTCAGAGCACCTAGAGGAGGGTGGAACCCCGGGGACTTGGCAGTTGTAGGTGAGACAGTTGAGGCTTGTTTACTGTCACCATGGAAACCCCCACAGGCGCGCTCGCGGGGAGGCCTCCGCGGGGCCACTCCGCCGCGCGGCCGGCCTGGTCCTCAACTCCCGCCTGCCGAGCGCCCACGGCGCTCCCGGAAGCCCTCCTGGTCCCCGGTCCGATCCCCGCTCGACCCACGCCCCGAGCACCCGGAAACAGTAGCCCGGGGAGCCCACTTTCCCTCCCCACAGCCGGCGTGACCGCGGGCTGGCCTTCCCCGAACCCCACCTTCAGGAAGACGAGGCGCAGTCCTCCTTCCACGACGGAGCCGGAAGGATGCAAGACGGTGGCGGGGCGGAGCCTCAGGCAGCGGACATCCGGGCACCGGGCCGCCACAGCGCCATTCTGACGAGCCCAGAACGGAGCCCAGGATTGGCCAGCCAGGCGAGGGGCGGGACCAGAGGGGTTTGGACCCGCCTCTGACTCGGGGCGAGGACAGGGGCGGCGCAGGCGCACAACTCGGGCTGGCCGAGCTGGGGGAGGGGAGGCGGTGGAATGGGGGAAGGGTCGGGTTGCAGAGGTCGGCCGCGGAGTGGAGGGGGTCCTTGGAGAGCCTCAGGACCTGTGGGCTCTGGGAGGGCGCTGAGCGCTGCACGCGCGTCTCCTCACCCCGAAACGGGAGCCCAAAGGGTCCGGCAGCCGCGTGTGAGCGGAGAGCTAGAGCCGTGTCTTACGTAAGAAGAAAGACGGCCTAAGGGCGTCTCGGAGAGGCCGTCCGGAGGGATCCGTCCGAAGTTGCTCAGAGCCCCCGGAGTCAGGGTTTTAGGTTTCCGACCGTCAGCACTTCCCTGAAGTCCAGCCGGGACAGATCTTCTTGATGCGTAATAATTTGGGAGGACTGCTCGTGAGATGTCAGGATCCAGGCTAAGCTGCAGATTATTTTTAAAACCTCCAGAGCCGCCTAGGCGGGCGTGGGGACACGCGCTGGTAAATCTCTCCATGGAGGAGGCCGAGGCTGCGTGGTCGCGAGCCGCTGCCTCCAAATCAACACTGGAGAAATTACAGGGCCGTTCGGAATAGTCTCAGGTTATAAGTGAACTGTAACGATGAAGGAAAAGTTTGTAAAACACACCAGACTGACACCAGAAAAAAAAGAAAATTCACTCTCAGAAGAAAAACTGTCCAGAAAAAAAAAAAAAAAAAAAAAAAGCCAAATGATAAACAGATCCTACAAAAGTTAGATGTTCTTGTTTGTATGTTGAGCATTAAACACGCAATCTTGTACTTGGCAGGAGTTTTGCCAAACTATGCCCCTCCACCTCTGGTTGGTTCCCCCCCCCCCCCCCAGTGAGTGGGCGTTAAAAGAAGTTTGTGGGAGTTAGGAATGTATCACTACACTGATAAAGGGAGGTCAGAGGACTATCCCAAGTAGTCTGTTCTCTCCTTCTGCTCTGTGGGGTCCCATCAAACTGGGCTTGGCAGGCCTGTGCGCTGCTGAGGCACCTCACCCTGCTCCTTGAGTTTTTATTTTTTTTAAAGTTTATTACTATCGGTGGAGAAAAGTGCAAGTGCCTTCCATCCTTTTGGAGGCCAGAGAGCAACTTTTCACGAGTTGATTTTTTATTTTTTGCCTTTATGTGAGTTCCAGGGGAATGAATTTAGGTTTTCAGACTTTCACTGCAAGAGATTTCATTTTCAGGCTCTCTCACCTGTCTGACTGTATCCCAGACTGCCCTCCAACTCTTAAGCAATCCTCCTGACTTAGTATTGTTATTAGTGTTTGTTATTTGACCTGTTTGTTGCATCATTATGTATGTGTGGGAACCAGAGGACAAATTTCAGGACTGGATTCTCTCTCTCCACAATGTGGATCCCAGACATTGACACTGAACTTACATGGTCAGGCTTGGCAGCAAGTGCCCTTTACCCCTGAGCCATCCCCACCGTACCCCCTTCATTTTCTTTTAAGATTTATTTTTATTAATGTATGTGTGTGTGTGTCAGTGTGAGTGTGGGTACCTGTGAAGGCCAAAAAAAGGTGTGGGATCCTCAGGAGCTGGAGTTACAAAGACAGTTGTCTGTTGCCTATGTGGGTTCTGGGCACTGAATTTGTGTCCTCTCCAAAAGCAGCAAGCACTCTTAACTCCAGCACCCCACACACCCACTTTCAACTTTTTGAAACAAGTTCTAACTCTGTAGCCCAGACTAGCTGGAAGGTGCAGCCCAACCTAGCCTCAAACTTGTGGCCATCCTCCTGTCTCAGCCACCTGTAAGAGGCAGGAATCACAATTACTCATCACCTCTAGTTGGGTCTGTATTTTTGATGGGAGGAACCTATATTATGTGTTGGTTTATTTTAGGATGGAGGTGGGAGTCTGTGTTATTAACCACTGCCTTCTCCAACCTATTGTCAAACAGCTTCTAGCCTGATCTCAAACCTCTGCTTCTCTATCTCCCTCCCATTTGAGAAGGAAAAAGAAAGCCATTTGAAAAATCCAGCAATTAATATAAGAGGCTCTATCCAAATGTCACATTTCTCCTTTGAGTCAGGAACTCTGGTGGCAGATGAGCAGTAAGATAACCCAAGCTTTTGGGGCCTGGGCAGGATGAAGGAGAAATGACTTGGTGGTTAAGAGTACCCAACCCCCATTGAAAACAAAGTCACATTTCTCTGAGGTGGAGCCTAAACTCACTCAGTAGGCCAAGGTGGCCTTGAACTTACAGCAAGTCCTCCTGACTCACCTGACTCAGTGCTAAGGAGACATACCACCTTGAGCTCAATCCCCAGCAAAGAAAAAATTTCAGCCATTTGTGCCAGTAATCCAGCCTGTAGAAGGAGTATTGTCAGTTCAAGGCAGGCCTGAACCACAAAATTCCAGACCAATCTAGTCTACATGTCAGAAGCCCTGTCTCAAAAGAATAGAAAATAACAGGAAAAAAAAAATAATTACGTAGTTTGATGTCTTAAGGAAAATCTGAAAACTCTTGTGTTGTCTATTATTGTTTTGGATTAGGAACTCTCTAGGCTGTCTTGGAACTTACTAGTGCTACAACTCACAGAGATCTACCTGCCTCTGCCTCTTGAGGCAAGACCTCAGGGATTAAAGGTGTGCACAACCAGACCTGGCTTCACCCCCTCCCCCTTTTCTTGTGATCTCATTGCTATTGAGGAATCTCCTGTGTAAAGTTGTATAAAGATTGCTCTGTATTATCTCTGATTGGTTAATAAAGAAGCTGAAGAGCCTATGACTGGGCAGAGGAGACAGAAGAAGATAGGGGTAGGGTGTCCCAGATAGGGAGAGAGAAGTGGGAGAAAGGGAGAAAAGGAGAGAAAGGGAGAAAGGGAGAAAGGAGAAGGTCGACATACCTTGAGGAAGATGTCACCATGGAGGAATTCCCATGGGGACAAGGATGGAGAGGAGGCGGCCAGGGCTAGACTAGAGGACAGATAACTGGGCACATGGCTGGGAAGTAGCCCAGGCTAGCATACTCAAGTTAGAATAGATCAATATCTGCCCAGTTATGGTGCTTGAAGCTTATTAATAAACGTAACGGGTCTCCGTCTCATTATGTGGGAGCTAGAGCGGGCATAGAAAAAAAACAAATCTCTGTCTCATTATGTGGGAGCTAGAGTGGGCATAGGAAAAAACAAATAGTCCAACATACAATCTGAGTTCCAGGACAGACAGTTACATGGTAAAACACTGTCTCAAAAGAAAAAAAAAAAATGGTTAGTGACTATTTTACTTAGGTGGAGTTCTGTGAGTTCCATGTTAGCCAGGGCTACACAGTGAGGCCCTGTCTTTAAAAAAGAAAGAAAGAAAAAAAAGAAAGGAAAAACAGGTACATAACAAATAAATGTAATTTAAAATAAAAAGCAAAGTTTGAAATAACACAATAAATGGGGGGGGGGGGGGAAGGGGTCACAGTTTTAGGCCGGCTTACCCAAATGGTTTGGTGGGTAAAAGCACTTGCCACAGGACTCTGATGTTACGAGTCTCAGCCCCAGAATCAACATTTTAAGAGCCAGGTGGCCAAGCGTAGTGATTCACATCTGTATCCTGTATGAGGATGGGAAGTGAAGATAGAATGGCCTGGGCAATGCACCATGTCAGAAATGAGAGACCTTGCCTCAAAAATGTGGAAGGAGAGAACCAACTCCTGAAAGTTGTCTTCTACTGCTACGCAGGCACATGCACACCTGTATACACACACACACACACACACACACACACACACACACACACTCACACCAAACATACACGTCACAAAGGTTATTAAAGTTTTAGGATCAGAAAACTAACAAAATTCTTCTCCATTTACATCAATTTCTCCTACATCAACTGCTTCCTATGACACAGTTCGTGTGTGGCTGTAGGCTGCCTTGACCCAGTTTTATGCCCTGGCTAGAGGCCACTCAGTTCCTCTTGTTGCCACTGATTAATTCCACAGAGCCCCAGCCACCTTCGTTATCGGGGCACCTATACTACAGTCTATTATGTTCCCTGTCCCTAATCATGTCAGACAGCCCCAGAGCCTCCAGAAAGGACTCCAAGCAGCCAGTCTTCAAGCTGTGCCCTGCCTAACCCCCATTTTTTCCTCCGTAGCAGCAATGAAAATGCATGCCCACAGCTCTCCTTGTTCCTTTTGCTTTTTGGGTTTTGGTTTTGGTTTGGTTTGGTTTTTGTTTTTTCGAGCCAGAGTTTCTCTGTGCTGCCTTCTTTTTTTGAGATAGTGTCTTGACTGTGTACCCAGGTTGCCCTGGGCCTAGAAATCATCCTGCCTTCTGAGTGTGGGGATTACACTTGTGTGCTGCCATCCCTGGTTTTCCCTGGACCTCCTGAGTTATCCACGTAGCCCTGCAACAGGGTGCTGTGTTCACCCATGTCACTAAGTACATTGGTCACTTAATCCCTGATTTTGCTGTATGTAGTCTCAGTTACCTCTGACAAGCTATGGTCCAGAAATGGAATGCTCTAGACATAACCTGTTTTATATTCTGCCTTGTTCTGAGTAATGGTGACCTCTTACACCATCCTTCCCCTTTCCTCATGTCCTAAATCATCCCTTGGTCCAGCATATTTGCTGTGAATTCTAACTCCCTATTAGTAAGTACAGTAAAGGCAGGTATTTTAAGCTGGATATAATGGTTCACACTTGTAATTCCAATACTCAGGATGCTGAGACAAAGAGGATTGCAGCAAGTTCAAGGCTAGTTGTTCTACATATTGAGTTCTAGGCCAGCCTGGGCTACAAAGAGAAACCCAGTCAAAAACAAAGGCAGGGGGGCTGGAGAGATTTCTCTATGCTTAAAAATACCTGCTGAGCAGGGCTTGATAGCACATATCTGTGAGCCCAGCACTCAGGGAGGCAGAGGCAGGTGGATCTTTGTGAATTTAAGGCCAGCCTGGTCTGCAAAGCTACTCCAAGACAGCCAAGGCCTCACAGAGAAATCTAGTCTCAGAGGAAAAAAAAAAAAAAAAAATACCTGCTCTTCTTCAAGAGAACATGCATTTGATTCCCAGCACCCAGGTCAAGTGGCTCAAAACTGTCTGCCAGCTGGCAGGGTCAGAGTAAGGGCCAACTCCCTCTTCTGGCCTCTACCACCACACACAGACACACAAATAACAAAGATTTAAAGGCAATATATTCAACTGCTGAGCATGTTTAAGAGTGTTTCCTTACGATGTCCTGCGAGGCTTGGCACCTGGACCTGAGTGGGTGCTCAATGGAAAAAGGAAAGGGCAGATTCTACAGAAATGACAGACACATGTGGACACAGAAAAGCTGGGCTTTCATGGGTTGTGCATACTGATGGAGCCATACCTAGCTCTGCAGCAACCCTGAAACCTCATGGAGGTTATTATATACAGCACAAGGGTCAGGGTTAGCTAGTCTCAGTAGGAACAGTTTTAGGAGAGAACTATCATTGCTAGATTTTGCACACACTGCCAACATTCCCACTCGGAATAAAGGAAGGCTTTTCCAATTCCCAGCCTGACCCACATGGTAAAGGCTTTGCCAGTTCCCCAGGCCCAGAGCATCTTCTGCTCCCCACAGTTTCCTACAGATGCTTAGCAGAGGAAGAAAAACCACGCTATGAATGTCAATAGGACCATCCCATGGGCTGGGGCCCCAGGTGTGATAAATGATGACAGTGGAGGCTACACAGACATTCAGGCAAAACACCAAACAGACGAAAGAGTTTTTTAATTTTTGAAAGTGACGGAGGAGAAAACGAGCCTAGTACCAGCATTCATCTCTGCGATTCTGGGTCGAAGACTTAGTGTAACCACCAGCCTCGTACAACTGCTGCCAAGGCTGACAGCCACTCTCACAGCATGCCCAGAATGACAGGCTGCAGCCTGAAACTGAGCCAAATTAAGCCTTTCCTTTTAAACAGTTCACTAATTTTTATTTTATGTGCATTGTTGTCTTGCCTGCACGTGTGTCTGTGTGAAGGTGTCAGGTCCCTTGGAACTGGAGTTAAGCAGACCTTTGTGGGTCACCATGTGGTTGCTGAGATTTGAACCCAGGTTCTCTGGCAGAGCAGTCAGTGCTCTTAACCTCTCAACCTCTGAACCATCTCTCCAGCCCCCAACCCTTTCTCTCCTTCTTAACAGGTATTTGATCACAAGATAGTAACAAATAGCCAGGCGTGGAGGCACACGCCTTTAATCCCAGCACTGCAGAGGCAGGGGCAGGCGGATCTCTGTGTTTCAAGTAACAACAAAAAAGATAGTACTATATTCCAGAGGGACCACCTTCATATAACTATATTGCTATACATTATTTTGAGACAGGATCTTTTTCTCTTGTTTTTGCTTTTGAGATGAGAAATGGTTTCTCTGTGTAGCCCTGGCTGTCCTGCAACTCACTCTCTAAGACAGGTTGGCCTTGAACTCAGAGATCTGATTTGAGATCTGTCTGCTTCTGCTTCCAGAATGGTAGGAGTATGCCTCCACCACCTGAGGGACCACCCGGGAATGAGAAAAACAACTGTGATTATTTGAATTGAAGCCAGGTGCAGATAGCTCTTGAAGGGCAGGGGTAAACTGTTCTGAGAAACAACCAGCTGTAAACTATAGAGCAAAAGTGGTCTGATTTTCAGGTATAAAAACCCTGTGTTCAAGCATGTCTCCTGCTTTTGGAGGGGTGACCTCATCGAGATTGGAATAAAATCTCTTGCTTTTGCATCGAGTTGTGGTCTATGAGAATTCCTGGGAAGGGTGCGATCCTGAGCTCCTGAACAGTGAGACTCCAGGTCTTTAGACACCAAGCCCAATTGTTAATCTTTATTGTGCCTGATTTATAAAGTTTTTCATAGATATGTATGTTTAAGAAAAACAAAAACATATAGTCAGGCCTGATGACATAGCACAGATGGAGAATCTAGCTACCCTCAAGAATGGGAGAGCCTGGCATGGTGGATCACGCCTGTAACCCAGCGCTAGGGAAACAAAAGTAGACGGATCTGTGAGTTCAAGGCCAGCCTGCTCTACAGAGGAAGTTCCAGGACAGCCTAAGGCTACATAGAGAAACCCGTCTCAAAAAAAAAACAAAAAAAAACAAATAAACAACAACAAATAAACAAAACAAAAACCATGATATAACAAAAGCTTGGTTCCATTTTACTGCAGTTTCCTTTAAAAACATTATTTTTAAATTATGTGCATGTGTCTGGCATATGCATGTACCAGTGCCCAAGGAGGCCAGAGGCATTAGATCCTTTGGAGCTGGAGCTACAGGTAGTTTGAGCCATCTGACATGGGTTCTGGGGCTCAAACTCTGTGCCCTCTGCAAGAGCAGTGTGACCATCCCTACTGCAGCTTCTATTGTTTGGGTTTATTTTTTTAAAGATTTCAGCAGCCCCCAGGTTGGCTTCAAACTCACTAAGCAGCAGAAGACGCCCTTGTCCTGCTTCTCCTAAAGGGCCTGCAAAGAGTTAGAACTGACACCCAGCTTTGGTCCCTGGTTTTGTTTGGTGTGGATCTGGGTCTTCCTCTGCACCTCCTATTCTCCTCTCTCCTCCTGAGTGGAATTACTGTTGTATGTCTTTTGTCCATCTCCCCTGCAGCTTCTTTTACAGTCAGCAGTGCTGGATAGCTGGAAAGGACACTGACCTTGGAGTCCTTGATTAGCCTGACATTCCTGGCTAAGCACTAGACCCTGGCAGGGGTACGGGACAGATGATTGAGAGGCCACAGCTGGCTAATGGTTCTTGAGCCTTACTCCTCTAGGAAAGAGGGACACAGGACAGAAGAAGGCCAGGAGGTACACTCTAGGACTCCGTGTGAGAGCTGACAGGGCGCTAAGCATTGGATATAACTTAGTCCATTCCTTTGGTACTGATAATGGAACAAGGAACTATACCCATGAAAGACAGATGCTTTACCACTGAGCTCAGCCCTTAGCCCTTGACCTTTTGAGATCCTGTCTATCTCTACATCAATAGCCCATGATCTTCTGGCCCCTTAGACTATAGTGTTAAGTTGTTGTTGTTTTGGTTTTTCCAGACAGGGTTTCTCTGTGTAGCCTTGACTAGCCTGGAACTCTTTTTTTTTTTTTTTTTTTTTGGTTTTTGGAGACAGGGTTTCTCTGTAACAGAGCCCCGGCTGTCCTGGTCTCACTTCGTAGACCAGGCTGGCCTTGACTCTCAGAGATCAACTTGTCTCTGCCTCCCCAGTGCTGGGATTAAAGGCCACCAAGCATGTCTTACTTTTCAATTTTTAAAAGTGCAGTATTGCCCAGGCTTGGCCTGGAACTCTTTTAGGTACACTAGGTTGATCTTCAACTCTGCTTGCCTCTGCCTCCAGACAGCTGGGATTAGTTAAAGTCTTGCCCCAGTTTCCGACCCCCCAACCTCCTCCCCTGCCCTGCCCCTGTCCCATCACAATCACAACCACCACCTGCAAACTCTAGTCTTAATGATCACAAGCTTGAACCACAAAGGTTGTTTACGAGATGCTTTTGCCAGGAGACATTCTTTCTCCTTTTTAGGACTTAACATTTAGTCAGCAGTATATCCTGGTAAATATATATATATATTATATATATATATATATATATAATATATATATTTATATGTATATTTATATGTATATTTATATATTTTATATATGCTGCCTCCCTGAGTGCTGGGATTACAGCCATGCGCCACCACTCCTGACCACTCCTGGCTAGTTATATATATAACATATATACATATATACATATATATTTTAAACTGTTTTATACAAGTTAAAAGTGGCCTGTCTTGAAGAAAGAAAAAAAAAAAGTCACATTTGAAAAAAGGAAAAAAAAAGAAAAAAAGAAGGGCATGACTGCTCCTAGGTATGGTGGAGAAGGGTTATTGTAGATGTGAGGGAGAGCATTAACCAGAGGTATCTGGAAGGGGTCCAGAGTGAACATGACCCTAGGCCTTTGAGTGTGAGGAGTGGGGGGAGGGGAGAGGGAAAAGCCAGGAGAGTAAAGGGTAGATGAAAGGTAACCAAAATGGCTGGATCATGTAAGGGCAACTGGGGGATGAACAGCCAGGCCTGGGCTGGAGAAGTTTAGGGGAAAGAGAGTAGGATGCCAGCCATTCCCTGTAACAGAAAGAGACTGAGAGATGCTGGGGGAACCTGGTGGCCTGTTCTGATTTGATATGTTAAATAGGCATCACACCCTGTATCGGGAGGGACTGAGGGATGTTAGGAGAACCTAGTGGTCTGATTTGATATGTTAAATAGGCATCACCTCAGTTAGCCTTTTGTCCTGGGTTTGAGACCAGGCAATATTTAATTCTGGAAAAGTGGTGACTATTTTAGATCTTTTGCTGTCCTTGTCTTGCTTTGTAGACCAGGCTTGTTTGTTTAAAAAATGTATTGTTCTTATTGTATGTGCATTGGTGTTTTGCCTGCATGTATGTCTTTGTGAGGGTTTCAGATCTTGAAGTTACAGACAGTGGGTGCTGGGAATTGAACCCCAGTGCTCTTGAAGAGTAATCAGTGTTCTTAACCACTGAGTCATCTCTCCAGCCCCTAGTTATAGATCTTTATAATGCTGCTTTTGATAATGTTTACCTTGGAATTTTCTGAAGAACGTCAAAGGTAATTTTGTTTGTTTGTTTGTTTTTCGAGACAGGGTTTCTCTGTGTAGCTTTGGCTGTCCTGGACTCACTTTGTAGGCCATCCTGTCCTTGAACTCATAGAGATCTGCCTGCCTCTGCCTCCCAAGTGCTGAGATTACTATCATGCCCACCCAAAGTTAGTTTTTAGATTGAAAATTAGTTGAATCCCAGCACTTAAAAAGGGTTTGCCTCTCCACTTAGAGTGGGTGGGAGGGTTCATATCCCCTGGAACTGGACAGTTGTGAGCTCTCATATGGGTGTTGGGGATTAAACCCTGGACCCCAGGAAAAGGAACCAGTGCTCTTAACTGCTGAGCACTTAACTGGGGCTGGAGAGACGGCTCAGTGGGTGGCACACATACTTATAGGGGCACACACAGGCACACACACCGAGGGGAGGAAAAACCAACCAAGCCGAATGGATAGGACTGCTGACTTCTGTGGGCAAAACCAGCTCTCCCTGGAAGCTCACAGAATGCCTGCGCTAAGGACGCAGTAGCCTTCCCACTTGCCGGCTGCCCGCAGGCCATCCCTACATGGAAGCACCCTGGATGTTGCAAAGTCACCACCACGGCTGCTTTCTACAGAGCACTTCCTGAACCACAGCACCCAGAACCCCTGTTGGGGACGGGGTTGCAGAGATTGGGCAAGATTTGGAGGATGGGCACTTGAATTCCTTATTGCCTGCGGCCTGAAGCGGTTGCCACCCTCTAACTATGGTTTTGGCTGCTGGTGCCCCCCCCCCCACACCCACTCCTTGGAAACGCAGGGCAGGGGAGTGAGTCACTTGGTGTAGGAGGCCCGCCTTCTACACACCCCTCCACCAAACTCAGAGAACAACATCCGCGCCTGCTTCTCTCTGTTCCCTCTGTTGTGTAACGACAAATCTCTGTAACAGCCCATTACATACATTTCCTTTAAACCCTAACAGGTAAACGAAATGTCAGTACCGGGGTTAAGTGGTTGGCATACTCCATGCTTGAGAAGTTGGGGCTCCTCATCCTCATCCTGTGTCCCCACTTCATTTCCTCCCTTCTTTTTTCTACAGGGTCTAGTGAATGTAGCTCAAGTTGGCCTCAAGCTCACGATGCCCCTGCTTCCGCTTCCTCAGCAGGAGCGCAGGGACTTCAGGTGGGCAGCACCAACGTCACAGAGTTCTTCCAGCCATGCTGCCAAGAGGTAGATGTGGTCAGCTGACAAGTACTGATTCTGTGACTTTCGTGACCCGTGAAAGCCTTCTGAGCGGGTAAGGTGTATGTTTGTCTTTGTTTGAGACAAGTTTCATGTAGCCCAGGCTGGCCTCCAACTTACTAGGTATATGAGGATGACCATAACATCTTGAGCCTCCTGCCTCCAACTCTCAAATGCTGGGGTTACAGAAGTGTCCCACTGCACACTGCTAACAGTGGTTTTGTTTGCTTTGTTTTTGTTTTAGTTTGGAGTTTTGAGACAGGGTTTCTTTGTGTAGCCTTGGCTCTCCTGGACCCTCTTTGTAGAACAGGCAGGCCCCAAACTGATATCTGCCTGCCTCTGCCTCCCCAAGTGCTGAGATTACAGGCCTGAGCTACCACGCCCGGCTGTAACTCTGCTAACCTTTGAAAGGAGTGTTCAATTGTATATTTTTCTAGAGTGCTGTATCATAGTCTAGTGTGTCTGTGTTCCAGAGAGGGACTAGGACTATCGAGTAAAGAGATGGACTAGGAATTAAGGGAACTTGCCATCTTGCAGAGGACTGAGTTCAGTTCCCAACACCCATGTAGTAGAGCACAACCATCTGTGTGTAATTCTAGTTCCAAAGGATTCAATGGCCTTTTCTGGCCTCTGTGGGCACCAGGCACACACACATGGCACACAAATATACTTGCTGCAAAACACTCAAATGCACAAGATAAAATAAACCTCTTCTTTAAGCTCTAGCAGGCTATAGCTAAACATGTTAACAGTGGTTTTGCCTCCCCTCTTTCTCTGTTCGGAATCATCAGACAACTGGCGTGTTATTCCAGCTCTTTCTCCTTCATTTTTTTTTTTTTTCCTAAACTCAGGTGTCTCCTTGCAGCAAACTCATTTGCAGGTCATTTGGTACCCTGCAGGGATAAATTACCTCTCTTGACTCTTACAGGTCTCCAGGGGCCTTTCCAAACACTCAGTGACCCTGGCTACCAGCAGAATCTGGGGAACAGCGTATTCTCCAGAGAACTTCTTACTCCCTTCCGAAGAACTGGGGAAAATGTTACTAAAGACTGTGAGCTATGGCCTTTTGCTATCCTAATGCGTGTGACTCATCAGTGTATCTGTGCTTCTATATAGAAAGAGCACTCTCAGAAAACAATGAGGGTAGCTGGGCCATGGTGGTTGGTGAATGCCTGTAATCCCAGCACTCAGGAGGCAGAGGCAGTAGGATCTCTGATTCCGAAGGCCAGCCTGGTTTACAAAGCATGTCCAGGACAGCCAGGAGCCAAGGCTGCACAGGAAAACCCTGCCTTGAAACCAAAAATAAATAGATAGATAGATAGATAGATAGATAGATAGATAGATAGATAGATAAATGAAAACAATGAAGGTATAGAAAACTAAAATCAAGCTGGGCTTGGTGACATCAGCCTTTAATCTCAGCACTTGGGAGACAGAGGCAGGTGAATCTGTAAATTCAAGGACAGCCTGGTGAACAACGTGAGTTCTAGGACAGCCAGGGCCACACAAAGAAACCGTGTCTGGAAAAACCCAAAAGAAAAGAAAACTAAAATTACCCCAGCTATTTAGGAGGCCTACACAGGAGGACTGAAAGTCTGAGGAACACAGTAGGTTTGCAAGTCTGAGGACAGCCTGGCAAACACTGAGAGGTCATCTGAGGGGGGAAAAAAAAGAAAGAAAAGCAGACAAAGAAAACAAGAAGGAACAAAGCCTGAGTAGCAGAAACACGAAAAGCAAGTTGCCATGCGGTGGTGTAGGTGCCACTCAGTGGCAGAGCCCCGGCCTTGCACGCCTTTCCTTTCCCCAGCACAGCAATTGTGCCAGCTTGAACAACGAGCAACAATAAATATGATTTAAAATATGTGACTTGCTCCTGGAGTATGTTTATTCTGACACGTGGGAAAATACTGACAATGACGACAATGACAGTACACACATGCACAGTGTCCCACAGTGTTAAAAGGGTTCAGGAAAGAAGAGTGTGAAGAGGCCTGTTTACGTGAATTATCTTGTGGCCCTCTATTCCAGCGGTTCTCAAACTATGGGTTATTACCCTCTTGGCAAACCTCAAGCTCCAAAAGTATTTGCATTATGATTCATAACAGTAGCAAAATTATAGTCTTGAAGTAGTAACAAAAATAATTTTATGAGCCGGGTGTAGTGGTGCACTCCTGTGATCCCAGCACTTGGGGAGGCAGAGGCAGGGGTATCTGTGAGTTTGAGGCCATCCTGGTCTACAGAGCAAGTCCAGAACAGCCAAGGCTACACAGAGAAACCCTGTCTTGAAAAAGAAACAATAACGATAATAATAAATTTATGGTTGGGGGGGGGGTCACCATAATGTGAGCAACTGTATTAAAGGTCATAGCATCAGGAAAGTTAAGAACCACTGCTTTGCTTTAATTATGCCAATAAGAACATAAAAGTATGTATTTGGAAGTTGTCTGCGCTGGTTGTTTTTTTGCCAATTCAAGTCTTTTGGGAAGAAGGACTCTCAACTGAGAAAATGTCCTTACCAGATTGGCTTGTAAGGGTATAGTCTTGATTAATGCTTGATATGGGAGGGCCCAGGAAACTTCGGGAGTTGCCACTGCTGGGCTGGTAGTTGTATGAAAAAGCAAGTTGATCAAGCCTAGGGGAGCAAGCTAGAAAGCAGCATTCCACCTCGGCCTTTGCTTCAGTTCCTGCCTGACTTCCCTCAATGACCAGCTACAATCAGGATGCAAAAGCCAAATGAACCCTTTCCTCCGCAAGCTGCTTTTAGTTACGTCACTTTATCACCGCAATAGAAATAGTAAATACATTGACCGTGGAAAATTTACATTTGCTGGGTATGGTGGTGCACATAATCCCAGCACTCAGAGGCAGAGAGGCGGGCTCATGCCTCAGTTTGAGATCAGTATGGTCTACAGAGCAAGTTCCAGGATAGTCCAGGGCTAGACCAAAAAACTGTCTCAAAACCAAAACAAACAACAAACAGAACAAAACAAATCATTTTGCACAGTTTCCACTCATTTTTAGTTTTCTACTGATTTACAAAGCAAGGGCACACACATACACAACTAAGAGTCATTTTGGTACAGCTGGGATACAGAATTAACAAAATGTAACTAATGAGAATAAAAAAAAAAGTCATTTTGGCTTGAAAATAAGATTAAAATGGGACCAAGTATGTTAGTGCCCCTTCTCTTTTCTCCTTTCTCCTCCTCTCCTCTCATTCCATCTTTCATTCCTCTTCCCACCGATGTGGGAGGCAGAGGCAGGTAGACCTCTGTAAGTTTGAGGCCAGCCTTGGGTACAGAGTGAGTTCAAGGACAGCCAGGGCTACACAGAGGGATCCAAACTCAGATCCTCCTGAGGACAGGCAGTTTAGTGATCTCTCCAGGCACCTGTCCTTCTTTATACATGAATAAAACTCTGGTGGGTGGAAATATCGCCTTTTCTCCATCTATTTGACCGCACCTAAGATTCTTCCATGACTTGGCTATTGTGAATTGAGCTACAATAAACTTGAGTGTGCAGGAATCTGTGTTGGGTACTGACTTTCATTCCCTTGGGTTTATTATATGGGGGGAGCATAGGAAGTCTTCAGTGACTGACATTCTGAGTGAATGTATCATAGACTTGACATGGGCACATCCATGACAAGGTCAAAGCCTGGGACCCATGGGAAAGAGGAAAGGTCTTCTTTGGGTGAGGCTCAGAGGGATGGCAAGCTCTTCTTCCTGGGTCTAACTTCCACAGACGAAGACTAGCCAGCGCAGCTTCATCTGGTAGGATGCTGGCCTGCAGAGACTTGGTGCCGACACTAGCTAATGCCTCCATCTGAGCTGGGTATAATAAGCAGGCTGAGGTTCTGGTTACAGAGGCAGTAGGTGGCACTCTATGAGACCCACACTCTCCCTGGATTCCAGCTTTTCTGTCTGTGTGCTCATCCTTTCATCTTTACCTCCACATCCCTAGTCAGGGTTCCAGGACCCAAGCGATGTGGGTTTCAGCAATTATACTCAGGAATTATGTAGCCAGGGCACAGAGTAGCTTCAAATTCAGTTTTTGAGGGACCTTCACACTGATTTCCACAGTAAGTGCATTAACTCACACTCACACCAACATGGCTACATTTGTTGTTTGTCTCAGTTAGGGTTACTAGTGCTGTGATGAAACACCATGACCAAAACAGCCCGGGGAGGAAAGGGTTTATTTGACTTATGCTTCCACATCACTGTTCATCATTGAAGGAAGTCAGGCCAGGAATTCAAGCAGGGCAGAAACCTGGCTGGAGGCAGGAGCTGATGCAGAGGCCATGGAGGAGTGCTACTTACTGGCTTGTTCCCTGTGGCTTGCTCAGCCTGCGTTCTTACAGAACATAGATTAGCCCAGGAATGGTCCTGTGCACATCAATCACTGATTAAGAAAATGCCTTACAAGAGGTGCGCATTGGTCGTGCACATCTTTAATTTCATAATTTCAGCACTCAGGAGGCAGAGGCAGGAGAATCTCTGGGTGTTTGAGGTCAGCCTGTTCTACAGAGCCAGTTCCAGGACACCCAGGATTACCTAGAGAAACCCTGTTTCAAAAAAAAAAAAAAGAAAAGAAAAGAAAAGAAAAGAAAAAGAAAGAAAGGAAAATGGCCAGGCCCAGTGGCATTACACCTGTAATCCCAGCACTCAGGGAATCAGAGGCAGGCAGATTGCTGTGAGTTCAAGGCCAGCCTGATCTACAAAACAAGTCTAGAACAGCCAGGGCTAGTCTACAGAGAAACCCTGTCTTGAAAACCCAAAAAACCAAACCGAAACAACAACGACAAAATTCTGATTTGCTCAGTTTGGTTTACATTTCCCTAATGGCTAAGAGAATACATTTTTCCTGTTTCGTCATTTTTTTCTTTAAAAAATTTCTATTTATTTTGTGTGTGTAGGCGTTTTGCCTACACATATGTTTGTGTACCATGTGTGTGCCTAGTGCTTTGGGAGGCCAGAAGAGCCTATTAGATCCTCTGGAACCAGAGTTACAGACTCTTGTGAGCCAGCACGTGGGTGCTGGGAATTGAACCCAGGTCCTTTAGAAGAGCAGGACTCTCAACTGCTGGTGGGTGTGGTGGCCTGTGCCATTAGTCCTAGAAGCCCTGAGGCAGGGGCAGGCAGGTGTCTGAGGTGTAGGCCAGCCTGGTCTATGGAGCGAGTTCCAGGACAGCCATAACATAAGAGACTCTGTCTCAAAAACAAACAAACAAACAAACAAACAAACAAACACAAACCTAACAAAACAGTAAAGCAACAACAATAGAAAAGAAATGGAACACCAAAGCTGGGCACAGTCATCTCATACTCGGAAGCTGGGTCAAGAGGGCTGTTTTAAGACTTAAGGCCAGCCTAGATTCCATAGTGAACCCCACTATGGGCCACAGGGTGAAATCTTGTTTCAAAACCCAACTGCTGGTTAGTTTTCGTCTCTTTCACCCAAACGAGTTACCTGGGGAAAGGGAACTGAGAAATTGTCTTCATTCGATTGGCCTGTGAGTATTTCTGAGAGGAGGCATTTTCTGGACTAACAAGGGATGACTGATAGGGGAGGTTCCAGCTTGGGGGGGGGGGGGGTGGGGAGGAGGTGTACCTGGCTTGTGTGAGAAAGCAGGCTGAGCAAGCCAGGAACTTGTGTTCCTCCTGGGATGCAGGTTCGCCTCCTGCCTTGGATTTCCTCAATGAGAGCCTGCAAACCAGATAAATCTTTCCTAAGCTGGTTTTGGTCAGGGTTTTATCACTAACAGAGATCAAATTAGGATACTAATCAACAAAAATTTTTTTTTTAATAATTTAAATTTTATTTTATGTGCATTAGTATGAATGTCTCCAATCCCTTGGAAATGGAGTTACAGACAGTTGTGAGCGGCCATGTGGGTGCTGAGAATTGAACCTGGGTCGCTTTAGGAGGAGCAGGCAGTGTTCTTAACCACTAAGCCATCTCTCCAGCCCCTCAACCAACTTATAAAAAATAACTTTTATGCATTTATCTTCCCCTCCCCCCACCGTGTGTGTGTGTGTGTGTGTGTGTGTGTGTGTGTGAGTGCTGGGCATGAAACCCAGGGCCATGCAAATGCTAGGCAATTTTCTTTATTTTTTTTTTCTTTTTGTCTCTCTGTATGTGTATGTGTGTATGTAGATTTTTTTTTTTTTTTTGAGACAAGGTCTCTCTATGCAGCCCTGGCTATCCTAGAACTCTCTGTGTCGACCAAGGCCTAGCCTCAAATTCACAGAGATCAGGCTAGACAATTTATCACTGAGAGAACTCATTTCTGTTTGGTTTCAGGCATCCCTCCGTCTCTAGCGTGGCTGGTATACTCTGCCTTCTACCCTGAATTCCCCAGCCCAGGGCTGGGGCTCCCCTTCTCCCAGGAGCTCTTCACTCTATACTCCAGGCATTTTGGTTCCCCCCCCCCCCATCTTTCCTCCTCTCCTTGTGTGCACTTCTCTCTCCCTCAAGGAGGCCAAGGGCTGCTTCCAATAAAACTGTATAACCTCATCTTGCAATTAGCTAATTCTGACGTTTCAATCAATTTCTGTATTATTATTATTATTAATTTTGTACTGCTTGATTCCTTCATTCCAGCAGGGGACTGAGGTAGTTACAGGTGAGTAACAAAAACGTTAATTTTATTATGTTTAGAAACAAAACAAAATCCTTGTTCTGCGCTCCCAGTATTCAAGAGGACCTCAGGAGCCCATGGGTTTGTAATTACTAGCCTGGACATCTCAGCATCTGCCTCATAACAACGAAATACAACAGTATATTTTCATTAAAAATATACATGACTCATAGTGGCACATGCCTTTAATCCTAGCATTTGGAAAAGTGGAAGCAGATGATCTCTGTGAGTTGGAGGCCAGCCTGAATTCTAGGACAGCCAGGGCTACAGAGAAACCCTACCAAAAAAAAAAAAAAAAAGAGGTAAATTAACTCTACCACTCAGCAAATACTTAGAAAACTAAATGTCAAAGAAGACAAAGAGATTAAGTCATTCTGTTCTTGGATTTCAGGATTTACTGCCAAGCTGAGGGATATAAGGCAGACATTATATTTTCTTCTTTCCTTTATTTTTACTTTCTGTCGTTTCTTTTAAACAGGGTCTCGGATCTCATATAGCCTGTAGCTTGGGCCTTGAACTCCTTAAGCAGCCGAGGTTGGCGTTGTACTCCGGTTCTTACCTACGTCTTTAGAGAGCTGGCATTAGAGGAGTGCACCACACCCAGCTGTATTTTCAGAAGGAATACAAGTTCTAATCACCTTCAAGTTCAAGGCCAGCCTCAGCTACACACCAAGTTCACCAGAGGCCCGACTTTGCAATCCTGAGACCCTGCTTTATATATTTACTTCTAAGTATTACTGTGTGGGTGCTGATTGAACGCAAAGCCTTAAGAATGCTAAACAGATACTCTATCACTGGGCCTCCCCTTATTTTCTAAAAGACTATTGTTGGCTAGGAAGACCCATGGAAGCCTATAATTTCTGATCCTCCTGCCTCAGCCTCCTGCTGACTTCCCGCTTTGAAGCCCTCCGGGTTAAGCAAAACCCAAATCCTTGCTACTGTTTCCGGGTGCTTGGGGCTTGGGCTGAGCTGGGGTAGGGCGAGGGGGATCACCGGGCTCCACCGGCAGCCGGCTCTGGGGAGTTTCCACGGTGAGAGTAAACAAGCCTCAACCTCCCCAGCTCCAACTGCCAAGCTCCTCCTCTCAGGAGCTCTGAGAGGCTGGCGAGGTTCCGGGTGTAACTGGGAGCACAGAGACGAGGGGCCCAAGGTGAGGGCCGCCACCCGGGTGGGCTGGGAACTGCGCCCGCGGGTGCTGGGCCGCAGGCGTGGGATTGGTAGTCCCGCCGAGTCCCGGCCGAGGGAGAGGTAATGGGCCTCAGCGAGACAGCGATGGGTTTGCCCCGGAGAAAGAAGAGAGAATCCGGGAGGGACGCAGCCCGAGGAAGCTCCGCCTATTAGAGATACGGTGACTAGTGGCCAGGCGAGGACCTGGTGCGCGAGGTGGCCGCGCACTTTCCTTAGGATACCTTTCAAAGGCTTTGAGCAGTAGTGGGAGCAGGCTCTTTTCAGGTTCTTTGTGCACGTCGTGTGCGTTTGCACGGCTGCCAGGGAGGGTGCCCCCTGGGGGATGTTGGGTGCTTTAAGCCCTTGAGACCGGGTCTCACTGACGTTGAATCTTCAAGTTTTATCGCGGCTGGCTGGCCAGTGAGTTCCTGGGATCTGCTTGTCGCTGTCGTCCCCAAACCTGAAACTAAGTGCACAGCCTTTAAATGGGTGCCTGGGATCGGAACTTAGACCCTCTTGCTTGCATAGCGCATGCTGTCTTCCTAGTGAGCCATCCCAACCCAGCGGTTTGTTGGTTTTGGCGGTATTAGGTCCTGTTTTATTTTAAACAATACGTTCACGTACTTAGAAGTTTGTACGAGGCTTTTAAAAACTTGGCGTCTTGGCCGGGCATGGTGACCCGTGACTTCAGTTCCAGCACTGGGGAGGCAAGGCTGATGTACATAGTGAAGTCCAGGAGAGCCAAGGGTCCATAGGGGACCCTGTCTCAAAAGCAAACCAAAACAAACAAACAAACGAACAAACAAAAAATCAAACAACACCCTCCAACTTATCATCTTCCCTCTTTCTCCAGAGATTATTTATTGTGAAAATGTTTTCTGCCTGCATATAATCATAGGAGCCATGTGGTGTCTGGTGCCTGAGGAGGTTAGAAGAGGGTGTCAGATCCTCTGGAACTGGAATTATGGATAGTTATGAGCCGCCACGTGGGTGCTGGGAACTGAACTCCTGTCTCTGCAAGAGCAGCAGGGCTCATAGCTGAGCCTCCTCTCCAGCCCCATCTTTCTATTTCTTGCTTCTGAGGAGATGCTTTCAAATCTTTGAACTTTCTTTTACAAGGTTTTTCTTTTTTTGTGTGTTGTATGTGTGTGCATTTCGAGACAGGTTTCTCTGTGTAGCCCTGGCTGTCCTGGACTCACTTCGTAGACCAGGCTAGCCTCGAACTCACAGAGGTACACCTGCCTGTGCCTCCAGAGTGCTGGTATTGAAGGCATGCGCCACCAGGCCGGTCCTACAAGGCTTTATTTCTAAGCTAGGTATAACGGTGCACACCAGCAGCACTCTGGAGGCTCCCATGGGTGGTTTCCGTCCATCTTTGGGTTACATGGTGAGCTTGGGGCCAGCCTGTGCTAGTGAGTAGTGAGACTCTGTCTTCAGAAACAATAACCTGGGGCTGGAAAGATGGCTCCATGGTTAGGAGTGCTTGACCTATCAGAGCACAGTTTTCTAGCGCCCACAAAAGGACTGCTGACAGACACTGAACTCCAGCTCCAGGGGATCTGAGACCCCTGGGGCACAGACACACAGGAAAAACAAAACAAAATCTTAAAACAACAAAATCCCTAGGGCTGGGGGGTGGGGGGAGGGGAAATGGCATCTTGGCTAATAAAGGCAATTGTGGCCAAGAGTGACCACCTAGTTTGAGCCTCAGAGCCAACAGGGTAGGTAGAAGGATACCCATGCAAACCTCTGACCTCCTTATGTGCTCTAGGGCACTTGCCCCCTCCCCTACCCAAAGTTAATAAGAAAAAAAGACTTTTAAATTTAAAAGAAGATACGACAAAATAAGAACTAGGGAAAAGCCCCAGATTTATTACTCATTTTGCTCTGGTATAAGCAGCTTGTTTTCTGTCAGCTCCTCAGTTCTTTTCTGTTTTTAAAAGGTACATTGGGGGCCTGAAGAGATGGCTCAGCGCTCAAGAGTTTGCATTGCTCCTCCAGAGGACCTGAGTTCAAGCCCCAGACACATCAGGTCTCTCTAGCTCTAGGTCGGATACTTAGACATAATTTTAAAAAGTCCTTTGTATATGCTTTATTGAATACTGTGTTCTTGAGACAGGATCTTCACTGCAGCCCTGACTTACCTAGGTGATGAGTGTACTTATCCTCCTGCCTTGTCTCCTGAGAGACAAGCTTACAGGCGTGTAGGGGTATGCCCGGCCTGCTAAGTTTTCGGTATACGGTATTTTGGGCTTGTTAATTTCCTTGGCCTCCTGGTCTTTCCTGTGGTGTGGAAGCAGTGTGGCGTCAAATCGGTTGGCTGCGAGAGAGACTCTTCCGTGTGTCTCCCTGACGCTGCAGCATTAAGCCTGATATCAGCTATTCCTCGGAGGTCTTTCTCCGCCTGTGTGTGTGCTGAGCTGATAACACTAAGGAAGAGGCAGCAAAGAGCGATGGTTTGCAAGGACAGTGGAGGCAGTGGAGCTATGGTGGCTTGAGGGCTTAAGAGAGCCGAGGGGAGCAGTTTGACAGCTAAAGAGAGCCAGCGTTCCTGCTTCACAACCGAAGAGGTCCTGGCAGCCTCAGGGGCCAACCCAGCAATTTGTGCCTGGTTTCCTATGCCTATTTGGGGCTACTACAAAGCTCAGATTAGTGAGCCTTGCACCTCAGCTTCCAGAGTAAAGCTTGGGCAGCCATTGCTTCTACCAAAAGAGGTCCTGGTGCTCCTCCCAGGCATCTGGTGTCTGCTCTCTGTCTGCTGCTGGGCTCTCAAGTAGCCCAGCATGTCACCAGTGCCCAGTTTCCAAGCTCAGGCCCTGGCATCTAAGCTCAGAGAGTAAGCAACTGAGAGGAGCCTCCCAGAGCAGTGTCCGTGTGGGTAGGTGATGCTGAGCACCCCACCCCCAGGCCCTGAGTGGTATTGGGTCCTGAGTGGTATTGGCCGGAAGTTTCACATCCTGGCTCCGGAATGCAGTCCTGGCAGAGATAGGTATCTTGAGTTGTCACCATTGAGTAATAGAAAGAGTCGGGCACAGGGTGGTTGTCAACTAAAGAAATAGCTAAATAGTTCAAGAGAGGCCAGGGCAGGGAGAGAGAAAGGAAATAGATGACAAGAAAGCGGAGAGATGATGAAAACAAAAAACTTAGTGGCCAAGGGAGAACTGAGGGGAAGGAAAGCTGCTGCAGGCTTGGATTTTACAGAACTCCTTCCTTCCCCGTTCTGCTCAAGTGCAGAACAGCCACATGTAATCCAGTATTTAAAAGGCTGAGGCAGGAGCATTGTGGATTTGAGAGCAGACTAGGCTACCTAATGAGAGCTTGCCTCCACTCCCACCAAAATAAATAAAGGCAGCACTTTCCAGTCGGAGTTGCCAGGCTGTGGTGGTGCACGCCTTTAATCCCAGCACTTGGGAAGCAGAGGCAGGTAGATCTCTGCTTCGAGGCCTGCCTGGTCTACAGAGTAAGTTCCCAGGGCAGCTAGGAATACTTAAGAGAGATACACACTGTCTCAAAAAATTAAAAAAAAAAAGACAGGAAAAAGAAAAGACAAAGCTTCTTTGGAACATAAGTCACACAGAGCTAAATTGGGTTGGATATTAAAGTGAGACATGTAAGGATCATTAGTCAAAATAGCTCATGCTGTAAAGCTAGTTTTGGAAGAAAACCCCACTTACCTCAGTCTAACTTTGTACAGGTAGCCAAGCAACCACCACGATCAGCCCCTTCACACAAGTGCAGCTGACTGTATGCTTGTAAAATCCATTTTTTTCCATTCTTTTTCAGTATTTTGTATGCCTTAAGATGTTCTTTGATCTTATTTTCCTTTATATTATACTAATGTTCCTTTGCAGTATGCATATGCAGGTTAATCTATGAGAAATATTTTATGCCTTGTTGTGGTGAGTACATTTAAAAAGAATGCGCTGTTGAAACATGTAAGCTATTAGATCCATAATTTTAAAAAATTCACAATTTTATTTTTTTCACTTATAATTACATAATATTCATGTATGTACAAACGTACATGTCTTGTCACGTTTCTATTGCTGCAAAAAAAAAATGTGATGGCAACTTAAAGAAGAAGGTTTATTGGTGGCTTGCCATCATTGTGGGGAGTGTGACAGCAGTGAGTCAGGCTGGAGGAGTGGTTGAGAGCTTAGATTCTTATCCACAGTTAGGAGGCAGAGAGAGAGAGAGATAACTGGGGCTGGTGTGGCCTTTTGAAAGCTCAAAGTCCACCCATTGACACACCTCCTCCAACAAAGTCAGACCTCTGAATCCTTTCCAAACAGTTTACCAAAGGGGACCAAGCTTTAAAATATATGAGCCTATGGGAACCATGCTTGTGCAAACAATCACAGTATGATATGTGTATGCATATGTTTTATGGTAGCCAGAGATAGAACTTGGGGTCTTTTCTATGCAATTCTATCACTGAGTGATACTCCTAGCCGAAGTTTTCATTTTTTTTGTGTGTGTGTTTTGTTTGTTTTTCTTTGCTTTTTGTATTTTGGAGACAAGGTTTCTCTGTGTAGACTTGGCTGTCCTGGACTCGCTTTGTAGACCAGGCTGGCCTCAAACTCACTGAGATCTGCCTGCCTCTGCTGAGATTATAGGTGTGTGCCACCATGCCTGGCTAAACCTTATACTCTTTAAAAATATTTTAATTAAAAAAAAAAAAAAGTGGGGCTGAGGTGATGCCTCAGCAGTTAAAAGCACTTGTTGCTCTTTCAGAAGACCAAAGTTTAGTTCCCAGCACCCACATGGTAATTAACAACCACCCATAACTTCAAGGGGATCTCATACTGTTCTGCCCAGTTCACGAACCCCAAAAGACCAGGAATAACTAGACTCCGCTGTAAATACATGAGGTTCTTTTTATTGTAAATTACAAGCTGCAGCTTGGGCCCACACACCACCACCGCCGAAGCGGTGGGAGCCAAGCGCACTGCGCCCAGGTTAGTTGGGTGATATATAGATTCTGGTCCCTCCCAGCATGCCCAAGGCAGGGGAAATTCCTGCCTGGCAAGCATCTATTGGTCAAGATGCTACATTTTGAATTGATTGGCTATAGGAAGGTCCCCAAACCATTAATGACCTGGTGTCCCTCCCTAGGGGAATGGGCCAGTTTCCTAGCAACTGTATCTCTAGTGGGTGGGGAAAGAATGCAGTAAGAAGGTCCTTCCCCTCAGGGCATTACTGGACTTCTCCTCCCACATAGTTCAGGCCTTAATTAATAATAGCTGCTAATTTTTAATCTTATTGGTCTCTCAATACCCTCTTCTGACCTCCACATGCACCATGCATGTATGTGGCATACATACATACATACATGTAGACAGTACACTCATACACATAAAATAATCTTAAAGTTAAAAAAATTGTTTATGGGAGCTTTGTATCTTGCCTTTTGTAGAGGCCAGAGGACGATGTATGAGGGTTCATTCTCTTCTTCCACCGTATGGGTCCCAGGGATTGACTCTGCTCTCAGCCCTGGAAGCAGGCTCCGTTACTTGCTAAGCCATCTTGTCCTCACACCTTAATTTTTTTTAGAGAACTTTTCCTATATTAGCATGTATTAATTGTGTATAATAATGGCCTCACACCTTAATTTTTTTTAGAGAACTTTTCCTATATTAGCATGTATTAATTGTGTATAATAATGGCCTCACACCTTAATTTTTTTTAGAGAACTTTTCCTATATTAGCATGTATTAATTGTGTATAATAATGGGTTCATTATGACATTTTCATGTATGTATGTAATATATTTTGATCACGCCATTACTGTTTCCCACCTTCCACTTGCATTGATCCTCCTTCTTTTTCTTCCTAGTTCCCCTTTTACTTAATGTCTTTTCCCCCCCTGGGGAACCAATGACATTAATGACAGTTACCAGGAATGTGAGTGAGGGGTTATTTACAGATGTTTAAGTGGCTATACCACCCAAGTAAATGTCTCCTTCTCTCTCTCCCCAGCAACCATTGACTACCTATAGATCCTCCCCGGAAGGAGGAGTTCCTTTAAGACCCTCCTTTTAGCAGGCGCTAACGGTAAGCTCCAGGGAAGCGAGCCCTAAGATCCCTTACCCATCCCAGACAGGATGCTGGGGGCCCAATCTTGCAGGTCTTGGTGTAGTAACCTGAGCTGCTGAGAGATTCAGGGGTGCAATGCCATGTCCTCCTGGAAGACGGCGTTCTACAACACTCCACTCCATCATCTTGTTCTCCCCGCTTCATCTTCCAGGACGTTCCCTGAGCCTCGGAAGGTTTCAGTTTACATGTCCTATTTAGGGCTGAACACTCAACAGTTACTCTCAGCACACTGACCAGCGATGAGTCTGTGATCACTACCACCCACAGGAAAAGGAATTTTCTCTGGCCAATGCTGAAAGCTATATTCAGAGTTCTGGCTTCTTAGCCAGGCGTGCCTTTATTCTCAGCACTCAGGGAGGTAGAAGCAGATGGATTGCTGTGAGTTTGAGGTCAGCCTGTCTAAAAAGCAAGTCCAGGACAGCCAAGGCAAAGAAACCCTGTTGTTGGTAGATGTTCTTGTGTAATGTATACAATTTACCCTTGTTCATTCAAATGCTGATTTCTCTATCCCACTATCTGGTTTCAATCCGGACATTGCATTGTGATGCTTATTCTAAGCATCAACTGTCTCAATTTTGTGTAAACATCCACCATTTGTTCTCTATATTGTCAATTAAACATCCAGCCAGTGCTGAGCAATGTAGAGAATAGGGTGGGACATTCTGGTCTGGAGGGGAGGAGAAAGAAGCCAGTAAGGAGGGGAGGCAGAGAGGAGAGATGGGCAGGGGAGGACTTGGAAGCATGAACAATGAACTGGACTTAAGATATGACTAAAAGCAAGTATAATGTGGAAAATCTGAATGGGAAGAAACTATGCAGGCTTGGAGGTTTAGAATGGAGTAACTATTGCCCAGCATTGGGCTCTAGGTTAAGTAAATAAATTCTTGTCTCTGTGTGGTGATTTGGGTATACAGGTAGTTTAAAAATAACCACTGTTTAACTAAAAGATAAATCTATAATAAATATTAATCACCAACAAACCTTGTCTTGGAAAAAAAGTTTCCTTTTCTGTAAAAACCTAGTTATGTTCTGTAAATATGTTTTTGTTTTAATCCCAGGTGTGGAATAAGAAGCTGCTTCACAGCAGGTGATTTCGATTTTGCCTCCTACACTAGCAGGGGTGTGATCTTTGCCAGCTGCTGATAGTATAATTCTAAGAACTCTGGAGAGGGTATAAATGGGTGAGCCTCAGTAGGGTCTGGGGTAGATTCTGCTCCTCCTGCCCCCTCTCTTGTTGGTTTATCCTGCTGCTGTGTTTGCTACTGCTGGATTGCTGTTTTGCTGGATGCTGGATATTCTGAGGAGAAAGATTGGACTTGTCTCTACAAACAACCAGCAGAAATTTGCCTACAGAGATCTACCACCCCCTGTCCACTCTAACCTTCTTTTTCTAATACCTAGTGTTCGGGGGTTGGGGTGAAATAAGGGTTGGAAGGGAGATAGAGGTATAGGAACCCAAATAAAATAGCCAAAATAATATGCCTACAGAAAGCAACACTAATCTATGGGCTTAAACACAAACAATTAGAAGAAAATTTAATGGCACATTAGGATCAGATAGTAAAATAACAGCAGTAAAATCCTAACCAGGGCCTAAGTGACCCCCACTCCCAGGTAAGGGCTTTTGGCCACATTTCTTGTACCAGATTTGAATTTTCTTTAGAACAGGTCTCAAATCTAATCAGAAGGCAGTTGGTTACCCCTTAACTATCATGGCACTATTGCACAAATGCGCACATCTTGCCTTGCAGGTTGGTTATGTAATATACAAGATTCAGAATCAAAGTCCTTCTGTATTTATATTTAAGAATATATTTTGTTTTGCTATGTGAAACCTTTAAAACTATTTTTTTTTCTGTGTAGCCTTGACTGTCCTTGAACTAGCTCCATAGACCAGGCCTTCCCCAAATTCATAGAGATCCACCTGCCTCTCTGCATCTGGAATGATGGGATTAATGGCGTGTGCTAAAACTGCCCTGCTGGCTTTAAAATTAATTTTCTAAACCAGTCGTGGTGGTGCACTCAGGGAGGCACAGGCAGGCCGATCTCTGTGAGTTTAAGGCTACCCTGGTCTACAAAGAAAGTCCAAAATGGCCAAGGCTGCACAGAGAAACTCTGCCTGGGAAGAAAAACGACAACAACAAAACTAATTTTATAAAATTATTAACTAAATACAGTGGTATATGTCTATAATCTCAGCATTTGAGAGGGGGTACCAGGAGAATCATGAGTATGAAGTTAGCCTGTATTTATTTATTTTAAGACAGTTTAGCCAGTGTCTTATATGGTGGCACATATTTTTCTGTGTAGCCTTGGTTGTCCTTGACTAGCTTTGTAGACCAGGCTGGAGACGAACTCACAGTGATCTGCCTGCCTCTGCCTCCCTGAGTGCTGGAATTAAAGGCATATGCTGACATGCCTGGCCATGGGACATACTTTTAATCCCAGCACTCAGGAGGCACAGGCAGGCAGATCTCTTTGAGTTTGAGGCCAGCCTGGTCTACAAAGCAAGTTCTTGGACATCCAAGGCTACATAAGAGAAACAGTCTCAAAAGAAAAAAAAAAAAAGACTCAATTTTTTGGGAGGACAGTTTTCTCTTCCTTTTTTCTTAAGACAGGGTTTCTGTGTGCCACGGCTGTCCTAGAACTTGCTCTGTACACCAGGCTAGTCTTGAACTCACAAGAGATCCACCTGCCTCTGTCTCCCTAGTGCTGGGATTGAAGGTGTGTGCCACTACTGCCTGCCTGGCCTCAATTACTATATATCAGAATTGGGTAAAATCATGCTCGTGGCTGTGATTTATTACAATATAAAAATGTAAGCCAGAAGCCAGGTGTGGTGGCACATGCCTTTAATCAGCCTTGGCTGTCCTGGACTCAATTTATAGACCAGGCTGACCCAGAACTCAAAGAAACCCTCCTGCCTCTGCTTCCCTGAATGCTGGGATTATAGGCGTATGTTAACCATGCCCGACTCTTATTCTTTTTTTTTGTTTTTTGAAACAGGGTTTCTCTGTGTAGCCCTCAGTTTCATAGAACTGTAGACCAGGCTGGCCTCAAACTCAGAGATCCACCTACTTTGGCCTTCTGAGTGCTAGGATTAAAGCAGTGTAAAACCACCTCCAGGCTGATTGCATCAGCACATTCGGTGGGCTTACTTTGGGCAAAATATTTTCCCAAGGCAGCTGCTTTTGAGGAACAGGGAACCTTTTTAGTTTAGGCTTTCTTAGTATAATTAGTTTGCGTAACCTGGAACTGTGAGCTAGGAAAAAATCCGTCCTTAAATTGGTTTTGTCAGAATATTTTATCGTAACAAAAGGAAGACACAGCATAAAGCAAACTGTTTGCATAACGTATGCACACCGAATCACTATTATTTAGGGTGAATTTTTCTATCGGTTTAGGGTACCCATATACTGCAAAAATTCCCAAAGGCCAGCCAAGGGCTACTCTGGCAAGTGGGCCTTCGTTCGCGCGTGCCACTCTCCGCTATTGATACTTGGGATTTCAGGTCTACATCACAACTCCATGGCTGGCAGTTTAAGGGGGGCCTAGAGCAATCTTTTGGACATGTGTTTATGGTGCTAGAATCTATGCTATTTCAGCGCACAGGTTCAGGTAGTTGCTAGATGTCAAGAGTTCCGCAACTGTCGGTAACCACAGCAGTTTATCACTGACACAAGTTCACAGACCCACGTGTTTCTGTCTCCCTGTGAATTTATATATATATATTTTACAATGACCACTAACACTTTGAAAGAAGTGGTATGCCAGGTCCACGGATCATTTGTGATTAGTACAATTCTGTGCAGACCGTAGTGCTAGCAGTTAAGTGTGTTCTCTTGTGGTTACTCACAATTAACGTACTCCAGTAACCAGGAATCTGGGTCATGTTGTTCTGCTGGAGCTAACTAACATGATGATGAGAACTCCTTGCATGTCAACAGTAGTCCGATCATATATGGAGTCTGAATTGTGCAAATTCAAATGATGTAACTATTTAAGAGTTGTGTGCTACTCCCTTAGTTCCAAATACTCGGTTTAATATTTTGGGCTCTGCTTTTTATTCTTGAAAATGTCCGTGTAGTCCAGGTTGACCTCTTATTACGATTTCAAAACTAATGAATACCAAATTGTTACTATACAGAACCTTTTCATTACAAAGGTTTTTTTTTTTTTTTTTTAAATCCTTCAGCCTCTTAGGCTTTTTGGGTGCTTTGAGATTTTTCGCAGGTGATCTGGTAACTTATGCGGCTATTTTAAATCGTGCTATTTTTAAAATTCTGTTTTTTTTTTATTTTTTACTTTTTAGCGATTCTGGAATCGGGCTCGGGGTCTTGCACATACTTGGCAAGCACTCTTCCCGTTGAGCTCTGTTCCAAGCCCAGGCCAAGAAAAACGACAGTCTTGTTTTCCGAGAGCAGTCGTGCCCTTTACTTATTATTTTGCTCTTTGCCTTCTGAACGTTATTAATTACTATTTTGGAGGAAGACCTGCCGGCATAGAAACTGCCTGCTCTGCTCAGCCTACGTTTCCGGATCGAACCCGACCCCGGGGGTTTTGAGCAGACGCAGAAGGAGCGACAACCCCGGCGGAAGGACTCATCCTGCCTTCCCGCGTCCAAGCCGGGAAGAGGAGAGGGCTGGGACACGCATGCGCTCTCCGAAGTGCGCGTAGTTCCGTCCCTCCCGTTTTCCTAAAAGTCACGGGGGGGGGGGGGATGAGGCCGAGTCGCTTTCTCCGTGTTTTTACTCGCCGTGCCCGCGGGTGCGGGGCTCGTCTGGCTGCGTTTTAATCTGCGCGTTCTGCTGGGCAGTTCTGCGCGGCCAGCTGGTCGCCATCACTTCCGCCGCGTTCCCCAGCGCCACGTGGCTCCGCTCCTGTCGTCAGAACCCGGCTGTCACTGAGCGGCTCCTCCGCGGGGCCGCACGCGCCTCCACCGGCGTCTGGCGCGCGGCCGAGTGTGCGCACGCGCGGCGCTGTAAACACCGTCGGCGGGAGGGCGCAGGTCGCCCCCTGGCGCGCGGCGCGGGGACGCCAGGCCTTGCCCGTGCGCACGCGCAGTGCGAGGCCCGCCGGAGCGCGGGAGCGCCGTTTGGCGCCTTAGGGAGAGGGCGCGCCGGGCGAGCCGGGCCACGAGCAGCCCTGGGCCGCGCCCTCAGGGCTCTCGGGGAGCCGCACGGGGCCCGAACGGTGCGCGCCGCGTCACTTGCCTCCGCCGTGGGGACCCCTCTACCCTGAGGAGCTCGTACTCTTGGGTTGGTGGTGTTTCTGGGCATCTGCGTCATACTTTATAAATGGAGGGCGCCGGGCCTGGGGCGAGCTACGCAGCCTGGCGGATGGAGCAGGAGGCCGGAAGTGCCTAGAGCGGGCGCCCGGAAGTGATCCAGTCAAGTTTCTAGTGCGGTAAACGCGATCCCGGTTCCGAAGGCCGTCAGAGGAGATGGGAGGATGCGTAAATGCGAGACCGCAAGGGTTCTGTGGAGAAGCCACGTCCCTTCACACTGCAGCCCCAAAACTCGCTTCAAAGAGGGAGTGTGTTCTGGAGTTACATTTGCGAGACTGGCGTGGCCCGGGATGACAGATTCAGATCACCCCAAATTCCACGTTTAGTAACAATTTGATGGTGTTTTAAATAACAGAACAAAGTTATAAATCAAGAGACACTTTTCAAATGCTTTGAATCTAACGAATTCACTCCACACGTGGAGCCATGGCTTACAACTTGCGCGCGCGCGCGCGCACACACACACAGACACACAGACAGCACGCACGCACACGCTGCTCTTGCTCCTTAGTAACCTTAGCCTCCTCTTCAGTGCGTGCTGGGGATATAAAATTGGTCCTCACCTTGGTGTAACAAGTACTTTACCTGTTGAACCGGCTCCTATGCACATTAAACAATAATGTTTGTGATTGTTTGGTTCTTTTGGTGCCATTTCAATGAAAAAAAAAAAAAAAACTTTTGAAGAACCTGCCTGCCTTCATCTTAGGTTTTAAGGCATCCTGTAATCCCCAGCACTCGGAGGCAGAGGCAGGCTGACCTCAGAACTGGAGGACAGCCTTAGGCACAGAGGAAAACAAAGCCATCTTTAGTAAAAACAAACTAGGTTCATTGCTGTTTATGATTAAACCTTTGTTTTTTGGGGATTAGGCGCCTGCTTTAGGAATGGCTATCATGTCTTTGTTTCAAAAAGTCGTTTATGACAATCTTGCAACATGACCTTTGTTTCAAAAGGTTATATGACCACCTTGTGATGTCTACCTTGGAACAGTGTACTAACTTATTACATTTACAGTCTGTTCTTGTAACCCCTATTTTGCCCAACAAATCTCCCATTTAGAAACCCCTTACCTCTGAAAGACTCTACCCAGCAGTGTATCAAAGCAGATGCTTAGAATCTTAACCAAACTTTGGACAGAGTGCAGGGAATCCTGTGAAAGAAGGGGGAGATAGTAGGGCCTGGAGAGGATAGGAGCTCCACAAGGAGAACAACAGAACTAAAATATAAGGGCACAAGGGTCTTTTCTGAGACTGATACTCCAGCCAAGGACCATTCATGGATATAACCTAGAACCCCTGCTCAAATGTAGCCCATGACAGCTCAGTGTCCAAGTGGGTACCCTAGTAAGGGGAACAGGACTGTTTCTGACATGAACTCAGTAGTGGGCTCTTTGACACCCCCCCCCCCAAGGGGGAGCAGTCTTGCCAGGCCATAGAGGAGGACATTGTGGCCAGTCCTGATAAGACCTGATAAGCTAGGATCAGATGGAAGGGGAGGAGGACCTCCCGTATCAGTGGAGTTGGAGAGGGGAATGGGAGATGAGAGAGGAGGGTGGTATTGGGAGAGAATGAGGAAGGGGGCTACAGTTGGGATACAAAGTGAATAAACTGTAATTAATATAAAAAACATAAATTAAAAAAAAAAAGAAATCCCTTACCCATGAGCTATAAAAACTTTGTTCCTCATATCCAATGCTGACCTCTCAAATACTACCTTGGGGGGATGCATCCGTGTACACAAATAAAAACATTTGCTTTAATTAATTTAGCCAAGATAATTTGAGTAAGTGGCCTTTCTCATCCCATCTTTGGGATTAACACCTTCCCACTAGAATTGCTGGGGGGTTCTGCTAACACTTGTGTGTATCTTCTTTATTCTCAGTTGTATTGCAAGTGTCTAGCTAGCCCTGTGCCCATCCCACATACTCTTAACCATTAAAAGAGTACATATATGGGCTGGAAATGTTGGCTCAGAGCTTAAGAGCGCTGGCTGCTCTTCCGAAGGTCATGAGTTCAATTCCCAGCAACCACATGGTGGCTCACAATCATCTAAAATGAAATCTGGTGCCCTCTTCTGGCTTGCAGGTGTACATGCAAACACACATTGTATACATAATAAATAAATAAAGTCTGAAGCTGTGGATACATTTTAAAAAAGAAAGAAAGAAAAAAAAAGAGTACTTATAAGCACAGGCCTTTAATCCCAGCACTCTGAAGGCTGGTGCAGAAGATCTCTGAGATTGAGACCAGCCTGATGTACATAGTGAGTTCCAGGACTATACAATGAAATCCTGTCTCAAAACAAACAAATGTGCATTTCTGTAGGTATTAGTTCTTTGCCTTTATTCTTTAAGATAGCCTTGACTGCTGGGCTCAGTGGCACATGCTATCCCAGCACTTGGGGAGGCAAAGGCAAGGATATCTCTGAGTTCAAGGTAAGTCTGGTCTACAGAGTGAATTCAGGATAGCCAAGGCTACTCAGAGAAAACCTGTCTCGGAAAAAATAAAAAAAAGATTGCCTTGATGACTTAATCTTGTTTTGTTGTAAACTTTGTAATTGTCAATTCTGTCCTTATCTTTACCCTTAAAAGTGATGGAATTTAGTATAGCTTTAGATTGACTTAGAATAGTGGTCACATTAATATTAACTTCACCATTTATGAACAAAGCATTTTTCTCAATTAGTCTTTTTTTTTTTTAATTTTTAATTTTGGCTATTCGGGAGCACACTACGTAGACAGGGCTGCCTTGAACTCAGAGACATCCTCCTTCCTCTGCCTCCCGAATCCCGGGATCAAAGGCATGTGCCACCATGTACTGCACTTATTCTAATTTAATTTTCCTCAGAAATTTTGATTACCTTCTATGGTGATTTTTCTTGTTTTGACATACAAAAATTATTTGTATTTGAGTATTACCAGCATGTAGAAATGTTCGTAGTTGTTGTATATTGACCTTGTATCTGGGGACCTTACCATTTATTAGTTCTGATATCTTATGTGCAGATTATCTTAGATTTTTATTTTTTTTAATTTATTTATTTTATGTGTATGAGTGTTTTGCCATTCTTCTGGAACTGGAGTCACCATGTGGGTACTGGGAACGGAATCTGAGTTCTCTGCCAGAACTAGGGTCTTAACTACTAAGCCATTTCACCAGCCCCTAGGTTTTGTTGTTGTTTTTTTTGGTTTTTGTTTTCTGTGTAATAGAGCCTTGGCTGTACTAGCTTTGCTTTGTAGACCAGGCTGGCCTTGAACTCAGAGAGATCTGCCTGCCTCTGCTTCCTGAGTGCTGGAATCAAAGGTGTGTATTTTTTGAGATAGGATGTTGTTATGTAAATTCGAGGAGGTTAAGTAAAGAAACTATCAACATGACCACTCCATTAGGGATAAGGTTTTTATTGTGGGCAAGAGAGAGAAAATATCCAGAGATATCTGGACGTGTGCACAGCTGAGAGAAAGGAGACTGGACATGGCCAGGGCTAGGGAAGCAGGAGAGAACAGTGGAAATAGTAAGAGACACGTTGGGATGGGCAAATTATGTGGATTATGAGGATGACAAATAGTTGGGAGAGGGACTCCTTTTGGGGATTGAAAACCCTTAAGTTCCCTGATGGATTTTGGCTTTTTTGTTCTGTTCGTTTTTCTTTTCCTTTTTGTTTTCGAGACAGGGTTTCTTTGTGTAGCCCTGAACTAAGTGCTGGGATTAAAGGTATGTGCCATCACACCCGGTTCAATTTCTTTTCCTTTTTTTTTTTTTTAAGATTTATTTATTTATTATGTGTGCAGCATTCTTCCTGCATGTATACCTGCATGCCAGAAGAGGGCACCAGATTTCATTATAGATAGTCGTGAGCTACCATGTGGTTGCTGGGAATTGAACTCAGGACCTCTGGACAAGCAGCCAGTGCTCTTAATCTCTGAGCCACCTCTCCAACCACCCCCCTTTGCTCTCTCTCCCTCTCCTCTCACTCTTTCTCTCCCCCCGACCCCGTGTGTGTGTGTGTGTGTGTGTGTGTGTGTGTGTGTGTGTGTATGTGTTCTCAGAGGAAACCTTGTGCCTTGTGGAGAGGGTTCCCTCAGGTTCTGGAGATCAAACTCAGGTCTTCAGGTTTGGTGGCAAGCACCTTTACCTGCTGTGCCATCTCACCACTTATTCCTTAATTTCTTATAAAAAACATACCAGGAAAATTATCTGGGACCCAGATTCCTTTTTTGTGATCTATTACCATCATTTTTGAAACAGTGTCTTCTGTATCCCAGCCTGGCTCTAAGTTTTGGGTATTGCCAAGGATGACTTTGAACTTCTGCCTCTTCCTCCCTGGGTGTAGGAATACAGGCGTGCCTCACAAGTAGTGCTAGGCAAGTACTCCACTGAGCTGCATTCTCAGCCCTCTTTATGTAGAGTTTTTAAAGTTACAGACTTATTTACTCTGTGTTTGAAAAATACAAAACTAGGGCTGGAGATGGCTCAGTGGTTAAGAGCACTGTCTGCTCTTCCAAAGGACCCAGGTTCAATTCCCAGCACCCACATGGCAGCTCACAACTGTCTGTACAGCCAGTTCCAAAGGATTTGATACCTTCTCACTAATGCACATAAAATAAAAATAAAAAAAACCCCAACAACTTAAAACAGCTGGGTGTCCTGGCGCATGCCTGTAATCTCAGCACTGGGAGGCAGAGGCTGGCAGATCTCTGTGAGTTCAGGCCAGCCTGGTCTACAAAGTGAATCCATGACAACCAGGGATACACAAAGAAACAGTTTCTCAGAAAAACAAAACAAAACAACCGAAAAACAAAATTATAAGCTGGTGTGTGTGTGTGTGTGTGTGTGTGTGTGTGTAATCCCAGCACTCAGGGAGCCAGAGGCAGGTGGATCTCTGAGTTCGAGGATAGCCTGGTCTATAAATCGAAAGATAGAAAGCTGTTCCACTGTTGGATTCCCAAAGCCATACTGGAGAGTTGAGCCTCAGAACGTCTCCTGGAGGGTAAGTTCTGGCTGTGTATAGCAGCTGATGAGAATAGTGTGTCTATACGTGGGATGAAGAGAATGTTCCATATATCCTAGGTCATAAGTGTCAAGGCTTTCCATCTTGCTTCATTCTGTCCTTCATTTTATTAAGTACCTTTTGGCCTGAAACCAAAACAGATTTTTTTTTTCCTTATCCCCTTGTATGAATGGCATAAATTATGCCTGCTTCTGTACTGACACAGTGCCCATGCACCCATCTTCCTAGCCTGTATGTTTTTTGCTGAGATCTCATTCACTGATGATCTTCCTCTTATTCTCATTACTGTGGTTTCTTAAATAAACATCTAATGTTTAATACTATCCTGGAAATTAGACCTGTTTAATAAGGCACATTCTTTAGTACTTTCTCCACTAGTCAATTTTAATTTATCAAGTCTCAATGAGGTTTCTGACGCCTCTGATTGGCTGCCACATGCTCCCCATGTACTAGCTTTCTCCAATTCTGCCTCAGATCTGCTGCTGGATCACTTGTTTCAGCAGCCCCCAATCCAGCTTTCCTCTCCCAGCTACTATGGCTATGTTATGTTGCTTTGGGATTTCTCCTGAGATTGCTTTTACTATGGAAGTAGCCCCATCAAACGAACTTCACTCTGTAAAAACTAATTATTTACAGTCCTGAATAGCTGCTTTGGAGGAGGGACTGAGTGAACTTTCCATCACAGTAGTATATGGGAAGCATTTCCTGTAGTGTGACCATAAACTGATGTACATTTTTGTACTAAACACAACAGATCTCCATGCCCATTATACCTTCAGCTCCCCACCCTACCCTCAATGGACACACTGTGATCATAGTTTAAAGAGGGCTATTTGAGACTTAAAAGGAGCATGAAAAATATGGCATATAATTTGAGAGGAAACATGAATTCCAATTTCTCAGAGACTATAAACAAAGAGTAGCATGCTGTGCTTGGAAAAATACAAAGTTCTTGCAGTTAAAACTGTGGAATACACTTCTGTCAACACCAGCAGAATTGCACTGTACACTCTACTCATCTGAGGAGACAGAATAATCCATTCATTGTATAACATAAAATGTGATGGGTACTCAGGTACTTTAAATGAAGGACTGATTTTTGTCTGTGAGGGACTGTATCTGAATAACCCTATTTCTTTCCTTTGAGGAATACAAAGGTAAGGGTTGAAAGTATTAAGCCAGGGCCTGGGGAGACAGTTCAGTCAGTAAAGCTCTTGTCTTGAAAACTTGAGACAGAACCCACATAAAAGTTGAGTGTGATGGCACACACTTGTAATCCTAGCCACGGTGAGCTGGGAAGTGGAGACAGGTAGATCCATGGAACTCTGGCCCAGTTTACTGGGTGACATTCCATACCACGAGTGACAGGGTCCCAGTCTCAAACAAAAAAGTGATAAGCATCTGCACAGGAGAGACCTCTGACCTCCACACACGTGCCCACCTACATGCACACACCCACACAGCACATGCAGCCCTCTGCATGAACACACACACTCCTATAAAAACAAAGCATTAAGCTGCAAACTTAGGGCCTTATACATGCTAGGCAAGCAGTCTACCACTGAGAGCACACTCAGCCACGGAAAACAATGGAAGTTCTGAGCTCCGAGCGGGCTCATACGAATGAAGAGCCCTTTCTGTGGACCCGCTGGTGGATGTGGAGGTTGGAGCTCTGGCTGAAGCCCTTCCCGCACTTGCTGCACTCGTAGGGCTTCTCCCCAGTGTGCACCCTCTGGTGGATGAGGAGCTTGGAGCTCTGGCTGAAGCCCTTCCCGCACTTGCCGCAGTGGTAGGGCTTCTCCCCAGTGTGCACGCGGAGGTGGATGCGGAGGTCCGAGCTCTGGCTGAAGCCCTTCCCGCACTCACAGCACTGGTAGGGCTTCTCCCCCGTGTGGGTGCAGCGGTGGATGTGGAGGTTGGAGCTCTGCCTGAAGCCCTTCCCACAGTCCCCGCATTTGTAGGGCCTCTCCCCCGTGTGCACACGCTGGTGGATGTGCAGGTTCGATCGCTGACTGAAGCTCATGCCACACTCGTCACACTCATAGGGCTTCTCTCCAGTGTGGACCCTCCGGTGGATGTGGAGCTTTGAGCTCTGACTGAAGCCCTTCCCGCACCTGTCACACTTAAACGGCTTCTCACCTGTGTGGACTGCATGATGGACAAGCAGACTTGAGCTCCGGGTGAAGCCTTTCCCACACTTGTCACACTTGTAAGGTTTCTCATCCATGAGGACCGCTTGATGGGTAAACAGACCCGAGCTGCGGTGTGGGGGGGCAGCCCTTTCCACAATGCTCCCGCCCGCAGGCTTCTTTTAGGTGGTCTCGCTGGTGAAGCATCAGTTCTGAGTTCTGGATGAAGGCCTCACCACAGTGACCACACGTGTATGGTTTCTCTGAAGTGGGGGTTTTCTTGACGAGATGACCATGGGGTTGGTGATGGGCATCCCACCGGAGTCGCCACAGTTACAGGAGCCCTCTGTGTGGTCTCTCTGAAGACTGCAAGGGACAAATGGGGACTTCCATCTACAAACGTCTTTACCGGTACAGTAAAAGGGAACTACAAAGTCTTTGAACTGGATATTTTGGCAAGTTGTCTCAGCAGGGAACAATGGAGGAGCCAGTTCTGTTCCATCAAGACTGAGTTTAACTTAAAGATTCTCTGAATACTGGTCTATGGGATGACCGTCCTTTCTTCCTTTTCTCTCAGTTCTTTCTTGAGTTATAAAGAGGCCTTTTCTCCCCCTGAGGCTCCTTATATAACTTCTCAGAGGGATACTGTCTGTCCATTTGGGTTGGGATTTCAAAGAGAAATATTTTTTCACTTTCAATGTTTATGAAATAATAGTAAAGCATCACCACAATTTGTGGTTTTTATAAGTATGGCAAGATGCTTCTCCCCATTTTTTATTTCAACATCTGTGTGCACTTCTTGAAGATTCACAGTATAAACTCAATTTCCAGGTTCTGACTAGCCAGTTCTTCCAAAATTAGGAAGCCCACTGCAGCAAATCCTGAAGTCTTTTCTCTGTTAAAAAATGTTTTTATTTCATGTGCATAAGTGCTTTGCCTGTAAGTATGTCTGTGTACCACATGCCCTCCTGGTACTGATGGAGATAAGAAGAGGCCACTGGATCATTAGAACTGGAGTTATGGATGCTTGTGAGCCACCATGTAGGTGCTGGGAACTGACTTTGCAAGAGCCATGGGTGCTCTTAGCCTGTGACTCATCTCTCCAGACCTTGAGAGACTTTTTCTTGAAGATTCGCCACAGAATTTCTGTTTGACTCTCCTAGAAACAGAATTTAGTGATAAGAACAAAGGATTCCAGAATAAGAGCAACTAAGGCCTGAACACTTGGTAACTCAAAATTTAGCTTTCTTTTTTCTCCCTCTCTTTCTTTTTTTCCTTTTCCTTTCTTTTCTTTTTCTTGTGGTGCTAGGGATTGAACCAATGACCTCAGCATGTTAGTCAAATAGTCTAGCACTCAGACCTTAGTTTGTGCTTATATCTTTCAGGTTACCATCAGTAGAGAGAAATCTGGGTTCAAAAGACAGGCATTTTTTTCTCTGCTTTTAAGCAGAGCTGATAATATATATAATAGTATATAATATATATTTTTTCATTAAAAGATATAATATATAAACATTATAAAGACATACTATTTATATCTTATAGATAATAGGTTACCTAGTGGGCAAACAGCTGGCTGTTTGGAGCTACAGAGAGGTCATCATGTGACCTTCCGCTTCCATTTCAGAGGCTTTCCTACTGTATCTAACAACTTAGGGGTAGGAAACAGTAATTCACAAGCCGAGAATCATGATACCTTACCTGGAGTCATCTAAACATGGCACAGCCTACCATAGTTTTTTCTACATTGCTTCTGCCCATTCATTTATTTCTATCCATCCTAGGACTTCTAGCCTCAGAACAATTCTCCAGTCCCTTTCTGAAGCATTAGGATGCACCAGGCCATCCCCCTTTCTCTGACATACCTTTGTTATGACTGCCTGTACATTCCTAAAGGGCACGGGTCATGCTCATCTGAGTTGTTTTTTTAAAGATTTATTTATTTATTTATTATTTATACAGTGTTCTGCTTACATATGTAAGAAGAAGATACCAGAAGAGGATACCAGATCTCATCATAGATGGTTATGAGCCTCCATGTGGTTGCACTCAGGACCTTTGTGAGAACAGCCAGTGCTTTTAACCTCTGAGCCATCTCTCCAACCCCTCATTGAGTTTTAAATACCCCAGCAACCAGCACACCAACCTGGACTCTAGCTGGCAAATACTCAGTTTAGGTAATAAGAGGATACAACTAAAAGAGAAGGTAAAAAGCATCATAGTTAACGCCTAATTTTACAGATGAGGAAACAGAGGTCCATGATGATGAAATGACTTTCCCACAATCACAGAGGAGTAAGAGGAGGTTAAGTGGGGATGCTAGCCTTTCAGCAGAAACCAAGGACAAACCCTGGTACATAGAAAAGTACTGGCTAAGTACCGTTAAATTAAAAGAAATTTATCGTGTGTGTTGAGCACATGCTTACCACCGTATGTGTGTGTAGGTCAGAGGACAACCTGAGGGGGGGGTGTTAGTCCTTTCTTTCCATTATGTAGGTCCCTGAGATTGAGTGTTGGTCATCAAACTTGGTGACAAGCACCTTTTATCACTGAGCTTTCTTTCAGGCCCCAAGACTCTCAAATTTTACCATATCGGCAATCAATGACTGTATCAGTGATGAATAAATAATCAATATGGAACAGAAGGATGAGAAGGGAGGAAAACACAGTGAACCAGGGCCTTAGAGATATCAATCTTTGTGGAGTCCTCAGTTACTCTCCAATCCTCAGTACCCTGAGTGAGCTCACCATCCTCTATGTAAACAGATTTTCTCTTTCTGTGGGAGGACTGTATTTGCCAAGCAAAAAAATCTGATTTTGTTGCTGCTGTTAAGAACCACCTCCCCCCAACCCTTTACATCCAGCCTGAACCAGGCATGGTGGCATGTGCCTATATTTCCAGCTACCTGGGAAGTGGAGGCAGGAAGTTACTTTAGTCCACAAGTTTGAGGGTAGCCTGAGAAATAAATCAAGACATCATCTCATTAAGAAGGGGGAGGCAGAGGCAGGAGGATCTCTGTGATTTTGAGGCCAGCCTGGTATACAACAAGAGTCAAAGACAGCCAGGGCTACCCAGAGAAACCCTGTCTTGGAAAAGGAGAAGAAATCAAAAAGAGGAGGAGAAATCTAGCTTAAATCTGGAGTAATGATGTCCTTCCCTCTCTTTCAAGACAGGCTCTTATTATATAGCCCAGGATTTCTCTGTGTAGCCCTGGCTGTCCTGGAACTCACTCTGTAGACCAGGCTGGCCTCATACTCAGAGATCCGCTAGCCTCTGCCTCCGAAACACTGGGATTAAGGGTGTGCATCACCACCCCCGGCTTAAAGAAACCTTCTACATGTGGTTGTATAAAAAAATGAAAGGCTGCTTTTTCTGTACACATATGTGAGTGGAGGCTAGAAGTCAGAGGTCGACCACCAGGGTCTTCCTCAGTCAGTGTCTTCTACCTTGGTGACTGATTGAGACAGGGCCTTTCACTGAAATCGGAGCTTGCTGATGGACTGGTTGGCCAGCAATCCGAAGAGAGTCTGCCTGGGCCTCTCCAGCACTAGGACTACTCTGAGGGCTCAAACTTAGATGCTCATATGTACACAGTAAGGGCTTTATCGAAGCGTTTAGCTTTACTAACTGAACCATCTCCCCAGCCCAAGAAAGTAAGGGAAACTCACCACATGATTTTGATGTACCTTTTTAGGCATAACTTTGTGACCATTGAGTTACTGTTTAATTAAATTCCTTATGCTCAGGGATGGAGAGATGGCTCAGTGGTTAAGAGCACCATCTGCTCTCTTCCAAATGGTCCTGAGTTCAATTCCCAGCAACCACTTGGTGGCTTTTAACCATTTTACTGAGCTATGATGCCCTTTTCTGGCATATAGGTGTACATGCAGATAGAGCACTCATATTTAAAATAAATCAACCTTAAAAAAAAAATAAAGTTCCTCACTTTCCCAGTTAACAATGATCACTGTTAACACAAACCTGTCAGTTGCTTTCTTGTAGCTGTAACCAAAATACCCGAACAAACTACTTGAGGAGAAAACATTGATTTTGAGTCCTAGTTGTAGGTTTCACTCCATCATGGTGGGGCATTGTGGGAAGCATGCTGTTTAACTCATGGCAGGCTTAAAGTAGGGCAGAACAGGAAAGAGTCAGGGCCAGATAAGACTGCCAAGGACCAGCTTCAACCCAGTGATCTACTTCCTCTAGCCAGGCTCCGCCTTCCACAGTTCTACCACCTTCCAATAGTCTCAAATTTTAATCCACTAAGGAAACACTCATGAGGCTAGAGCCCTCATGATCTCATCCAACACTCTCTGCAAACATCCTCATAGAGTCAAGAAGTGTCCTTCACTACCTCCTAGGAATCTCTCAATTCAATGATCAGTCAAGGTTAACCCTAAAATGCATATTTGTTTGTATATACTTCATCTGTTCACCAAGAAGATAAATTCTCTGAAGCAAAAGCTTCAGTTTATATTCTTGTTTTCCCACTTAGTATCAGACCGGGCATATAAAAACTTTGAATGATCTACAACAATCTACAGTTTTGATCCTGTACTTGGTTGCCAACTTCTAACACTATTGGGAGGAGGTGAAATCTTTAGGAGGTAGAACCTAGTGGCAAGAATTTAGGTCACTAGTGTTATGCCCTTAAAGATGATATTGGAGTTGGCATGGTGGCACTCCACAGGGCTCCCAGAACTCAGTGAAGCTGAGGCAGGCAGATCTCTGTGAGTTCGAGGCCAGCCTGGTCTACAAAATGAGTCCAGGACAGCCAAGGCTACATAGAGAAACCTGCCTATATTGGAATCCAGCTCTCCTCCCACCCCACACCCTCATGGGGTGAACAAAACTGTTTCATGGGTCCACACCGGGTCAAGCGATGATAGACTGAAACCACTGAACTGGAAGCAGAAATCTTTGCTCCTTCCAAACTCACAACCTTAGGTAGTTTGGTCTTAGCAATGAAGAGGTAACACATGAGTGAAATGTCTGATAGGAGAAAGCTGTCCAGGCAACAGGGCAGAAATGCTCGGTAGAGTCTTCCAGTAGCAGAGCTTGGTTGGATGTTTGAGGAGTGATCCGCATGGTGCCAAGGCAGTGTGGTAAGAACTAATGTGTGACTTCCCACTCAGCAGACACTGATGCTGAACCCGTTTCCTAAACATAGAATATTTTAATGCCCCAATGCGCTTGTTCCCTTTTGTGTAAAATACCCACTCCTGGGCTGGAGAGGTGGCTCAGAGGTTAAGAGCACTGGCTGTTCTTCCAAAGATCCTGAGTTCAATTCCCAGCAAGCACATGGTGGCTCACAACCATCTATGAGATCTGGTGCCGTCTTCTGGCCTGCAGGTATACCTGCAGAACACTGTATACATAATAAATAAATAAATAAATAAATAAATAAATAAATAAATAAATAAATAAATAAATATAAAAATACCCACTCCTACAATGAAGCTTGTCAATAAAGAGAAAAAAAAATACAGGATACATGATCTGACTCTAGGAAGGTACTTAATGCTGTCCTATTTTGTTCTAAGAAAGAAAAGATGTGTCTAGCTCAGAAATGAGGCATTTTTGGTGAAAGAACCTCCACGTCACCTGGACCTTGGTCATAATCTCAGCAGGGGCAGAATCTTCCAAAGATAGTTCTCTAAGACGTGCCCATCTCCTCCGATTTCCCTATTTCTGTTCTGACGTCCTGGAGTAGGCGTTCCCAGGTTCTGCGCATCTTTTCTCTTGCGTGTATTCCAGCTACCTAATATCCTTCGCCTGACCGTATTCTCTGATATCTAAGTGGTTTCTAGGATGCTGGGGGCAGTGCTGCGCAGGGCAAACCTCAGTACCCCTGGGGATCTCTTAGGGGTCTGTCTCAGGAGCCCCGCGGGTCTCCTGATGTCCACCAACACTATCTTTGGAAAAAGGCCAAGTCACTCTAACGGAGCGGAGAAGGCCAACAACTTAGTCCTCGGACCCACCCAGGCCAGAGCTTGGCCGAGCAAGCGGAGGGTGTCTTCAGAGCCGCAGTTTGGTGTGCGGTAGGGGCCTGGCCTTCCTAGGGTGGCCTTGTCCCGGGGCGTGACTTGGGGTAACGCGGCTGCTCGCACGTGGGGCTGCAGCGGGAGGGCGGGTTCCCAGCCTCTGAGCCTGGTTCAGAGTGGCAGCACCCCTCATCTGGACCAGGACACCGCTGCCCGCCCCTGGGGCAGCCCAGCCCTGCTCACCTCTTGCGTAGGTAGGACCCACACCTGGTAACGCAGGACTCCTGGGCTTCATCGAGGACTCGAACTACAAGTCCCAGCAGACCGCGGGCGGTGAAGCGCTACTTCCGAGCCCACTTCCGGCGACGATGGGTCACCAGGACTGTTCTGAGCCCATAGCTTGTGGCTAAGGGTGGTTCGAGTCTTTCTTTATACTGTTCCTTGCAGATATATACGAGTTTCATAATACTCCCCAAGGTATTTTTCACTTGTTAAAATGATGCGGGGAGGGAAATAACCAGTACAATATTGTCTTCAACCTTAAAAAATATTCTGAAACTACTACTCTAAGCGAGAAGTGTGGTGTAATCTCTGCATGTAATCTCATCACTAGAAGATGAGGCTGGAGGACGGTGGGTTCTAGAAGCGCATGTCAAATAAGAAAGAGAGAGGGGAGAGAGACAGAGACAGAGAGCGACAGAGACACAGGAGGGGTTAAGGGTAGGGGAGAAGAGAGGAGAGGGAGGAGAAAGGGAAGAAGTAGGGAGAGGGGGAGAGAGGAAGGGGAGAAAGGAGAGAGGAGAATTGATCGCCGGATATTTCATGTTCTTATCTGTGGAGTATAGTTTCCAGATCTGTACTGTGAAGCTCACAGACGCCTGTAATTCTAACCCCAGGGAACCCAACACCCTCTTCTAGCCTCAGGCACCTGTATTCACGTGCACAAACCTAAACACACATAAACTTAGAATATTTTTAAAAACTAAGAGTAATGTATTTGGATTTAAAGAACTAAAAAAGTGGATCATAAGCCTGGCTTAGTAGATCAATAGACTCCCAAGTTAAATATATATATTGGCTTTTTGAGACCGGGTTTCTCTGTGTAGCCTTGGCTGTCCTGGACTCGCTTTGTAGACCAGGCTGGCCTTGAACTCACAAAGATCCGCCTGCCTCTGCCTCCCTCCCTGGGTGCCAGGATTATAGGCACGTGCCACCATGCCTGGCTTAGAAAATATATTTTAAACAGACACAGGAATTGATGCCATTGAATCTGAAAGAAAAGGTCAACAAAGTTCTAAGGAACTGGCAGTATTATATGTAGTTTTCACTTACCGAAAGGACTTCAGAGTGTTTTCCTAGTGTGTGCAATCGCCTCCCAGAAGGGTCGTTAGGTAAACCTGTGTCATGCATGTCCAACCTGTAGCCCACATGTGCCCCAGGAAAGCTGAGAATTCAGCCTGACACAAAAATCATAAACCTCAAGCTGGGGGTGGTGGCTCATGCTTGTAATCCCAGCACTCAGGGAGGCAGAGGTGGCAGGATCTTTGTGAATTCAGGCCAGCCTGATCCACAAAGTGAGCCCAGGCTACAGCCCAGCCAAGGCTACACAGAGAATCCCTGCCTCGAATAAAGCAAACACAAAAAAATAAAAATATTTTTTGTAATTTCACTTGTGAGTATTGTATTTACATAAATTTCCTTCCCTTCCCTTCCTTCCTCTTCCTTCCTTCCTTCCTTCCTTCCTTCCTTCCTTCCTTCCTTCCTT